>NW_004524610.1:947160-972290 GCF_000260255.1 Octodon degus | reverse complement strand
CTCCAGGGCGCTGGCACGGAGCTCGCGCTTCTGCCCCTCCTCGTCGTCATCCTCGTCGTCGTCATAGCTGATAGTGAACTCGGCCGACGGGGGCCTGGTCGGCGCGTGCGTGGCCGGCCTCCAGCAGCCTGGCAGGGGCAGAGCGGATTAAGGGGCTGCGCGCGGGATCCCGGGAAGCGCGGGGCGCAGCGCGGGCCGGCCAGAGGCTGTTCCCGAGGAAGCTGCGCGGCGCTGGGAGGAGGCGAGCGGCGGCCGCAGCCTGGCCTTCGGAGGCAGGGCGGACCGGCGCAGCCGCCGCCCGCCTTCAGCCAGCCCGCCGCAGTCTCCGCCTCTGCAAGTTCATTTCCAAAACGCGAAGGCCCGCAGGCAGCCACGGTGGAAGCTGTGCGGTGGGGCGCAGGCGCGGGGCTCACCCTCCCGTCCCCCCGCCCCAGGCGGCGCGCAGCCATTGGTAGCCCCCGCGCAGCGCTGGCGGCTGGAGCGCGGCGCGTCGTTTTAGCTCTGTTCCGCTGTTGGGGTTGCAGCCCGGGTGTCGCCTGCAGGGTCAGTGCCCAGGGCCGGCGCCCCCGATGGCGAGCGGCAGGCAGGGTGAAGCTGCAGGGGACGACCGCACCTACCTGTTTTCCGAGGCTCCGGAGACAAGTACGGATTTTCCGCCTTCTTCTTCCTGTCAAGACCAAAGCCTGAATGTTGAACCAGCTGTGCTGCCCGCACTGACGACACGCGAGACACGCACGACACGCGTGGCACACGACACCGGGATTGCGGGCTGCGCCAGGGAGCTGGGACAAGGGCCAGGTGTGTTTACCGCAGGATGGCGCGGCCGCCCACCGCTGCTTGTGGGTCCTGCCAGGGCCTCACACCCCGGGGTCTCTGCGGTGTCGCTCCTGTCTAAAAGCTCGGAGGGCTTGAGAAGGCATCAAGCCAAAGCCCCAAGCTTTCCTCAGGAGCGGCTGCCAGAGCCCTAGGAACAGTCAGAAGCAGGTCTTCACCCTAACTACCTGACACCTACCATTAGGAGTTCTGAAACTGTTTAAAATGGAAAAAGAAAATTTCACGTTTCATGTTTCACGTTTCCTGCTTAAAGCCAACTCCTAACTCATGACACAGTAAACTCAAGATTTGGAATTCTGTCCCATTCAGCGCTTGTTGTAGCAGACTCCTTTTCTCAACGTGGGGGCTGAGTCTTAGGGACGCCAGAGGCAGGGCTGCCCACAGCCTGACACCACTTGGAGATGGTGCACTGGCTGAGCCGTGCTGGGTTCTAAGAAATGAGTTGTTTATAAAGCAACACTGAGTAGTTTCTAGTCTACCTTTTTAAAATATAAACTAGTGTTTTCTTAAAAGACACGCTCCTTTTCTAAGCTGTTGGGGTTGCTGGTGTAATCGTGCAATGTAACAGCTGAAGTCACATACCTTCTGAAGGCAAAGACCCCCACCGCAGCCAGCAGGAGGGCTCCGAGGAGGACCGGCAGGATGGCCACAGTGGTCGCCTTCAGTCCTAGAAGGGCAAGAGCTTGCATTATAGCCTCAGCCTTGGGCAGGAGGGGTGCGCAACTCAACACTTAAGGTGGATTTAGGGGACAACAAATACACGCTGAGCACTTTCTGGTCCCAGAAGGTTAAAGAAGAGGGTTCAAAATCCTGGCCAACTTTTGGGAAAATAAAATATATCTTTGCCCCTTCCAGAGGCATTGTCCAGCTCTTAGGGCTGACCTTCACTCTGAGACTGTGACTTGGTCAGTTTCAAAGTCTGCACAAGCCAGTGCTTTAAAGCAGGAAGTCATCTCAGTGGCACTGGAGCAGCGAGTGGAAACCACGAGAGGGAGGAAAATACAAGGCCCATCGGGCAGAAGTGCGCAGTTCATGAAGTGGACAGGGGCAGCTCATGGACGGCAGTGGGGCCGTTTTATGCGGGTGAAGGTCAGAGTGACTAACCCTTCAATACCCAGCTGAGTGGCGGCGGGTCAAGGACAGCACAGATACTGACAAGGTACTGGTAGCTCCTTTTGCATCGTGTGATCAGATTAGGAGGCACTAGCAGTGCACTGTTGAATGAGAAGTCTACACCACAGAACAGTGCTGGTTATGCCGCCTCTGTCCTGTCAGAAATGACAGGTGACTGGACACAGTGGGACATGGCGAACATCTATTGTTGCTGACCAATGGTGGATGTTTCTTTTCTTAATATATTCTTATAATCTTGAAATTTTTAAAAATTTTCATTTTATATTCTCAAAAATGTTAACATTAACATATACTTTAATTCCTTGAATAGATTTTACATTTCATGTTAAAAACCTCCAATATAGCAAGGTATGAAGTGGAGTGTCTCCCTAGTACCTCTCCAGTTCTCCACAAGAACCAAATTCTACCTGCTGATGTCTGTAAAGATCCTAGAAATGTGTGTTGATCCTGCATTCCCTCCTTATACAAATGGCTATCTAGATTGGTCCACACTTTCCCATTTAAGTGGCCAGCACAACTCTGAACATTTCCTGTATTACTAAGACGTCCTTTCTTATGTGGAGCATTTCACTGTGGATGTGCCACTTTACTTTCCCACAGAACACCACCCAGCCTCTGAAGGACACTTAAGTTTGATTCTGGGCCTTCTTTCCTTGACATGTCACCCTAAGGCGCATGGACAGGCGTCCTGCTACACATAAGCAGGTACCTCCAGACCAGCTGCCCCAGCATTTATAGGATAGGCTGCTCTGGACTGTGACAGCTAGGAGGGTGCTGGTCACCCCCCGAGAAGCCAAGAAACAGCACCTGCTCCAGGTGGAGGCCCTTCCTCTTCAGGGACAGGGTTGGGCTCTGTGGGTGGCTCTCCTCTCTCGGTTGAAAGCCCGACGTCTGGACTGACTTCATGCCACGTGGTTGTCTCATCTCCTGAGAGGAAAGCGACATTGGAGCCACCAGACCACATGATGCTGTGCAAAGGAGGGCACCAGCACCGAGGGCTCCCCACTCACAGGGCCCCACCTCGCGTGACCTGGCAGCCCAGGACCTCCACCTTCAGTGCTGCCCGCTGGTGCCAGGAGCGCGGCAGGACCCGCACGTATCTGGCCACGGCGGGTGGGATGAAGTTGTTGCGCACGGGGTCCTGGCAGTTGGTGTTGCCCTGGAATACCTGCAGACAGATAGCGGCGACCTCCCTGAGGCTGCTGGCAGGAGCAGGCCCTCCCTTCAGGAAACCACCCAGGACTTGGGTGGCGCCTTTCTGCAGATACTTGGGGTACTGAACATATCTTGGGCTGCTGCTACTGTGCTCTATTTCATTTCACTGTTGGATGGAGGAACTACAATTGCTCTGTCATGCTGTTTGGCAGTGACCTTTCCATGTAAATGTGGTGCTGCTGATAGCACAGGTCAGCGGCTCCCACTGCCCACTGCCCAGCTGCAGCTCCAGTGGCAATGAGCAAGACCCACATCCACCACTGTACTGGGAGCCACTGAAGCTGAAATGGATCCTGTGTGAGAGGGCAGGATGAGGTCTCACTGCCTAAAGCAGTCAGGCTACCTCAGTCTTGAGAGAAACATCCAGCCTGGACAGTGTGGGCTATTAGTCGCTAGGCAACCTTGTGTCCTGGAGCTCTGTAAAAGTAGAAATAAAGGCTCTCACTATTGTACAAGGGTCTTGTAGCTAGCTAGGCAGATGAGCCGCCACCTAACCCAGCTCTTGGCTTATCCTCACTCCAGCTACCTTTCTCCCTGGGAATAAGGGATCACACTGAGAGACCAGTGGATCCCTCCATTTGGTGCCCCATCAGGACACTGGTACGAGGTAAGTGTGGGCAATAGGAGCACTTCCAAAGAGCGCACATAAGGGAGGGGAGTGCGCTGGTCGCAGCCACTGCTCAGCACAGGCGGGCACTGGTACCGGCACATTAGGTGTGACACTTGGGGATGGAGGCTCATTAGGGCCAGAGATGGGCCAGAGAGGGAAAGGAGCATAGAGAGAGAAACAGGTTTGAGAGGAGCCAAAAAGGAAAATGTTAGCTTGAGTTAAAAGTGGGATAGTTTCAAGAACACAGATGTTGGTAGATGTATATAAAATGTTTGGTGTTCTCTGGGTTCCTGTACTTGTGTTACTTTGTAAGACAACCACCAAGGACCTAGCATGGAGCACTGTTTTAAAATCAAGGTCCAAACAGGAGGAGGAGGGTAAGCAAAGGCACAGCAGAGAGACTTTAAACCCTCTAGCTTTACTCAATTAGATAAAAAGGAAGAAGTTTTTAAATTGTAAGCGGTTGGTTCCAGGCAGCATGTGCTGCTGGAGGAAGGGGCACAGACTGGGCTCAGGGAGGGCCGCGTGCTCCAGTCCTTGCAGACTCAGCTGGGATTTCCCTGCCCGTTGTGCATCTGTGTATCAGATCCGGCCAGAGAGGCTGGCACAAGCTGAGAGCGACAGGCCTGTGCGCCTGTCGCTAGGTGGGAGGGTCACGACTAAGGTTCACTGTGGCCTTGGTGACGGTTATGCACATTGCTGGCATCAGAAATCTGTTAGGCTCAAGAGAGGGCCTGTCTGTACACAAACGAAGTATCCAGGGGCCAGTTAGCACCCTGGACTCTCAGGGAGGGGGAATGGCAGTGAGCGAGTCCTGGGAGCACCCGTGTCATCAATGCTGATGACACAGAAAAAAATCGCAGTCGTAATTCAGTCCGCCCAAACCATTGTTCAAATCTCCTGGTACGCCTGTTGCAGTCGTAATTCAGTCCGCCCAAACCATTGTTCAAATCTCCTGGATATTCCTGTTGCTCAATTGGCCATTTACCCTTTGCAAAAATTGGAAACTATAAATAAGGGAAAGCAATTCAAGGGTTTTGGGACTCTGAACCGATTAAACAAAATCGCCCTGAGATGATGTTGAGTACTGAAGAAAAAGTATTTAAAGGGCCATGAGACACAGGTGCGGATGTCTCAGTTACTGCTCAGCACCCTGGCCTGAAGCCCGGCCTCTGGAGGTGGCCACTACAGATGCACAAGGGTGGGCAAGGTTTCTTACCCTAGCAGAAGTGCTTAGTCGCTAACCTGGAGGGATGCAGAAGGCCATCCTGGACATTTCTCGCCTTATGTCCTTCCCTGTATACCTGTCAATCTATGGGGTCGTGACGTATTACAAGGTAGGGGAGCACTTTGGCCAGTCCTAACTCCCTGGTGATCATCAGATGTTGCAATAAGGTTTCCCCCACTCAAGGGCTTAGTGAAAATAATCGAAGGAGAAAAGAACCTCTTCCAGTTACTCCTGAAAGGGACCGTTTTGGCTGCTCATCCCACATTTCCAGGAGGGGCTTGCTCTCTTCTCTGACCGCATGGATGGCATCCAAGATAACTTGGGTGTCTGATGGTCCTGTTTGGGTTGATCAGTGGCCCTCACCCAGGAGCAGATAACAGCAGCTCGTACCCTGGCTGAGCAGATGATGGCGGGGCACGTAGAACACTCCAGTAGCCCTTGGAGTGCCCCAATTTTTTAACCCAAGAACAGAAGAAAACAGAAAGGATGGAGATTGCTGCAGAACTTGTGGGCAGTTAGTCACACCTGGAACTTACGGAGCAGTGTAACGGGTTGCCCAGTCCTGTAGCGATTCCTTTCTATTTTCCCCTTCTTGGAGACGGATGTAAAAGACAGAGCCAGAGGGACACCTAGCACACGTGCTGGCCGCTGTGCCTCTGTGCACTGAGGCCATGATGACGGCGCCATCGCCCCCTTAAAGCTTGGGGAGGGCATGTGGGCCCCGGAAAACTCACTTCAGCGCTAAGACAGCTGGGCTGCAGCTAGCAGCCATACAGTTAGAGCAGCAAGGAGACGCGGAGCCTCACTGCAGAGAAGTCTCCGGGGCTCGCTTGGTGCCAGCCGCCAGGATGCGGGAAATCAAAGTTCTAGTTCAGTCTACTCAAAACACTGTTAGGATCACTCCAGGCTCAGAGCACTCGGTTGTTCTTTGATAAAAAATTTTAAATTATTAGAAAAAAAATATTGGGTTAAAAAATAGGGATTGATTAGAGGAAAAACGCTTTTAAAGGGCTTTTCAAATGCAAGCGTGGATGGCCTCCAGGTAGGAGCCTCCCTTGTGAATCTAGTGGCCACATCCGGAGGCCGGGCTTCAGGCCAAGGTGCTGAGCAGTAACTGAGACATCCGCACCTGTGTCTCGTAGCCCTTTAAATGCTTTTTCTTCAATACTCAACTCCATCTCTGGGCGATTTTGTTTAATTGATTCAACCCAATCAGCATTGGGAGTTCCAAAACCCTTGAACTGTTTTCCTTTACTTAGAAATTTTCCAATTTTTGCAAAGGGAAAGGTGCTGGGCTGCCAACCTGGAGAGATGCAGGGGGCATTTGTCCCCAAGGAATAGAGCTTGGCAGCGGGCCGGAGATAAGAGTAGTTCTCTCTCCATTACAATGGACACTGGAAGACGGATTTTTACGTTTTCCCCTTAAGGTGACTGGATTGGGAGGCTGTTTCCATCCTAAAGATAAAAAGTTTGCTTTAGGTCCCACCAAATAGCTCAGCAGATTAAAGTGCCTGCAGGCAGGCCCAGGGGTTGGGGATCCCCCAGCCTACCTTGCTGGCCCCACCCTGGGGCACACTGAGACAGCAGTTGAGACTGGGTGTGGTGACCTGTAATCCCTGCTCTTGGGAGGCTGTAGACAGGAGGATCACTACAAGTCCAATCTGTGTAGTGAGACCCTGAACACCCTGTAGACCCTTCTCTAACATACAAAAGAAAAAAAAAAGTTTGCTTTCAAAAAGAAATCATATTCCTGAAGATTTATAATGGAATATTTTAAAGGATTACTTAAAATTCTTTTAATTCCTAATAAGGTTGATTTCTTGTTTTACAGCCCTAAATTACACTTGGTATAAAAACAGCTTTGATATTTTACAAACAAATACAGACAATTGGAGTACAATCTAAAAGCAGTGTGGGGCTGGAGAGATGGCTCAGTGGTCTAAAGCACCTACTTGGAACAAGCCTGGCAAAGCACAGGGACCGCGGTTCAATCCCCCAGCACCACATGCCAGCCAGCCCGCCCCCTGGTGGGCTGAGCTGGCCACACACACACACACACACACACACACACACACACAATAAATAAATGTTAAAAAAAAAATCTAAAAAAAATAAAAAATAAAAAAAATAAAAGCAGTGTGGTATAAACAATCCCTTGATTTTGACATTCCATTTAAATAATAAAAGGCCTAGTAGTGGCCTCCACAGGGGTACAGCTATGATAATTTCTTCATATGTGGGTCAACTTATCCAACAAGGATATACTGTGCCCCAAACTGTTCGGATCAACCTTTTATGATTCAGACTTTATCTGGTAATATTAATTGGCTCCATCTAGATTTTGGGCTAATTTCTCTGGTGTTATTGGCTGCCATTATCATGCAAATAAGTTAAATTAATTTGTTTTTTTCACAGACAGGTCACATCAGGTTATGGGAGGCTATGGATGGCTTGCTCTTCCAGAACACAGGACACGGGTTTCTCTTCTGCATAAAGGCTGCGTTACAAGAAATCATGTGGGCATTGTAAGACCGTTCATCCACTCCAGTTAACCTCTTTTCAGACAGTGCTGTGGTCTGTGGTGTAATGCACTACATGGAAACTGCCCCTATACACACTAGTCAGGAAGATCTTTCCCATCTACTTCACACTCTCCAGGTTGTCACACAGTCACGTCACGTTCCCTGTTGGGTCACATGCACTCGCATTCTCGGTTGCCAGGACCCCTCACTGAAGGGACTGCTACTACAGACAGACCGCTGGGTGCTGCGACTGTTACTCGCTGGGGTGCTACTCAGCAGGCTTCTGCGTCTCATGCCACCTTTCATCAGAATGCTTCTGCCTTACTTAAACAGTTTCGTTTGACCAGAGCACAGGCCCAGGCAATGCTTAAATGATGTTCTTCGTGTATAACACATGTACCATCACCTGCCAGGTGTTACAACCCAGTCACCGTTGGCAGATGGACGTCCCGCACATTCCTCAATTTGGTTCTTTGTGTTGGGTCTGTGTTTCAGTGGACAGTTCTCAGGATTCGTATTTGCTACTGCCTGCACTGATGAAGCAGCTAAACATCTCACTGCTCACCGTTCTGCTGCTTTTAGGGCCCTTGGCTGCCCACGGACACTTAAGACTGACTGACAGTGGCCCGGCATGTGCAAGTGCTGTCTTCCAAAAGTCTTATAAGACTTTCCATATTTCTCTTATCACAGGGATTCCTCATAATCCTCAAGGTCAAGGAATTGTTGAACGTGCACACTGTTTTAATCAAAATTCAACTACAAAAACAAAAAGGGGAGGGGCCAGGGAGAAAGCTCAATAGAATAAGTGCTTGCCTGGAGGCATAAGGTCCTGAGTTCAATCCCTGGTACTACCAAAACAAAACAAAAGGGGGAATCTTTGCCTACGAATTCACACCTCATAATAGGCTTCAGTTGGCAGTATACACTATTAACTTTCTAAATTCTGCAACAGATGGAAGTACAATTTCTTCACATGAGAGAAAAAAGGCTAGGAGGGTCCTTTGGAGAGATCTCCATACTAGTCAAAGGAAGGGACCCAGTCTAATTCTAACCGGGGCCATAAGGTATGCTTATGTTCTCCCGAGAATGCTAAATGACCCATCTGGGTATGAGAGCATGCTGTCAGGCTGCACCATGAAGCCAAATCTGGAGAAGAAGTTAGTAGCTATGAGAGTAATTCCAACCTGGGGCCTGTGGAAGAACTGACAAAATGGGAACCTAAGGTCTAAACAGGAGATAAAATATATAAAAATAAAAGCTAAATTTTACCAGTATTAAGACAAAAAAACCAAAAATACAAAATATACATATTAATTATAGATAAAAGATTTTATTCCTTCCAAATTTTTCTCAGAAGATCTCTGCTAATTGAAAAAAAAAAATCTAAAAATTTTAATAGTTAATACAATTTAATGTGGCCGAAAATATATTTGAGGGCACTCTGATTATGTAAAGATATTGGTTTCTGTGTTCTGAGTATTTGATTATGTGTTTGTGTGCCGTTCTGTGAACAGGTATTCTTTTTTTTTTGATCATTTGTTTATAATACAATTCAGCATATAGACTTAAAAGCATGCTTTTCCCTAAGTTACCTGATGGTTTAAAAGATAAAGTTTTTCACAAAAACTTGCAATAAACTTTTCTCTTATTGGGGTCAGGGAGATGGCTCAGTAGAATAAGTGCTTTCCTAACAAGTGCAACGGCCTGAGTTCAATCCCCAGTTCCACAAAAAAAAAAAAAAAAAAAAAAGTTTTTCTCTTAAAAGATGCTTTTGGGATGAAACTAAATTAAGAAACAAAGGGTTGGGGAGATGACTCAGTAGAATAAGCGCTTGGCTGGCAAGTGCAAGGACATGAGTTCAATCCCTGGTTCTGAAAAAAAAAAAAACACACAAAAAAAAAAAACCAAAGGTTTTCACATGTGTATGGTAATTCATTATTGTTAATCTCATGCTGTATTAACTGCATTCATGGTTCTTGGTATACAGGTCTACTAAAATGTAAAACAAGAATTGCTTAGTGTAGGGCTGGCCAAATAGCTCAGTGCACTAAAGTGCCGGCTTAGGCAGACGCACAGCAGCTGGGGTTCAATCCCTGGCATGCTGTGCCGGTCCCACCCCCAGGGCATGCAGAGATGGCGACTGAGACTGGGTGTGGTGGCACGCACCTGTAATCCCAGCATTTGGGAGGCTGAAAACAGGATCACTATGAGTCCGAACTATGTGGTGAGACCATGTAGACCCTGTCCTACATGTTAAAAAAAAAACCTTAGCATGATGACTTATCTCTCAGACTCAAACCTCTGCCTTTAACAAAAAATTTGTGATGCATATCTCATTTAACAATGACTAATTAGTTGAAAATTCTTAGGTATTAGATCGAGATGATTGGTTAAAAGTGTTATGTTGGGCCAGTGAAATAGCAGAATGAACTAAGTGTTTGCTTAGGCAAGTGAAGTGACTGAGGTTTGATCCTTGGCACCACATGCTGCACAGGCCCCTCCCCCAAGGCTCACTGAGCTGGCCACCAAGATCAGGCTTGGTGGCACAAGCCTGTAATCCCAGCACTGGGGAGGCTGATAACAGGAGGATCTCTACTAGTCTGAGCTGCATAGTGAGACTCTGTGCCAAATACATTAAAAGAGGGGTTATGCTATGTCAAAACGAAAATTTAAGTATGTCACAAAATGTCATATTGTCTTGCTACAATAGTGTATATGGTTTTGATTTCTAAATTTCTGTATAAAAATATGTAATTATTGTCTCTTGACATTCTATAAGGATTTAAATATTAGAATATCCATGGTTATTAGAAAATAATAGTTTTATATTCAAATGTGTTTGATATTCAGATAGATGGTAATGTTAAGCTTACTGCCTCTGTAACAGGGTAGTGTTATTAAGCTTTTCTTCTGGATGTTTAACAACTAAAGTTTGGAGACCAAAAATTAGAGCGATACATGGGCTCAGAGGATAGCCAATATTTTGGCCCTAGCCCTTCGAGGTCAATGAGGACTCCTGACATAAGAGAACCTCTGCTGTGAATCCTGTAACTCAGTTGAGTCCCTCATTTTCTGATCAAGGAGATTATGGGACCACAGAGGAGTGATCAAAAATATATCATGTGCCTAAAGAGAGTTACCTGGAGAGAAAAAATCTCTTAAGCATTCACAGAAAGCAAATTGGTCAAGCAATAGCCATGACTCACCCAGATGGCTAACAATGACAGAAGATCTGAGAGGTGTTGTATATGGTTCCAAGATAAATCCTAAGTAGATTAACTGAGCTTGTCAGATAGCAGAAGTTAAATTTGCATTTATACAGGTCTTGCTTTAACTTGGTCTTAACCATCTAGCAGAAAGGTATAACCACGAGATGTGAAAAGTAATGCCATTGTGTGTGTGTGTGTGTGTGTGTGTGTGGTACTGGGAGTTGGATCCAGGGCTTTGGCATGAGTCCTTTCTAAAATGTCTTTACTGTGAGACAAGGTCTGGCTAAGTCTGAAAGTTGACCAGGCTGGCCTCGATCTTGCCATCCTCCCGCCTCTGCATTTCAGACTGCCGGACTGCAGGCACAGGCCGCATGCCCAGCTGTTAAGGATTTGTCAGCCCGTTCACGTTCTGGGGCACACAGGGAACATGCTGGAGAAGGCACTGCAACATGAGTGCAGGCGCAGAGCCCTGCGAGCCCACCAGCAGCTCTCAGCTCTGCAGAGCCGCTCTTACCTTCTCCTTGCCACCCGCGAGTCCTTTGTAGATCCTCCACCGAGAGCTGTTCTTGAAGTTCACCACAAAACTCTTGACATAGAAGTTGAAATTTGGCTGTGTGGATCCTGTGGTCCTAATTCCTTGTGAGAAAATGTCATTTATTGGTTAGTTCTAAAAGTAGTTATGCATAATGTAACTTTTTTTTTTTTTTTTTTTTTTTTTTTGTGGAACCGGGGATTGAACTCAGGCCCATGCACTTGCCGGGGAAGCACTTATTCCACTGAGCCATCTCCCTGGCCCCTATAATGTAACTTAGAATTTTGGGTTTCTTCTCCCGATCTCCTGGCCGGCCAGCTGCCTGCAGAGGCCGCCCGCACCTGTGCGTCAGCCTGGACCAGGCCCCTGCACAGCCGCAGTGGACGAGGCTTGCAGCACATTTGAAAGATGTCATAAACTCAGGGACACCTCACGCTCGGGAAAGCACCGGTCCTCGCCTGAGTACCTGTTATCTTCTTTTCAACCCCCAGGTCTATCTCCAGCCATTGTTGCTGTTTGTGGCCGCCACTGTCGCCTGCCGCCCATGATGGGCCTTGCTCCTGCAGCTGGGCTTGGCCAGGAGACCAGGGAGAGAGCTGTCCAGTGTCGCTGATGCCCTGCCAGGAGGAAGAGGCCCGGAACTGCACGTGGGAGTCAGCACTCAGGGCTCTGCCGCAGTCTAGAACAGAGGGCAGGAAAGCACGCTGAGCCGAGCGCTCAGCTCCCGGGAAGGAGTAGCAGACTGCCGTGGCCGATTCGGAGCCAGCGCCTGACCCGGCCCCTAGCGCCTGACTGAGCAGCACTGCCAGCCACAGGCTCGTCTGCAGCTCCACGTTGGGTCCGTGGCTGTGTTCTGTCCCAAGACCTCTGGCGTCTCTGTCCCCAGCACAGATCCTCTTTTTCCAGCTTCTTAACTGACCCTGACTTCAGCACAGCACAGCTGGTCTCACAGGACTGCAGTGACCCTGACCCCAAGAAAAGTCAGTGGGGTGCTCGCCATCTGCCCCTGAAAATCAGGTGCGACCAGGCTGCAGATGAGGCCTGTCGGGCACGGGGGCGCATACCTCGCATCCGGCCCTCCGGAGCAGGAGCATCGCTAGCTCGAGCCCGGCACGTGCAGTGCACTGAGATACTGTCTCAAAATTAATAATAAAAATGTTGATGAGATGATAAGGCTGGGGAGGTAGCTGAGGGCGGAGACCTGGACTGAATCCCCAGCGCAGTGAGGAGAGAGGGGACAGGAAGATCTACGCCGACGTCACTTCCGAGCCGTAACTTGGCCCGTGTCCCGGGCAATGTGGGAACAGCAAATAAAGACCACACCTTTCTCCCTGGCAAGAAGACATGTTGTCTCCCACAAAATATCTTGCTTTATGCTGAGGAAAAGTAGTTCCACAGACTTTATCTCACAGTGGAAAAGCTAACAAGCTCTTGCTGTTGCTGATTACTTTAGGGGGCCTGTACTGACCTCCTGCAAGATAGCCACGAACCAAATGCTAATGCAGAGATTCTCCTACATTTGAACGGGAGAACTTCATTCTAAGTGTTCCTTCACTTTTCTTTGTTTCTGGCACGGGTTTGAGAGAGGACACATAATAGTATGAGGTGTGATTGGAAAATATGATGAATGTTAAATTTATTTATTTATTTATTTATGTGTGTGTGTGTGTGTGTGTGTGTGGCCCGCTCGGCCCACCAGGGGGCGGGGCGGGCTGGCATGTGGTGCTGGGGATTGAACCGCGGTCCCTGCGTTTTGATTTAGCTTAGCTTGTTCTAAGTAGGTGCTTTAGACCACTGAGCCATCTCGCCAGCCCTGAATGTTAAATTTAGAAAAACTGACAGTGAAAGCCACACTGCCGAGACCCTCCCGCCCCGCCTGGCTTCGGCTGCCCGTGCCCTCGTCCTTGCCCCGACCTGCAGCAGCTCGGGGCTTCTCTCCTCACTGTGCAGCTGCACTGGTGAGGCGGCCTTGATGCCCTGAGTACACTCAAAACACGCTCCTCTGTGGTCATGTGACTTTGGAGAAGATGGACTAGCACAGTGAGGTGGCCACTGAGGTGGACAAGGCTGGGGCGTCACGTTGCCGTGAGCTCACTGGCTGGCACTTGGCAGCAGCTTGCGACATGTTTGTGATCATATCTCACAAAGACACTCGAGGAGTGAGCACTCCATAAGCACAAGAACGCTTCAGATGTGGCGAGGGCAGAGGCGTACTAGAAGTGAGGGCAGTTCCCAGGGACGCGAGGCGCTGTGTCTGCTGTAATGGCTTAGGGCGTGGGACTGCAGTAGCAGCCCAGGCTGGCCTGCAGCGCAGGAGCCTTCCTGCCTCAGCCTCCCGAGTGCTGGGGTCACAGGCATGGGCCACCAGGCCCAGCTCATATGTTTTGAATTAATTATTTTTGGTAAGGGTCTCACTGTGTAGCTCAGACTTGCCGTGATCCTTCTGTTTTCCACCTCCCTACTGCTGGGATTACATGTATTTTGAATTTAAATTTAAACAGGCACCGTATTTTTCTATTACTCTTTGTATAGAAAGACACTGTCTGCTCAATGCTGCTGAGACTTATTTTCTTGAATATTTTTAAGTCACAGAAGATTTGGTGCCTCATGACCTCAGGAAAGCATAATATTTATAATATATAATAATCTTTGGATTTGCAAAACTAGCTACCACTGAAGGCTGCAAGGACTACACCTTTAGAGAAAGCAGTTCCTTACCATTGTCCAAGGTGAACAGGAACCGCTTTCTGGACAGGGAGCCACTGCAAAGATAAAGACAGCGGGAGGAGTGAGCCAGGCTCGAGGGGCCCGCCAGCGTGCTGCGGGATCCAGGCCGGGCCACCCTTCCTGTCCAGTCCATCTGCCACACTGGAGGGAAGGAGCTGCAGGGGGGCGGCCCCAGCAGCAAGCTGGTCCTAGTCAGCAGCGCCAGCTCTGAGGCAGAGAGGTCACAGCCTGGAGTGCCCTGCCCCGCTGTTGCCTGCCATTTCCACGCACACGCATGGTCACAGGCCAGGCCACAGGAGGGGGCAGTAGCCCCAGGCCTACCCCACAGCCCTCTCCTCCCTGACAGCCTGCCCCTGGGTCCCTGCCAGGTGCTTCCTGGGCCTTTCTCTGTGGGGAGCAGGCCTGGCAAGGCCATCCCTGCCCTTCGCTGGTGAGAAGCGAGGGGCCAGAATGGGGGTGTGGCACCCTGGGGCGTGCCTGCCGCACAGAACCCACTGTACCCAACAGCAGAGGAAAAGGCAGAGGAGCAGAGTCATGCTGGGTTTATGTCTTCATGTGAGAGGGCTGTGTTTCATTGTTTGTGTCCGAATTATATGCTGCTTGGGCACAGTGGAGAGACAGAGACAAATCCAAAACAGAGACAGAGAGAGCATTCTCAAACATGAAATTCACGAGGAAGCCAGCGAATCTGTCCCAGAACTTGAGCACCCTTCCAGCCAGCCACAAGCGCTCTGAGAGGCGTGGGCTCTAAAATGCTTGGCAAGGTTTTCCCTTCTGTTCCTCTTCTACTCCTAAGGCAGAGACTGTACACCTTGGGGTTCAAAGGAAGATCCCGGCATCCTGGCATCCCACGAACACCAGCAGCCACCACCGGTCACCTGAGCACGCTGACCCTGGTCTGCCCCACTGCCGTAAGGGCCCAGCGTCATCTGCAGCATCTGGGTGCCAGTCTCCCATCCCGCTGAGGCAGACAGCCCACGTCCCCTGCTGCAGGGCAGTGATGGCTTCACTAGCTTTCACAGCTGACCCAGCCGTCACAGGAGGAGAGGCCCGTAGGCTGTACCCCCGCAGCGCCATTCGCTTCCCCCACCAGCTGCAAGTACTGTGCTCGCCCGCTCTGAGGGTGCTGAGGGGAACAGCGCCCGTGGCAGAAGATCCCAGGAGGGCATCTCTAAGCTACGTCCGTCCTTTCACAAGGACAGCAGAATCGCTGGGATTGCAAGCTGCCTCTCTCCCTGTGCCCGACCCACCCCACCCTGCTCTGCACTGACCAGCTGGGGCACCCTAAGGACTCTGGTGTTCGCTGCAGGACCTGTGTGCTTTTCCTGTGTGGGACACAGGTTCAGTAACCACAGACAATGAGTGAAGCCAGCAACCCCCATACTCTGATCTAAGTAAAAGAAGGAAGAGAAAAATTATCGCCTAACTTTCTCAAGCGGACACTGGACCACCCTATCTGTGCTCACTTGGCATACTTGTCAGCTCTCCTCATGCTGGACAAAATACCTGACATGCCCAACTTGCAGGGGAAAAGGCTTTTAACCTGCTCCCGGCTTGGGGGATCAGTCCACGGTGGGCCAGCTCAGGCAGGAACACTGAGGTGGGTGGGCCTATGGAGCAGCACTGCCCAGCAGGGGAGGGGGCAGGAAGCACAGCAGGGGAGAGTCACAGCTCAGAGGACCCAGGAGCCACGTCCTAACCACACCTCTGGCTGTGAACACGAGTGGACTGACCCAGGATATGCCTCTTCAGGACAGGTGGAATCCAGTCCAGCTGACAGGTAAGGTACCTGGCTCCCAGAGACAGCTCCACCTGCAGCGTGGCTCTCACCAGATAAGGACGGTTCTAGTCCAGCACAGCACTGGAACAGTAAGACATGACAGGAGGGGCTGCAGGCCGACAGCAGGGCTGGGGAGAAGGTCACGCTTCTGGTGATGGGTGGGTGACAGCACACAGGCTGGCTTTTTCCCATTTTCAGATTCCAAAATGCCTGCGGCCTGCCTTTGTTTCTCCCTGGCAAGAGGGTCCAGTAGAGACCAAGGAGCTGAGCAGCTCACCCACGTGCACGGGCATCCGTACCGTGTGGCCCTCTCCCAGTCCCGTGCAGCTTGGGCTTTCTGACTTCCATGCTCCTGAAATCTGGATGGATGGGAAGCCTGGGCTGAGACAGTCATGGAAGCCAGCATGCTTTCCTTTCATGAAGCAAAAGGACAAGGTGACATCAAACCAAGAAGCTAGTGATGTTCGCAAAGCCATTGTTTTCAGTATCTTAAGTAAAATGGGAGATCACCAGAGCTTTACTGGGACGTAAAAGCAAAAAGGAATAAGCCTCTAGTCTCTGCCACCAAAGAACCTGCAAGCAGACATGCTTATCCTTGCTCCGAGGCTCTCGGCGGGCACCCCCGCCAGGCGCTGCTCTCTTGCTGTGTGGGGCCTTTGCCTGAGACCCCAGGGCTGGCCAGCGCTGAAGCGTCTGGGCTGACAGCGCTCGGCACCAGCGCTGTGGGCCTTTCTGAGGGCGAGCTCCTGGCACATGCGATACTCACTCCCTGGACAGCACCCCATTGGCCAGGCCTCCTTCGTAGCGGCTCAGCCCTCTACGCTGCAGCACACTGATGCGGCCACCCAGCTCATCTGCGATCACTCCTGCGTGGACGGCGGCTTTGCAGAGCAGGGAGGTCTGAAACACAGAAGGCACCGTTCAGCGTGTCCAGGGCAGAGCTGGCCTGCGGCCTGTGCAGTCCCCTTCCCCAAGAATGCAGGCTCGCTTTCTCACAGCAGGCAGTGGGCGGTGAAGCCTCGCAGCCGCCCGGCCCTGCCAGTCCAGGTTGCCTGCATGTCTGCAAGTAGACAGCAAGATCGCAGAGCTGGCCCCCTGACTCAGTGGGCCAGCAGCACCGCTAGGCACTGTGCAGCCATGCCTCCCAGACACAGCGGGACTTGGTGAGGGCGGAAGTTTCTCAGGGCAGCCAAACCAAGCGGCAACAAGTGGCCCGGGACACGAAGTGGCACACCAGAGGCCTCCTCCACTCGTGCGATCCAGGGCCAGCACCAGGCTGCTCCGGGCTGCCCGCTTGGTGGCCTTCTCAGCTGGCTCTGGTGTGGGACACAGGCTGGCTGTGGTGACTGTGGTCCTCCTCTGTGGGATGCTGAGGCCTCCGGGTCCCTGGGAGTGTGGGTATGAGGAGGGGGTGCAGCGCGTGATGGGCCGAACCCATTTCCTGCCCTTTACCTCCCCAGGTCCCTTGGGTCCCTCTGGGCCCCACCTTCTGGAGCCACACAGAATGAGACAACGCTTTTCTCTGACAGCTTTTCAGGCGCTGCCATGGGGATGTGCTTGGCCCTGAAACTCCTTCCCAAGGAGCTGCACAACTTGAGCTGCCCCGGGGGAGGCTCTAGGCGACCCGCGTCCCACTCGTGCGGCACCCTTATTCCCTTCTGCCTCAGAATGCGGCAGAGGAGCTGGGCCACTCCCAGGAGCACAGTGCTCAGGACTAGTGCTCTTCTAGGAGGCTCTTGGGTGGGGAGACTGCCTGGTGGGCTCTGAGGAAGCAAGTGGCCACAGTGGCTGTGGGCAGCTTCAGCAGAAACCCAGCAGGAAACAGGGTTTCAGGCCGCCACCCTCCAGTCACCCCGGGCTACAGGCACCAGGCGAGCTTGGAAGCATTTCCAGCCCCAGCTGAGCCTCAAGCAGACCAGAGGGTGGTACTCGTCTGCACCCTGCGCGACCCAGAGGCAGGAGCCCCGGAGCCACAGGACGCGCGGAGGAGCTGAGTCAGTAGTGCGGAAGCCTTGCGGCTGCCGCTGTATTTCCCTGCCAGGGCTGTGGAGTGCACCCACATCAGCAAGCACAGGAAAGGCAGCCACCCCAGTCCCCTGGAGACCGGCAGAGTAGCAACAAAATCTGCCACTCTTACACACAGGATGTACCAAATTAAGAAGTAAAATCTAGTATTTTGTCTCCTGTCAGAGAATTATTAATCTGTAAAATGTGTAAACCTGTTTTCCTAGTTCTTGAAGATGCATGTCAATTAGTGGTGGCAAACCTCTGGCACGTGTGCCCCAGAGGGCTGTTTGTGCTCACGGAACACTAAAAGGGCCACCATCCTGTCTGTTTCCACTAGTGTACTTTGCACAATTCTACTACCTCGCGCCAGTTTTCAAAAATGAGGATGTAAACCAAACTATTTGAAATACTGATGTAAAATTAAAAAAAAAAAAACCTCTAAAACTAATACCAGAGTCCCAGGATAGATATCTGTGAACAGAAATAGAAGAAATTTAGTTTAGAACAGTAATTTCCTGGGGACAGTGTACGTAATCCTGAGGGTCTCACTGGCCATAGAGAACGGAGTGCCGCAGGAGATGGGCTGTGTGTGCGTGGAGGGGGCATGTGGACTCGCCAGCTGGACAGCCACTATTCTGTGATGAAGAGTCACGTCCTTGCTGCCACAGATGGTGGGAGGATCAGGAAGTGAATCCTAACACAGAGATGCAAACCTGTAGCCTCTTACTAAGATGGACCTCAAGTCCAGCGACTGTGTGTTACAGGCTTTTCCTCACTGAGTGCCGCTGCAGTGGGCAATCAGGGCACCTGGGGGCAGGGGGACCCTGCGACTAGAGGTGTGGGCCCCTCCAGTTCCCCTGCCTTTGCTTCCCTAAGGCCGAGAAGCTGCTCACCCATGACTTGCAACCAGGCCAGGTAACCAGGGAAGAAGGCCTCCACAGTGGGAGTCCAAGCAAACCTTTCCTCTTATAAAGCCCACTAATCTCAGGTATTTGTTACAGTCACAGAAAACTGATTAACGTGGAATAACAATCGTAGGTGTTGGAAAAGCACATTTTATATTTCACATACAGTAAGCTAACTGCATGCTACAAATTGGAGTGAATGCCGAGAAAGTCCTGGGTTTCGTTTAATTTCAGAAAAGAGCATCGTGCTCCTGCCAGTTAAGTGATGTGCTTTACTCTGTGAGGAGATGTGCAGCCACACGCGCCCCGCTCATTGCCTTCCTCAGCACCACACGCGCCCCGCTCATTGCCTTCCTCAGCACCACACGCGCCCTGCTTGTTGCCTTCCTCAGCACCCACAGCTACTCACATCTCTGTAGCCATCGGCCGCGTTTCCAAAAATATCTCCTGCTATATCTCTACAGCCAGGTGGGCAGAATTTGCTGGAAGAATAAAGCATTTATATCCAATAAATTATACTGAAGCAAAAAGTATTACACTGTACTTAAATCTTAAAAGTATTTTCTGCCTTTTACCATACAGGCAGAAATATCTTGCTTTACAAAAAAATCAGCTATCAGAGCTGCAGAGACAGCTCAGCAGGCCAAGCACGTGCCTAGGCAGGTGCAAGTACCTGCCACCTGCCACGCGGGCCCTGCCCCGGGTGCCCTGAGCTGGCCACAAGACCAGGCATGGTGGCACACACCTGTAATCCCGGTGCTGGGCAGGCTGAGAGAGAAGGATCACTAGGAGTCTGAGCTGCACAGAGAGACCCTGCACCAAATACATATAAAAAAAAAATAAAAAATAAAATAGAATAAAATAAAATCAGACACCTGATTTGTGAACACAGATCTAAAATGTTAACCTGGAAGCAAGTTTTACACAATAATTGTTTCCTCTACTAAGAATTCTCCATAAATGCTGTTAAATAGTGACTTTCCTTGTTCACTCTGATTCTCTGATGCCTATGAAAATATTTTTAAGGTACAAGGAAAATTTCATTTATGTAGTATGTGTTCATATTTATGAAAAGAGATATTAAAATATATGACAAGGTAGGTGTTTCACAGACAGGAAGAAGACGAGAAGGAACATCCCCGGAGCGTCACGTGTGCAGCATGTGCTGCGACGTCTCCAGGCCCCACACGCCACGTCCGGTGCGGCCTGGCGGAAACCGCACGTGCAAGCTTAGCTCTTGTGGAAGCCACATTAAACAAGAGGCAAAGTTAGAAATATATTCTATTTAATTCAATATTTCCAAATTATTCTTTTCTTTTTGCCAGCCCGCCCGCCCGCCCGCCCTTTTTCCTTCCTTCCTTCCTTCCTTCCTTCCTTCCTTCCTTCCTTCCTTCCTTCCTTCCTTCCTTTGGCAGGGTCTTGCTATGTAGTTCAGGCTGGCTTTGAACTCATGGTGATCCTCCTGCCTCAGCCTCCCTAGTGCCACCGAGATTAATTCTATTCGTTTCTGCATGCAGTGAACACGAACGCATCAGTGACCCCTGCCAGCCTCCTGTGGTCTCCGGACCTGGGATGTGTCTTCCACCTATATCATATCTCAGTTTGGGCACACCACAGGTTGTCTTCAGTAGCTACATGTTGCCAGTGGTTACTGGATTGCATAGTACTAATCTATGTAAGTTGTAAATTATTCTGAGATTCTAAAAAGGTGTATTTTTAACTGAGGGTTCAAGCCAGGTGTGGTGGCTCATGCTTGAAATCCTAGCACTTGGGAAGCTGGGGTAGGAGGACTACTTCGAGTTCGAGACCAGCCTGGGCTACAAAGTAAGCTCAAGGGCTGGGGAGATAGCTCAGAATAAACGCCTGCCTAGCAAGCTCAGGGTCCTGAGTTCAATCCCTGGTACTGAAAAAAAAAAAAAGTAAGCTCCAGGCCAGCCTGAACTGACAGCGAGATCCAATCTCATACACACCCCACACTTAAGGCTCAGCTTATTTGATAATCATCTTTCAAGAAATTTCCCAGAAACATCATGGAAAGCGGAGCGGCTAAAGGCGCCTTGCGCTTGGTGGGCTGACCAGGCTGTGCACTGCTGAGCCAGCTGTGTGACAGTGGGTGTCCTTGTGACGCTTACAGGACCCATTTTCTTTATCTCCTGCTCCTCCAAGCATCAGGCGGTGAGCACATGAGGAGCTATGTGCATTCGTGAAACACATAAAAAGTTCAGGGGAGCGCAGTGGCCAGGGTTCAATCCCCGGAGTGCAGGGTTGGCCCTGCCTCCCAGTGCGCCGACAGCTACTGAGGCCGGACGTGGTGGAGCGTACCTGTAATCCCAGCACTTGGGAGGCTGAAAACAGGAGAATTACTAAGAGTCTGGTCTACGTAGGGAGACCCTGGAGACCCTGTAAACCCTGTCCTAAATACAGGAAAAAAAAAAAAAAAAAAAAAGCAGCTCAGGGGCCAGAGAGAGCTCAGAGGCATGAACACCTACCTGGCAAACACAACGATTCGAGTTCGATCGCTGGCCCCACACGCATGAGGTCTCACCCTGGATTCCCCGGCGCACCATCTCAGCCCCAGATGCAGGTGTCCACCATGTAGAGGGCAAGGTGGTGCATGCCTGTAACCCTCACACTCCAGAGGCTGAGCCTGGAGGATCTCTGTGAGCTCAAGGGGGTTACATTACAAAAGTAAGCACAAGCCCAGCCCAAACTGCATAGCAAGACCCTATCTCAAAAAAAAAAAAAAAAAAGTTCAAATATCAGGGGAGTTTTCCTAGCTTTGAAGGCAAGTGCCATGTGCCCTTCTATGTATATGACAGTTTTTACAGAGTTTACTTTGTTTAAAGAGTCCTCTCCCAAACATGTTCCAGAACATCAGTTGTTTTTATTTCTTTTTCTGTTTCCTTTTGCTGACTTAGAAAATTTAATCTGCTAGTATAATAATCTAATTATACTATTATCACAACTGGTGATAAGTGTTTCATACTCATTTTCCAGTGACACAGCAGTAATCAAAAGTATGTGGTTTCAGGGTAAATCCTGAGGGGATTTGACTGACCTTGTCAGATACAAAAGTTACATTTTTAGTTACATAGATCTTGCTTTAACTTGGTCTTAACCATCCAGTTGAAAAGTATAAACACAAGTTATAAAAAGTAAAGCCAAAAAGGCTCAAGTCAACAACTTCTGACAATTACCAGTTCTGCTGATAACCCACTATTATTTTGGACTATTGGACTATATTGGGTTATTTGGCTGAATTCAAGTACCTCCGATATTTGAACTGGCTCAAGGATGAAAAGGTACTTTAATGACTTCTCCTACCACAGCTTCTCTGACAAAACAAAACAAAAAGGGGAATATAAATAAAGGACCATTTTGTTGTGAAAAAAATATGTATATACAAAAATAGGACAGATATACAGCTACTGTCTCTTAGTTCAATGAGAAGAAAGGTAATACTAATATTGTTTAGAGAAGACATCATGTCTGCATCTTGTCCTCTGACTAACCACTATGAAGACAATATGCAATGTATTAATAATTGTAACTGTCCTACAGACCTGTTTTGAAACTGTTTCATTGCTATTTTATTTTCTCATTAAAATGAATAAAAGGGGCTGGTGAGATGGCTCAGTGGTCTAAAGCACCTACTCAGAACAAGCTTAGCAAAGCACAGGGACTGCGGTTCAATCCCCCAGCACCACATGCCAGCCAGCCTGCCCCCTGGTGGGCTGAACTGGCCACACACACACACACATAAATAAAATTAAAAAAAAAAAAACCTAAAAAAATAAAATAAAATGAATAAAAAATTAAAAATTAAATTCACAAGTAAAAAATTCACAGTGCAGACTCCTACTTAGGTGCACGCCCCTCGTAGCTCATTCCCAAGAGCCAGGCAGAGCTCTGCACGCAGGACATTTTGGATTTCAGGAAGGTAGAATGGTGCCAGTGAGGTAGCGACCTTCGGGCCACACGTGAGCAGGAAAGGGTAACAGCTGCGCCAGACGGGAACTGTTGTAGCGTGTCAGCCCCTAAAGACACGCAGCCTCCTGTTAATCTAGTCCGGTTTTGCCGGCCATGGCTGAAGGCTGTGCTTTCGAAGCTCCGCCGCTCCAGAGTCCCGGGGAGGCTGTGGGCCCAAACGGTGGCTGGGCATTCACTCTGAGTGCTCAGGCGGTCTGGACCACAGCGAGATGCAGACCTGAGTGTAGCCCCTTCCTCTAGGACATAGCATGCCTGGTGGCACCCACAGTCTTGTCACCTGTGGGGTGGTGCCATGTGGCTGTAACCGCAGAGGACACTGCATGGCAATACAGGGGGAACAGGACCCCCACAGGCAGTGCTGAGTGATGACTCCTTTCACCCCTATACCTGATGCCAGCCAATGCTGGCCACCGGCAGGTGTCCAGTGTCCGAGAAAACTGCAAAGTATAGCCTTACATCCTGGGCACACTGGGTATAGCAGCTTTGTACATCCTGTTCTCGGAAGATTTTTCTTTAGTGGAAGACAGTATAACCCCTTCCTTACCCTCTTTCAGTAAGTAACTGGAAGAGTCACCCCTAAATACTGGGCAGGGAAGTGGTGACCTTAGGTTGATGGCACATGGTGACACACTGGGACTCAGGGCAGTGACTGTAGCCCAGGCGTGAATGCGAACTGTGGCTTACTTGTGAATAAATAAATTCTCCCTGGAGCACAGCCTGCTTGCACACTCACTCACGGCCATTTGCTGCCATTTAACTCCACCAGCAGAGGCCACCAGCAGTGCTGCGAAGGCCGAGCCCACAAAGAGGCCCGTTGCACTCTGCGGTCAGGGAAACCCTCAGCTAGTCCTCATCCGCTGCAGGAAAGGTTTGCAGACAAGCTCAGCACAAACAGGTGCTTTCTGGCCTTGCAGAGGAAGACAAAACGTCTAGCAGCGCGACCCACCCCGCCGGGACCCCTCAACTTACCTGAATTCTGTCTTCAAGTAATGGTTACCTCGTTCTAGACACGTTATTAAATCTATCACAAATAAAAATAGTTGAAATCAGCAGATTAGATAGAAATCAGGGAATTTATACCTAAAGATTTCTTTATAAATAAAAGCCACAATTTCTAAAGGAATTTATTCATTATCTAGTGACCTGCGCTTCCTGTTGGCCACTGCCAATGACGGCTTTGCAGTGTTGGCAAGGAGTGAACAAGAATAAACTTCTATTTCCAACAGAAGAACTGACCCTTGGTTATTCTCCACTACATACTTGCAAGTCACATGTGAAAGGCAGGATCCCTGACAAAGGAAAGCCACCTCAAAGCCACCATGGCACATGGAGAAGGCTCTAGAACCTTCTGACTCAGCCACTCAGCTGGTGGCAGCCAGGCATACCGTGGGTGTGACGGCAGAGCCTGCGGCACTGCAGCCTGGTGCTGGAGGACCGAGCTCTTACCAGCCTGGGCTCCCTGGAGTAATTTGCAGAGGGGAACCAGTGCTCCACAGGGGCGAAGCTAAGGTCCCGACACACGAGATAACCCTCGCAGCATAGCCCATTCTTGCTATGATAGATTTTCGCCTCATAAACTTTCCAAGAGTCTTGGAGCACAATGCGGGGTACCGGACACGCTGCCTGGGCGTGATGGAAAGGAACAGCTCTCCCCTCCTGGGGGTGGTAACAGCACTGGGCCAGAGAGGAGCCCACTGTACACAGCCACAGACACAGTCTACGGCTGGTATTCATGCTCCCTGCCCTTGTCCCACTCTGTGCCAGGAACTGGAGTGGCGGCATCCGGCTGGGGGCCCTGGTTGAAGGCCTCAGGCCTGGAGAAGGGAAGAGTTGGGGCAGGCCCTGGAGCACAGCGTGCACCAGAGCTGGGAGTGCAACACCAGAGATGGGACCCAGCACCCCCGCATAGGTCAGCAGAGCCATGCACCAGCGCCCCAGAAAGGCTCCACTCGGCTGAGCTCCCGAGGAGACTGTCCTCTCTTCCTTCACATCTTAACCTACATCTGAGATCACAGACCTGTCCCCGAAGGGGATGAGCTACAAGAGGAGCCCTTATGGTGAAAGACCTGTGTGAACCTTCGGCCGCACCTGGGTGGTCGCTGCTGGTGTAGGTCAGCAGGAAGCCGCGCCCAGAGACGTGTGATCCACTCTCAAAACGCATGGTGACTCGACTGGTGTTCAGCAGGAGTCTTGTGGGGACAGTCGCACCTCTGCAGTATGGACCTAGGCAGCAGAGCACACGGGGCGTGTCACAACTCGCCCCAGCAAGGGAAGCAGAGCACATGGGGCGGGTCACAGCTCCCCCCAGCACGGGCAGCAGAGCTCACGGGGCGTGTACAGCTCCCCCCAGCACGGGCAGCAGAGCTCACGGGGCGTGTACAGCTCCCCCCAGCACGGGCAGCAGAGCTCACGGGGCGGGTCACAGCTCCCCCCAGCA
>NW_004524610.1:942781-943209 GCF_000260255.1 Octodon degus | reverse complement strand
GTCACAGCTCCCACCAGCACGGGCAGCAGAGCTCACGGGGCGTGTCACAGCTCCCCCCAGCACGGGCAGCAGCTGTGGCACTTCTCCTGATCGTCAGGATTCCCTGGTGACACGTATGTAAGACTCTGCTGCTCGCCCAGCTGTAGTCGTGCTCCACGCTGAGGTGGGAAATGTCTGACTGACTCATGAACATGGTCGGGCTCCCAGCCAGAGAGGGGAAATACCTAGTCCACGTGAGCAACAGGCCTCAGCTAATTAATTCTGAACAAACCAAGAGACAGTTTTCCATTTTGGAAAGAGACAACCAAGAGACTCAAACTCAAATACATTAGGTAACAAAATGTTATCACAAAAATATGTTCTAGAATCTTGCTAAATTTGCTCAGAGAAACAAATTCTAAGGAGGATCATGGATGGATTGAGCCTAA
>NW_004524610.1:932834-942552 GCF_000260255.1 Octodon degus | reverse complement strand
AAAAAAAAAAAAAAAAAAAAAAAAAAAAAAACCTTAAGAACAGGCAATGCCCTTATTTCTCTTTTATTTTGTTCTATAAGGCGAGGAGTATCCAAAAGCAGAATGATTTCTAAAAGTTTTTGCCATACCACAGTATAACTCACACAGTTAAGTGTGCAATAGTGTATCTGGAGGACGCTGCTTGAAAAGCAACAGGAATCTCAGCGCACGTAAAAGGCAAAGCTGGACCAGGCGGTGGAAGAGAATGTGCAGCATGCAAGCCACAGCGGTCGGTTTGCTGTCAGTGAAAGCTCTACAAGGTTCACCATCACCAGATGAGGAGCTTAGAAAAACAAAGCCACGAAGCCCTTCCTGAGACTGTTCAAGCAAAAGTTTAGTTTGCACATTGTCATCTTAGAAGTCGTGCACATATGAGTCTATAAAATAGGGGTTGGCAGGCAGCTTTTAAAGACAGCTATCTGAATGTCCTGACTTCTCTCAGCATGGTGATGGGGAACAGCGAGGACGCAGCAGCAGCAGCAGCAGCAGGAGTGAACAGGCCGATCCGGTTCAGGATGAGTGAGACGGCGTGGTGACCAGAACCAACGCAGGACCACACTCACTCCCAGGAGAACATGTGTACCCGGCCCAACATTTCTCTTCTGCTCAGAAACATCTGACCACTCTCCCACCCATCCAGGAAACTCGGTGGTGTAGGATGAGCCAGTGCTGGATGCTGGCCCGCACGCCCCAATCACCTCTGCTCCCCATTACTAAGTTGTAGCAAAATCCAAATAAACACAACCCCTCTTCAGAAACCCTCATGCACAGTCAACTTACAGGGCTAATACTTACAAATCACCTAGAAGAGAGCACACCTAGCACATTCCAAGAGCCACATGGCACCTGCTAGTAAATGTGTCTTAGCTGTCGACACAACACGCCCACCACCCAGAGTTAAGGGAGGAAAGGCTTTCCAGCCCGTGGTTTGCAGAGGTCTCAGGCTACAATCGGCTGGCTCCAAGGCATGAAGAGGGCAATGCAGAGGAGAAAACAGCTCACGGAGGCAGGAAGCAGCAGAGCAAGCGAGAGCAAGGAGACAGGCCTCTTTCTGCCCCTCATTTGGTGTCCAGGCTCCCTGGCCTAGGGCAGTGGGCAGAGTTAGTAATTGCTCACCCTTAATCCCTGCATCACACACTAGATCCAGCTGCCTCTGAGAAAGCCCCAGCTAGGAACACCTGAGGCTTGGAAGGACAACTGTGCAGGACCACCTGGATGGCTCTCCTTGAAAGAGGAGCAATTATCTCCATTTTGGCTGAGGTTGACCCTATTTCCATGTGCTGATACATACAGAGCTGGCTAGGATTTCTCCTTAACCCTTCAATTTGCTTTAAGCAATGCAAACTGGCCACATAAGGTGCTGATGTGTAGGGCAGTGTATTCCCTGACCCCTGTGGCTTCCACATGCACATGTGTGAACTGGGATGAGGCAGGATGGAAAGCCATGCCCTGAGCTGTTGGCTGGGATCAGCCTCAAGACAAGAGGCCATGCTTTCCCAGGTGTAGTCAGGGATCCCACGGTAAAGCCCTGCACCAGTCCAGCTGAAGATCTGGAGCCTGTAAGTGTCCCCCCCACAAGTCCAAATGAAGGCCAAGAGCCCACAAGAATGCCTCATGCAGGCCCACTTTATGGATCTGTGCTGGGAAGGCCCAAAGGTCAGCGGTAGAAACTAGAACGTCTATGCCAATGGGATGAACAGTCTGTGCTGCAGGCTGAGGGAGGTGCACTGGAGCCAGGAAGCAACTCTCAAGGTAAGCACCAGAGCTCCCCCAAAGGTAACACGGCCATCTGCAGTGACAGTTAAGTCCTGAACTCCTCCAGCAATAAGGAAAGCTGAGTTCACATCAGGAAAGCCAACACGACAAGCTTCTCCAGGAGACTGAGCAGTGTACCATCTTCCCCTCTGCAGCCAGGAAGCGATGCTCAAGATGAAGACCAGAGCTCCCCTAAAGTACCGTTCTCAGTGACAATGAGGCCCCAAGCTCCTCCTCCAACAAGAGCAGCCAAGTTCACCAGGAAAGCCGGTACAACAAGGTCACCCAGCAGAATAGCCTAGGAGAACTGAGAGCTTCCAATAGCTCCCAACAGCTTCTCCAAGCAGCTTCCTTAACAGCCCCTCGAGTTCTGCCTCGTATGCTGCTGGCAACAGTCCTCAGGTGGGCCTCCCACACCCAGCACCAAGCTGGTTCAGTTTGGCTGGGGGTTATAAGCTGACCACCGGTTGTCAATCCTCCATACCAGGGCATTAAAAGATTACACATCAGAGTGGAAGCACAGACCCCAAGACATTAGATACTATCTCAATTCCGTTACGCATTGCGTTCTGTACATCCTTCTCTCTGCATACTGTGGAGATGATTTCAGGCCTCCTGCCTGGCCCAGGTCACAGCTCTCACCCACCATTCTCACAGTCACTCATCCTCAAGCCACTCCTTTCTTCATCAACGAATAAAACTTTGGCTTGCCCCTTGGGTCGAGGCCCTTGTTTCAGATAGCAATTAGCATAGCTGGACTTGGGGCCCCTTGGCTCCCTACAACTACAAATATGCCTCAGTGTCTGTATTCCCACCATGGGTCACACTGGAAGTGGTGGACTGGAATCAGTTCGCTAGAATTCCAATAACTTCTCCATGGGATTACAAACATAGACTTCATGGGCCACAATAATGACCAGGAAGGGGTGCCACATACAACCAGACCTGAGCCATAACAATGAATAAGTTGGTAATAATAATGCCTGCTTTCTCTGCACTGTTCTACAGAGCAAGCATGTTTTATATCCATGTCTATCTCCAGAGAGGGCCCAGCAGCTGCAGCCGTAGCCACTCAAATACTATTTGAATGGAACGGAAACATTCTATTTGCAGTAGTTTGAAAAAGCAACCTCCCAAAATATATAAAATATATTTACTTTTGTCTCTTAGATATTGCATGGAGAAGCTAACAGATATGAGAAGCAAGAAAAAAACAGCGTAAGGGACGACGTGGTTCCTGTGAAGTGCACTGCAGGGTTACAGGTAGGCAGCCTGAGACCGGCTCTTTCCTGGCATAAGGAAGTCGCAGAAGCACCTGCACGAGATTGAGTCGGACTGCCCTGCTCAGTTTTTCCCCATTTATCATTCAACCTGTTTGAAACATCTTTGTTCTCTGCCCAAGTGAGGATGTGGGAGGCGCTGTCCAGGACTGAGAGTACTTAGCGGGGCTCCTGCTCTGCACCTCTTCCAGAGCGTGTACACCCCGGCGTGCCCTCCAGGGTGCTGCAGGGGGCCCCAGTGGGCCCTCCAGAACCAGGTTGCCCCAGCTCCTCCTCCTCCTCTTGCGGGCGCTTGGCTCCACCGCCCAGGCGCTGTGGTGGAGTGGCTTTCTCCTGCCAGCCCTCCTTCGTGCCGCTCTGCCACAGATCCAGCGATGAGCTGGTTGAGCCTAGATACTCCGGGCCTCCGCAAGTCGCGGGTGCCGGTATTTGTCCACTGAAGCGACAGTGACTAATATATCTCTGCCTAACATTCCACAGCAGCCCAGAGAGCTGATGAAAACTAGGACGCAAGGACTCCAAACTGATTATCAGTGAGAATGTGTTTAGATTCCTTTCAGATTTCGTGTGTGAAAGAGTTGAAAGGAGGGTTGCAAAACTGTACCTGTTTTTCAAAACCAGGTAAGTGTCTGTCCTCGCTGAGTCGGGCGGTGTGCATGACCTCCTAGACCAAACCACACAAGCACAGTAAAACTCCAACTGGGCTTCGCCCTCCTGAAGTTAGAGCAGGGGTGTATTTGCTCCGGAGGAGGTGCAGAGCAGGAGGGCCCCTAGTTACTCTCAGCCCTGGACAGCGCCTCCCACATCCTCACCCGTGTGCTGCAGAAACCTGAGGGGAGCAGGACGCCTTTCCATGTGCAGGACATTATTCAAGGCGCCCTCACAGGCCCAGTACAAACACTCCCAGCATGGCAGGAGGGACAGTCCCAGGTGGGGACAGCAGCTGCCAGGCACAACATCCCAGCCACTGCCTGACTCTAGCATTGACAGATGCGGGCTCCTCCTCATGGACTTGGGGTAGCTGCATCCCTAGAGTGGGAAGAGATGAGGGGCGCGACGGCCCAATGGGACAGGCAGTGAGTGGGCACCCCACGGCCCCCAGTGTGCTCTGTGAGGTTCTCTGCCAGTCTTGAGGATGGACTCTGCAGGGAGACGGCCTCCACCGCTCTGCCTGCAGCACACTGCGGCCACGGCGGTTGTGACAGCGGTCGAGTGAAGCTGTAATGGAGCTGGAAGCCACCTCCTGCCTGGTGAGCTGGCCGTCGTAACGCCTCAGCATGCACGTGCAGCGAAAGCAAAATGGTGGAAGCAGACTTCCTGCGTGTCGCTGCGCACAGCTCGGCACACCCGCCTGTGTGCCAGGCGCACAGCTGATGAGAGCACGAGGGCTTCTCTGGGTGTGCAGTCACGGCCTGCACTGTTACCACAGTTCTGACTGCGCGCTAAAGCCTTGCCGAGTGGCTGCGCTCTGCCTCAGTTCGTCGCGATGTCCCGTAACGTCCACTCAACAGCACGACCGTCCCACGTGCCCTTCTCAGAACGCAGCCTGTTGCTGAGAGACACAGGTCTGCGTGTCAAGTGAGGACCCTCCATCTCGACTTTTAAGAAGTCAGCATTTCAACATTTACAAAAATACCTGTCACTAGAAACCAAAGCGAGATGCTGGAGACTTCTGACTTTGAGTGGGGCTCATTCGCTGCAGAGCAGCGTTCTCGGGTGCGCAAACCTGGCTCGGTGCAAGGTCGGGCTCCCCTCCAGCTCTGCCCTGCATCCAGGCCCATGGCTTCCAGGCCAGCTCCGCCACACCCTTCTGCACGGGGAGGTGAGGTCCCCCTGCCCTGCCCTGCCCTTATCTGCAGGCAGGCTCGGCCTTCCTGCGTGTCATAGATTCCCCCACACCAGGGCTACGCACGGTTCACTAGGTGGAGAGAAGGACCAAGAGCTGTCGCCTTCACAGCGCCACTGGCAGCATGACTGCACAAGCACCTGCAAGAGTGGCAAACTGGGGGTGCTGCGGGCTGGGCCTCGAGCCTGAGGGGTGCGGGCTGATTTCTTGCACAGGGGCCGGGAGTCACAGGAGCCGCCCTCTGGAGCACAGCAGTCAGTTCCCCTCCACACCTCCCTTGTTGGGGCCACTGTTCCATCCACAGCTGACAGGGACCCCACAACCATCAAGAGTCTGTCCCTGGCGTCCTGGGGTTCTGGTAGTCCAAGACAGCACCCAGCGATTTGTGCCCTTCTCACGCCCACCAACTGCCTGAGTCTGGGCCTCAAAGGCAATGGGAAGCCTGGGGAGAGGCTGTTCCGGTCGCCTCAGGCAGCCATGTGGGCTCAATCCTGAAACTGACAGAACAGTTAATGCTTCTGTGAGGGATTTAGGAGCACTACAAAGCCCCTTCCCCTCTGGCAGGGCTTCGTCATAAATCGGAAGAGGCCACAGCGAGGGCCCCTGAAGCTCCAGATTAGCCTCTCAGGCCCACATGTCCTGTCTCATCACAGATGAGAGTGCCCAGTGGGTGGAAGGAGCAGTCCCCCGGCGGTCACCAGGGATGGGAGGTGTGTAGAGCGGCCCAGAAGTGCTGTTGCTGTGGACACAGGGCGGGGTCCATTTCCCATCTGTTTCCTGAGCAGGCAAAGGCGGGCTTGTCCAGCTCTCTAAGTGCATAAGCGTCATTACTCAAAAGCAGAGTTTTCAGGGCCCTTTTCTTTGAAAAGGAAGGGAATTAGCATAAGAAAGGGACATTCCTGGCTGTGCCACTGAAACCAGTCAGGGCCACGGAGCGCCTCCTCCCAAAGAGTTTCTGTGTCAGGTCCAAAGCCCAGCAGCTGTGAGGGTGAATGAACCTCTGGATTCCTGGAGGATGGACAGCAGCTCCTGGCCAGGGCCAGGCCAAGGGTGTCAGGGCTCCGGCGCACCTGAGCCGGAAGCCTGCAGTGACTGGAGCCAAGTCTGCCGAGAGGGCGGACAGGTGGAGCTGAAGTAATCAGATGAGGGTTGTTGATAGGACTTCGCGTGCTGTGGTTTCTCTGTAAGAACTTTGCATTCTGTTCCTTAATATACTAAGAGATACAAACCATTTGTAAAATAGAGTGTTCAAGTCTTGCATATTTTTCTTTGGATTTAAAAATAATCAGAAGGGCTGGAGTAGGGCTGAGGAAATAGCTCAGTAGAATAAGCGCTTGTCTGGCAAGCACAAGGGCCTGAGTTCAATCCCCGATTCTGCAAAAAAAATAGAAGGAAAAGGAGGAGAAGGAGAAGAAGAAGGAGAAGAAGGAGAAGGAGAAGGAGAAGGAGAAGGAGTAATGCAAGGTCTGGAGTTCGATTCCCAGTACCAAAAGCAAACCAAGCCAAATCAAACCAGAAGTCAGGATGAGATCTTGTTGCACTGAGTCTGACCTGTCGTTCTAAAGAGCAACTGAGAAATCTCCTGACACGTCTAAACTCTCCTGACAATTTTCTACTTTCCCCAACTGTCTTGTTTCCAGTGTAACACAAACGTGACCCTCTGCTTCAGGTCATTGTCCTCAGAAGACCCTGACGATGGTTAGCCCTGGGGACCAGGAGGGGATGCAGGAAGCGTAGCAACTTCCGGCCCTCCTGCACTGCAAAGCACGCAGCAGACGCAGAGGTGTCCCTCAGGACACCAGCCCTCCCAACACCAGACCCCGCGTCTGCTTAGGATTCTGACTAAACTACAGCAGTACTCTCTGCAAGGGAGCAGTTTCTCAGAACCCTGCTTTAATTTTAGGGTATCCTTTGGGGAGGCACGGAGCACTTTCCCTTTCTTCCAACAAGTGATACCCAAGAGCTGTCCACCTGGGGTCCCCTGGACACTCCTGGTCAAAGGGCTCACCGCCCTGGGGGCTGGCTGGGGCCCCTCCCACCCCTGGTCTGAGTCCTGATCTTGCTATGTGGTCACAGCAGGCTTGGGCTCTCCCTCCTGTCAGGCTGGCAAAGAACCTGGTCCGCAGGCTGCGGAAGGGGAAGAGGGCTGCAGGCTGCAGGGGGCAGCGGGCCGGGGAGGGCTCCGGCTGGCCACGGTCTGTGGGGAGAAGGGCTGGTCCCGTGGGATCCCAGGTCCGCCCCACTCCCACAGAGGGGAAGAGACTCTCTTTGTGAAGCCTGCTCTGGCATGAATGATGGTATTTCACACTCGTCTTTTTCTAAAAGTTCTGATATTTACATTCAGTTGCCAAAATTAAGCTGCACACCGGGATTTGCTATGTGCTGGCCGGGCATCTGCACTGATGACTTCGTAAACACTAGCGGAGGCAAGCCTCGAGGAAAGGGCCCCTGGCTCAGTGATGCACAAGAGCTCTGAACCCTGTTTCTTCAGTCGGAGCTCTGCTGGAGGTCCAGCGAGGCTCTGAGTGCAGGAAGGCAGGGGCTGGGATTGCCTGCTGCCAGAGAAGTTTCCAGAGCAGGCAGCCCCGGCCTTGGGACCCGAAGAGTGTGTGTGTGCACGCGTATGTGTTAAAAAGGACAGGAAAAGCGGGGAAGGAAGAGCCCTCAGGAAGGAAGAACATCAGCAAATGCAAAACTGCCTGCAGGAAGCGCCGGCTGGAGCGGGCGCGAGAACGAGACGGCCAGTGCTTCACCCTGGAGCTTACCTTGCCCGGAGCGAGCTGCGGGTGGCAGGAAATGGCAGAAAACCAGTTTTCCAAGCAGATGCACAGGTGAGTGCCTGCTTCTGAATGCCTGAGCCGGCAGTGACGCGGATCCAGAAGGGTTTGGGACACCCTGCTCTGATGCTGGGGACCCAACACATGTTCGGGGCAAATCGGCGCTCAGATGCTCAGATGCTCTGGACTTTCCAGGACATTCAACACTGACACTGACAGCAGGATGCTCGACCTGCGTGTGGGTGCCGGGACGAGAGGAGCACTGGCGGGCCTGGTGGAAATACAAACGCGAAGCCAGAGACCGCACGGCATCCGTACTCTGCTCCTCCCACCAGCTGCTGGGGCTCCCTCGTAAGGCAGCCAGGAGGACGGCAGCATGAGCTGTCTGGGCTCAGTCTCTGGGACTGTAACGTTAACCGAAATAAGTCAGACACGTGGCTTATATCCCACATGGTTTGTCCTGTATGAGAAACCCAGAGTAGAGACATGGATCTTTCACCAAGGCGAGGTGAACAATCGATGGAGAAGGAAGGACAGAGGGAGACGGAGGCACAAAGGAGCTGATTTGAGTCACGTACACAGCGAATGCAACCCCGATGTACTACAGCCACGTTCTAATGAAAATGAAGACAAAGAGTAACGATCTTCCATGGGAACGCAGCCTCCTTCTTCAGTGAAACATCAGATGCTCCAGACCAATGTACATTCGGTTGCATCGCGTGGCAGTGCACCAATCACGGCCTACTTCGTCCACGTCAAGGTATTTAAGTGTTTTCCTTTACATCATGAATCTAGCGGGAGGCATGAGGACCTGCACCGAGCGGCAGCAGTGACTGATTTTAAATTTAAAGCAATTTTACTGTTTTAGTTACTTCTCTCCCATTGCTGAGACAGAATACCTGGCTCCCAAAATGAAGGAAGGAAAGGTTATTTAGCTCACAGTTTGTGGAGGGCTCAGTCCACACTCGGCTGGCTCCACGGCACGGTAGCAGGGCAGAGGGCAGCTGTTCGTGACAGCAGAAGACAGCAAAAGCAACAAGAGCAGAAGGGAGGGTCGCGAGAACAGACGCTGTTCCTCACGCTGCCTGCAGGCTGCCCGCCCAACGGCAGGTGTAGCCCTCACGCCCACAACCCTTGCACTGGACACTGAATCATCCGCAAGCTTTAGATTCAGCTGCCTCTGAAAGCAGCCCGCCTCCCGTATGACTGCACGGGGCTTTTGGGGGGCATAAAGACACAAATCATAACATTACTTACTAGAGCACTCACTTGCAAATTCAAATTACAGGTTTAAAAATAAATATTCAAATTACGTCTGGTGGCACACTCCTGTAACCTCAGGAGGCTGAGGCAGGAGGATTACAGCTAGTTCAAGGCCAACCTGGACTGCGTAGCAAGACCTTGTCTAAAAAAATGAAAACCAAAAAGGGCTGATTTGGCCACCTTCCTATAATTTTGTGGGCTCAAATATAAGATGAGCTCATTTTCCACACTTATGTTCTGTGAAGAACATAACCTTAATTGTTAGCCTGGTGAAGTCTCAGGCCCCAGTCCTCCATGTGAACAGGACAGGCAGTGGGGAGGAAACACAGAGAAAACAGTCAGCAGCCACAGCCTGAAATGAAGAAACTCCACTCCGGGAGGCCAGGACCTGGTGTCCACCCGCTAGGGGAGGAGGCGCACTGCCTCAGGCCGAGGCTGCTCCTACCCTGGAGGCGGCCAGGACCTCCTGATTTCTTTTTAAAATTTCATTGGCACATTTTAGGTGTTCAAAAGGATCACATTCATCGCGGGAATTCACACGTGTGCATACCGCATGTTGCTTTTTTTTTTTCACATTTTTCTCCCCTCCTTCCAACCTCTCTTCCCCTTTATTTACCAAAGGCGTTTCCACTGGTCCTTGTGCCCGTTCCTTTTCTCTTCCTTGCCGTCCCTCGGCCCCTCTCTTGTCCTCCTTCCTGTTTGAAGGTTTTCCTCCCATTTCCCAGTATCTGTTTCACACTTTGCTCCCTGCCTGCACC
>NW_004524610.1:924746-932312 GCF_000260255.1 Octodon degus | reverse complement strand
TCAGTTTCTCACACTGGAGAAGCACTGTGGTACTTACACAGGCGCTGGACTTCACTGAAGTGCACAGTCTCGAGGAGCGTCCATGTAGCTGAAGTGCTTCAAGCGCAAAGGGCAGACACTTCTCTGCCATTACCTCTGTGCACAGGCTTGTGCCATTTGCGCAGTCTCCTGCTTTTTCATCTACTCTGATCAATCTCACGGTATTTTTTACATCATCTAGCCGCGACTGGATTGCCTTTTCTTGGTCTCTTGCTATTGTTAAGACATCTTTCCTGTCCTGACGACTGGCTACAGTCCCGTCTTCTATACCTGATGGTCTATCTTCACACTGGCTCGTTTTGCTGTATAAAGCTTCAGTAGAACTTTTAATATCCTGGATGTCTCTTTGAGTCCGTTTCACAGATTCTATTTCTTTCATATGTTGGGCATTCATGGTTTCTATCATCCCCTTAGCTCTTCTACTTATCTTTAAACTGTATTTTCTCTAGAGTCACCACGTCTCATTATGGCGACCATCTCTGTGGTTATCTGAGAAAATATCTATGATTTGATTTTTTTCTAGAGCCTCCTCCATCGGCTTTGTTAATCTCACTGTTACCACTTCAGATAGTCCAGGTAGCTGGCTTTTGAATTGTTACACATCACTGCCCTCTGGGCTTGCCTTTGGTGAACTGTGAGTCGGGTTGCATCTTGGTTTCTTTCTTTTCTTGCAGTACTGGGGATTGAACTCCGGACCCTGCGCTTGTCAGGCAAGTGCTTATTCTACTGCGCTATCTCCCAGCTGCACCTTGCTTTCATGTCTTCTCAGTTTTTATTATTCTTTAGGTTGATTCCTGAGTCAATGCTTGTAGACTGCTTATGGTAGGTAGCTATACTGCTAGTACTGAGAAGCCGTAGGAAATAGCTACTTCTCAGAGACGTCTTCTCAGAGGTCAGAGGTGTAGCTGACTTTCGGCTAGCAAGATTCCATCTCTTCAGTTCACGGGGGATGAGAGGTGGCTACCTTTTGGCATAGCCCCTGGTTCTTTGGCTCTGGCCTGTAGTATTGTTTATGACCCTCAGGCAATCTCAGTCTTGGCCTGCCAGGAAGAATGACTAATTAGAACAATTACAGTGAGCCCTTGAGCTGTGATCGCCTGGCCTAACACATGAGCAGCTTGGGTTATGACCAGAAGTCTAGTTTTAATTTATGACCAAAGTCTTGAGTTATGACTGAAATGCAGGCCACTTGTGCTTCCAAATAGCTTTAGATGCAAATTTAACCTTTGAAGAATTCTGGAAGAAACACGAAAACATCCTTTCCTGTATGGTGTTAACTGAGAAATCCAGGGTCCAAGTCTCTCCAAGGACACTGAAATCTGCCTGTATATAGGAGACCAACTTTAAAGGCGGTGTAGAGGGGCCTGTGCCTTCAACTGATGACTTGAGTTACAACCAGCCCTGGGCAGCAAATTGAGTTCATAAGCCAACATGTCACTTTGTATAATTTGCAATAACAATGTCAGCAGACACAGACTACAAGTGACAAACTGTGGTAACTATTAATTCGTCACCTTTAACTTTATGAACTATATTTGTAGCTATATAAAAAATTTAAAACAAACAAGAATTTTGCATGCAGTAAATATGTTTTTAAACAGAAATTTTACCCTCAAAGGAGAAAATCTTAAAGGAATTTAAAAAAGAAAAGAAACAGAAGAAGAGGAAGAGATTAGAAGCATTGGTGCAGGACAAAGGACTATTATGAGAAATTTGCAAAACTGGTAAAGAAGACATCAGGGAAAGATTGAAAAAATAAAAACAAGAACAAAGGACAAAAAATTAGAAACACTTCATATTCATATAAAAAACAAAAAAGATAACAATGTACAATGTATTAATTATCAAAACTGTCCTATTAATCAGCTTTGAAACTGTCCCATTCATATTTGTTTCTCAATAAAATTAAAATGAATAAAAAATAAATAAGTAAAAAGAAAATTAAAAAAAGCAAAAAGCAAAAGAAGGAAGAAGAGGGAGAGGAAGAGGAGGAGGAGGAAGAGGAGGAAGACAAGTAGAGGGAGGAGGAGGAAGAGGAGAGGGAGGAGGAGGAAGAGGAGGAGAGGGAGGAGGAGGAAGGAGGAGGAGGAGAGGTAGGAGGAAGAGAGGGAGGAGGAGAGGGAAGAGAGGGAGAGGAGCAGGAAAGAGAAGAGGAGGAGGAGAGGGAGGAGGAGGAGTACAGGGAGGAGGAAGAGGAGGAGGAAGAGAGGGAGGAGGAGAGGGAGGAGGAGAGGGAGGAGGAGGAATGAGAGGAGGAGAGGTAGGAGGAGGAGAGGGAGGAGGAGAGGGAAGAGAAGGAAGAGGAGCAGGAAAAAGAGAAGGAGGAGGAAGAGGAGGAGGAGAGGGAGGAGGAGGAGTACAGGGAGGAGGAAGAGGAGGAAGAGGAGAGGGAGGAGGAGAGGGAGGAGGAAGAGGAGGAGGAAAAGGAGAGGAAGGAGAGGGAGCAGGAGAAGAGGGAGGAGAGGGAGGAGGAGGAGGAGGTCCACTTTAGGGTGCATCTCTGCTGTCATTAGTAGACAAAGTGGGCAGACAGAGCCCCAATCTGTGTTGATTTATCCTAGCATGCCAGCATAGATTTAGGGCCGGGTAATGGATAATCCCAGCAAGCCTGTACTTTTAGTTCTCCTGATGTCCAGGTTGATTTCTGGGGGTGAGGTTGAAACCTGATTTGTTCAGCCTACAACACTGCAGCGCTTCCTGCCAGCTTAAACTGAGCCACTGGAGGCTGCTCCACGGAGCCAGCCGAAGCTGCTGCGTGCTGAGCTCAGCTGGCCTCTCTCCGAGATGACTGCCGCCAGTCCCCCTCCCCCGGGGTGTCTGCCCCGACAGCTCTCCAGCTACTGCGCCGCTGTGCCCACCCCTGCTCCACTGGTGCAGCTCTGCCTGGAGGACCCTGGGGTCTCCAACAGGCACCGCACACCTGCGTGCTCCCTCTGCCTTCCCCCGCAGTGAGTCAGGGCTGGAGGAAGGAGCTGCCCGCCCGCCGCCACCTCTCTGGCACTGAGGTCTCTCTTCTTGCTGTCCCCGTAGGCTTCTCTTCCGGGTCCGACCCTTGCTGGTCCCAGGGACCCACTCCTCCTCCCCGCCTCACATTGCTCTGTTCCAGGGTCTGGACACCGGTACTTGGACAGGCTCTTTCCCGCTGTCCCCACTTCACCAGCTTCCTCAAAGCCACCTCACGATTTCCAATGTTGGAACTTGTTATAAACGAGCCTTTGAAGATGACTTTAAAACACCACCGAATCATGAGGGCCACAAATGCATTGTGAGTGTGATCCCAGAGAAAATTAAATCAAGCCACACTGGCATTCTGAAAAATAACCCATCGTCACTCTTCAACCGGTACAGAACACAAGGCGCGGGAGGCAATCTGCGGACGACAGGAGAGCGAACGGCAGACCAGCAAGGCCGCCCTGCTCCCGACCTGCCGGCACAGCGCTGCTTCTGGAGGGGCCTCGGTTACTCCGAGCTGTTGAACAAAATCCCACGTGCCCCTAATTATACTAGCAACAATATCAACCAGGCAAACTGGTGCTTGAACATTTAGGTCTTGGGGGCGGGACTAAAATAACGCACATGACCTCAACGGCGTATAAATAATTCCTGTAAAAATTCTGTGAGTTTAAAAGTGAAAGAGATGTTTAAGAAACAATCTTCATAACATCTTCTTCCTTAAAAACCTAACATCCTTACTAAAGTAAAGGCGACAGATTTCACTTCATCAGTTTTTGTCCTTTCATTTGTTTCTTTTTCAGCCACAGACATGAAGTCCTGTCTTCTTGCAGGTGTGTGAGCCTGGAGGAGGGTTTACTACGGTGGCATACACCGCAGAGCGGCACAGGACCCCAGCTTGTCCGAGTCAGGCCTTCCAACACCCAGAGACTACACGCATGGTTACTAATTACCAGGAAAGCGGGTGTAGGTGTTCACATGTATTTACAATTCATGTTCTTACCAGAATGTGGATTTTAAAAACGCCCAAAGAGGGCCAGCCAGATAGCTCAGTGGACTGAAGTGCCTCCTTAGGCAGGCGCAAGGACTGGAATTTGATCCTCTTGCAGGGACTGGTTTCAACCCCCGTGCAGGGATTGGGGTTCGATCCCCAGCATGCTGTGTTGGCCCTGACTCCGGGCCCGCTGAGACAGCGACTGAGACTGGGCGTGGTGGTGCGCACCTGTAATCCCAGCACTTGGGAGTCTGAAAACAGGAGGATCACTGAGTCTGATCTGTATAGTGAGACCCTGTAGGCCCTGTACTACATACATTAAAAGAAAGAAAGAAGGACAGAAAGAAAAAATGCCCAAAGATGATGGTCTTCAAGCCAGCCGTGGCACCCGGCACCGAGAGGTTTGCTGCTTGGCATGAGGAAGGGCAGAGGGGAATAGAAAGTGATGCCTCGGAGACACAGAAATGGATCTTCCTTCTGGCCTGAAACTGCCTACCTCTGTAATCTCTGGCAGGTTATCTGCCTCAGTTTATCTGTAGAAGGCAATTAACGGCTACAAGGGTGGGTGTGAGGATTCCAGAAAATGTGTGCTGCTAGCAATCGACAGGCACCGATCATGCTGATTTCTGTGGGCGGATATTCTGTTCCCAGAGGACAAACATAACTTTATATTTAAAAACTTTAAAGAGAAATAAAACTTTACTTGGATTCATTGTTAAAAATAAACTACAATTTATTACCCGTTTCTTAGTGAGGAGTCCAAATCTTGAAAATTTGAGAATCTGGGGTTGCGGGAAGTTTCCCTGATGTAGGCCCGGTCGCTGCACCAGGTGCAGATGTGCGGCTGATCTGTCCTTTCCCATCTCTGTTCAATAAGGGCCAGACCACAGGGACACCAGGGAGGGGACGCTGCAGTCCTGTGATGCTCCTTATCCGCAGCAGGAACAGAGCCTCGACTGTGAGCAGGAGGGCCTGGCCGGTGGGTCATCCTCCAGGCAGGGCTGCACAGCTCCAGGGCCTCTCAGCCCTTGGAATGGGAAGGGGTCTTCTGGCCGGCTAAGGTCCCCGACGGGGCCTGCCTATGTCAGCACACGGCCAGCGGCCAAGGGCCTCTGGGCCCTGCACCGCTCCACGCGTCATCTGCCTGGTGCTACCATACCAGGAAATTTTTATGGCCAATAATATGGAAACCACCTTGGCTTAGTCAGAGAATCCTGCTGTTGTTAAAGCAGACATGATGTTCCCGGGGGTGAAGGGCAACCCCAGGTCTTCCTTCCTGTGGGGCCCGAGTGTCCTGGGCTCAGCGGACTTGAGGAGGCAGCAGAGCAAAGCACAGGCTGAGCACAGAGCAGACGCAGGTGAACACGGGGGCTTCTCAGGAGGCCAGGAGCCGACAGGCAGGCAGACAGTTCCCCAAACCCTGTATTAGCACTGGACCTCCATTTATAGGGCACCTCAGAGAATCTTTAAACTCAGAACCTTTATCTAGGACTTTGCCTTTGCTTTCCAATCATCGGAATCCAAACCGTTCCCTGGAGCTCAGAATCAGCCCAGCTCGGCCACCAACAGCACATCCCAGGGCACGAGAGCTCTTGTCACAGGCTGCTTAGGGCCTTGGCACCTGCTGCCCTCCCCAAGACACACCTAGGTTTCTGCTGCAATGCCCCTGGTGGAGAGGCTCCCGGACCCCCTCCCGAGGCAGCAGCAACAGACGCAGGAGCAGGCGCAACACTGTCTTTGGATTTTCCCTTTCCGCGCTTTCTGTTCTCAGCTCAGCAGCAGCTCTAGTGCACCTGTCTGCCCCTCCCCCCTCCGTGCCCAGACTCAAGCTCTGGGTTGCTTCCTCACTGCTGTGGCCAACGCAGGTCCTCACTGAGCATCCGAAGCTTGTGCTTGCCACCCAACAGACGCCAGCGTGAACGCGCGCGCGCGCACACACACACACACACACACACACACACACGAGTCGCATAGCTGCCCCAGGCAAGGCTGCAGTCTCCAAACCCCTCCCAGCAGGACTGAGGGTAGACCAGGCGGCTGACAGACTCGGCCGGCCGGACGGCCGGAGGCTCCTCCACGTCCTTGTTGCTCCAGGCCATTCTCAGAGCTGCCAGGAGTTTCCCTCCCAGCGCCTGTCCATGAGGTCAAAGAGCACCCTGCGTGTGGTACCCACACCTAACCACCCCCCACCCTCCCACCCCCAATCCGCTCAGGGAAACCACACTTCCGTTCTTACCATACTGCTCCAAGGAGCTCGTGAAGAGGAGTGAGGCAGAAACGCAGGTCTGGGACTCGATATCTACATCGCCCAGCCTCAGAATCAGGTTCTTGCCTTCTGGGGCCACGATCGTCTTTTCACAGACTGTGTGATTGGGGTAAGTTCCTGGGTAATTCTTAGATGTCATTGTGCCACTGCCCTGATAGGTCACCACGTGTCCACAACCATCACCTGGCCAAAAAGGAACAAATGAAAGATATAAGTATAACCATTCCTACTCAGGACCAGGTCCAGGACAACTTCCAACTTCTGTACTTTATTCTCTCTCTCTCTCTCTCTCTCTCTCTCTCTCTCTCTCTCTCTCTCTCTCTCAGCAGTCACTGTTCTTTCAGGTCGTTCCATCTGCCTCTGCTTCCCAGTTTGACCTTCTGTGAACCTGTCTCACAGGCTGTCTCAAACGGAAAGCTGTGGGCAAGCCGTCACCCGTCACACTCCTGCTCCCAGCGTCTGTTCCTCCCCGCTCAGCCTGTCCCCCAGCCGAGACACACATGGGCTCAGCCACGCACGCCAATGCCACTGCGGCCAATAGCACTCATGCCGCACACATCTGCGCAGTATCCCTGATGAAAGAACCGATGAGCCAGCTGGTGCACATGAAGTGCTCCTGGCAGGATCTGAGGCTCTGTGCAGAGGGCTTTGTTCAGTGCGTACTACTCGGCTGGGGATGGAGCCTACCAATCACCCGCACTGATGTCTCAGTTAATGACAGTCACAGATCTGAGGGCTGCTGACAGACACAGGGGTATCATTAGAACACACTGTGGAGCCGCCGCGTTGAGTACACCCCACACACCAGACATGGCATTAGCTGGCAGGGACAGGAAAGCAGGGGACGATGGGAGACGTCCGCATGGCTGCGCGACTAGTCCAGGGGTTACGAGCACTGTCAAGGTAGCTCAGGCTAACCGCCAGGGAGACAGGGAGCGAGCCGAGACAGAGTCGGTCTAGAAACGCCATCAACACCTCACCAAAACAAAAAGCGATCACAAAACTTTCTCCCTTGGGAAGGCTGTCAATGAGTCAATAAGCTGCCCTGGTTGATAAAAGGTTCAAAGTAGCTACACACACACACACACACAGTGGGTGCCCATGCAGCGGTCAGGGGGCGCACACTGAACCTGGACAACAGGCTGCATGGCGAGCTGCGCACACACCGTGGAAGCGTGCAGCCCAGGCCAGGAGGCAGGCCGAAGACCAGCTGAGGGGGCGCAGAGCTGGGAGCACAGGCCACACCCTGTCTCAGCAGGGACATGGCTGGGTGTCCCAGAGCCCCCGCCATCCTTGTCCTTCCCAGACACCGCTC
>NW_004524610.1:903439-921471 GCF_000260255.1 Octodon degus | reverse complement strand
GAGGCTGAGGGTGGAGAAGCTGAGGCCTGGACAGGAACTCGGGGGATACGTGACAGAGAGGAGGTAAAAGTGGGCGATCTGAGGTTTGGACAGTACCTTAGGAGATACGTGACAAGGAGGATGCTCAGGGCATACAACCTGAACTGGACAGGAACTTAGGATATGTGACAGAGAGGAGGCTAAGGATGGATGACCTGAGGCCTAGACAGGAACTGAAGGCATATGTGAAAGAAAGGAGGCCAGAAGTAGAGGACCTGAGGCCTGGACAGAAACTTGGGGGATACGTGACAGAGAGGAGGCTGAGGGCAGATGACCTGGGGCCTGATCCTCTGGGCAGAGGTGTGGAAGTCACATGGTCAGCAGTGAGGACCTGTAGACTCTCCAAAGAGTCAGAGGGAAAGAGGTTAGAGAAATGAGCCTTGTAAATAGAACTGCAGCCACCAGGAACTGGAACAGAAGCGGCAGAAAAAAAGAAAAATGGGGCAAACAGCATCAATCAGTGGCCTCAGGTTTGGCTGCAGGGAAAGACTAGAGGAGAACAACACTGGGGTAGTTTTGCTTTTGTTTTTTCAGATGACAGGGACAGGCCAGGGCCTCACACAGCTAGACAGGTGTTTAATCACTGAGCTGCTCATCTTGCTAAATTGTCTCAGTTGGCTTCAAACTTCCAATCCTCCTGCCTCAGCCTCCTGAGTGGCTGAGCAGACAGTGTGTGCCACCACACCGGGACACTGAGAACCTAGTTCAGAACACTGGGTGGAACACTGAGGCCAAGGAGACAGCAAGGCCGACACAGAAAGGGATCACAAAAGCAGTAAGCCTTTAGTTAAGGTGTAGGTGACAGTCACCTTCCCTGGGCTCCTGGGGGTTGTCAGAGGGCTGTGATCTAAAATCTGAGTTCTTTCCCTGCTTTTAAAGAAAAATCCAACTTATAGCTTCTCTTGCAGATTCTCAGAGGGCTCACACGGCTGCACTTTCGTCCCAGGCCTCTGCTCCCTGCTCTACTTACGGGGTGGACTTTGAGCAACCTGAGAAAGCGAGGCTGGTTAAGCGAGTGTGAATGTCTACACCACTTGCTCGCCTGGTTCCACGGACCCTCCTTTAGTAAGGAGGAAATTTAAAGGACAGCAGAGCTGCATATAAAAGGAATAGCAATCGACAGCCCGAGTATAAAATGGGTAGCCGTCGACGTGCGTGTCTCAGCTCCACTTCCCACACAGCGACACGCGTGCTGGGGAGCTGCAGTGCGGCACGGTCATTCACTCCCACCGTCACACTCCTCAACTCTCCCAGGAAGCCCAAGAGGACACACATGCATCCTGGGGCTTGCCCTTCTTGTCCCATCTTGACTCTGCCCAGGATGTGTGCCTCCCAGGAAAGCCACGAACTCTCAGGACGGAACCCCAAGAGCTCCTGTTCTGTCAGTACCCAGGATGCAAAGGAACGGCAGTGTCCAGCTTACGAGACGGGAAGCATCAGAGGCTGAAGCCTGCTCCCATTTATGAGGTAGTGTTCCTGGAGGCTTGCAGCCAGCTTGAGGATACATTACCTGTGGGTGTCAAGCACCTCAGGACTTTTGTGTTGCTGTTCTTGTGCAATGGTGGTGACTTTAAGGGACATGGGAGAAGCATGCCAAATGGGAGAGGAAACACTCTCGGGAAAGTGAAGTCGCCAGTGTCATCTGTGCCTGCACACGAGAGCAGAGGGGTCCTGGCCCCTGAATGTCCAGCAGCTCGTGCCCGGCAATCTGAGGGCACTCTCAGGAGGATGAGGATAGTCGCCACCTTAAGACTTACTGGTTCCTGTCGCAGCCCTGTGCGCCAGTCAGCACTAGTCGCGCTGCTGTAGTGACTACTCAACATGCTATCGTCTGGCCATATCAAAAAGCTATACAACACAGTTCTGCATAGTTAGAATACAAAACATTTTGCTTTATTTCTTGAGACAGGTCTTTCTTTCCCAGAGAGACCCTGTTAGCCAAACTTAATTGGGCTGACAGATTTTTTGAACTTTTCTTTTTCACAATTTATATTTAAGCAACTTGTTAAAATGTCCTAATAGCTGAGCATGTTGATGCTAATGCACACTTCTAATCTCAGGATCTGGGAAGCTGAGGCGGGAAGTTTGCCGAGTTCGAGGCCAGCCTGTGTAACTTAGAGAGACCGCACTTCAAAATAAAAAACAAAACAAACTTTCCAAGCTCGGGGTGCTGCCATGTGCGGCTCGCAGCAGAGGGCTCGCTCAGCAGGCCCTCGGTACGCTCCACAGCAAGGGCTGGAGGCAGGGATAACGCCGCCTGGTGAGGCGGAGTTGGCGCCAGCTGCGGTCGCTCTGTTCACTGATAGGTGACAAAATCACTGGCTACGCGGTCGGGAAAGGACCTTGAAATAGAGCGATGAGGCTAAATTCACCAGCCACCCGAGCATGACCGACCGCCTGTGAAACAACCAGATGCCTGCGTCTCCTGAGGGACAAGGGTGCCGTCCACACCAGAGTGCAGGTGCTGCCGCCTCCACGCAGAACGCGTGAGCCAGTAACCTTGAATGGACCTGAAGGTCACCAGGCGGTTAACTCGCAGGCACAGGCTACGCAGGAGCCAGCCGCGCCGCCTAACACCCGGAGCCAGCTGGCGTCCGTTATGATGATGGTTTTTACACATTCCTCCTGACTACACACGGCTGAACTGAACTGACAGAAGGTCTTAATTTGTCTTAACTACTGAGCAAAAAAAAAAAAAAAAGAGAGAGCGAGAGCGAGAGCGAGAGCGAGAGCGAGAGAGAGAGAGAGAGAGAGAGAGAAAGGAAAAACTCCTGAGAAGAAAGCCATGAGGGCTACTGCAGCTGGATGATGAACACAGTACCAAAATAAACTACAAATTAAAATCTCTACAAGAAAAAATAAAACCGTGACTTTTTAAAAATCTTTATTTATTTCGTACAGAGTCTCACCACACAGCTCAGACTCGTAGTAACCCTCCTGTCAGCCTCCCCTGCTCTAGGATTACGTGTGTGTCACCACGCCCGGGGCTGGTGGCCGGCATGACATCCGGTACCGGGGATTGAACCCAGGCGTTGCACTTCCCAGGAAGGTGCTTGGATGGCTGAGCTATCTCCCCAGCCCAAAACTACAATTTTACGATTAGACTCCAGACAGGGCTGGGAGGATGACGAGAAGGCAGCACCACAGAGGTGCTGTCCTGCAAGGTGACAGCTGGCGTACGCTGCCTTGCTCAAACTTGTGGACATATGGAGTAGAGGGGAGGGGCAAACTTCCCCACCACCCCAAAGCCACCGCCACACAGGATTTACTTTCTTCTTCCCAAGGTGACTCCAAAGCACATGACTAACCCTTGCAGCACTTCCTTTCTTGCCCCAGAGTAAGCCCCCCTCCACATGCCAGGGCGCCCCGCCACAGGCCTACGTCCAGCACCTGCTCAGAGCCACAGGTGGTCTCTCAGAGCGGCCAGCCTACAGAAGGAAACCTGGTTTTGCTAAAAGTTGTAGTGCTCATACATATGTTAGAATGCTCAAAGTGGGATGCATACACAATTTGAGTACTTTAATTCTGAACATCTGGAAATAATCTTCATTAGAAAGTAATAGTCGGGCCAGCCAGATGTCTCGGCAGACATGTTTAGGCAAAGCGCAGCAGCTGGGGCTCGATCCCTGGCATACCACGCTGGCCCCGCCCGGGGCACAGTGAGACTGAGCCTGAGCATGGCGGCGCACGCCTGTAATCCCAGCGCTTGGGAGGCTGAAAACAGGAGGAGCACTGAGTCTGATCTATGCGGTGAGACCCTGAACACCCTGTAGACCATGCCAAATACACAAAAGAGTAGTAGTCCAAGTACTGTATTTCCAAGCAACCGAGTACCAAGTTAGTTATGTTTTAGAATATTATTTAACTTGAAAACAATATATAGTACTCTACATGTGGATATGTAATCAAAAATACTTACTTTTCGTTTTATGGTATGAGTTTGCAATTGATTTTCATCTTGTTTCTTATTTATACATTTATGTTCTAAATTTTCTACAATAATAGTATACCTAAATCAAGAGATATATATAATTAAACATACCAAATTCACCCAATGTTCTTCACAACAATAAAGGCTATTCCAGTACTGGACATTTATATGCAGGAAAACATCTTCCATCAACCAATATGTTTAGACTGTCATTAAAAATTCATGAAACAGCAGCTAGGAATCTGGCAGTACATGGTCTCGTTTCTAGGGGCTCACACTCAGGAGGGCTGTGTTAGCGAGTGACTCTGAGTGAAGTGACAGGTGCAGAGCCAGAGAGGTGAGCTCAGTCTCTACCTCCCAGCACCTGAACGCAAGGGCTGCACCCCCTGCCCCAGTCTTCCACCCCTGCGGAGGCTTGGCTATGCGAGCCACCTTCCAAGACAGCTTCAAGCGAGTACTCATGCTTGCTTATGTGAGCTGCCCCTCTATTTAGTCTACAGTTCCACCCACTAGGAAGGCAAGACAATAACTTCCTTAAAACATTACTTCCCTTTGATAAGAAGTCATGCTCCACTGACAGGAAAGCCAGCTGAGGGAGATGCGCTGGGTACGGACAGGGTTCTGCAATGCTAGGCGGGGCCCGGGCTTTGGGAGAAAAGCTGCAGCGGAGCTGTACTTGCAGGAAAGTGACTTGGGTGAAGTACAGCGAATTCTGCAGAACTACTTTTCAGATAGACTATTGGTAATCCCTAGTGTAAGACAGCAGTCTCAAACTGTCTTCATTATGAGCAGATTTTTCATCACAAATCGAGTGTGGACACATGTATAAATAAGAAACAAAAGTTCAACAATGGCTGTTTTAGTACATGTAATGAATGCACTGTCACAATTTCTAGTTGTGTCCCTTCCGTATTTATTTAAAGCATGCTGGCAGTGCCTACTGAGCTGCTTTCATTGCTAATGGTCTCAATAGCAAAGTGAGACATAGCTCTAAACGGTCCCAAGAACAGAAAGTTCTAGAAACAAGATTGCATTTCAGTTTCACCCTTGTTCTTCTAATACTCAAGTTGCAACAGGTCTCCACACACACAATCCCCGTGTGTGGGTGTGAGAAGAGTTCCTCCTGGCTGAAATCCTGCGACCCCAGGGCCAGCCTGCGGTTAGTGCCGAGCTCTTTGTCTGACGGGAGGCTGATTCCCCACAGCACCCTCATGCCACCGCAGGCCGCAGTCCTTCCTAAACCGAGCTCCTCACCAACTACGCCCAGCCTTATACTTTCCATGTTGTCAAAAGGAAGGGAAAAACAAAACAGAAGGGCCTGCATGGCTATATTAAAAAAAAAAAAAAAAAAGGTAACATAGAAATTGTGATGATCAAACAGAACAAAGACTCAGAGTCCTGACTTTTCCTGAAAGGAACGTGGTAACACTACTCTGCTGAAAGATGGCATGGACCTAGCCTGGAAATGCGGCCAAGCTCTCTGAAACACGACTATCTTTTGATCTTTTTGCACCACACTAAGTACATGCTAACGATAAGACTAATATTCTAATGACCATGAAGAATTTTGCCCCAGCAGCTGAAGACGTTAGACATTAGAAAGGAAAACCAAGGGGCTTGTTGGCATCTCAAGTGGGGTCTCCAGCCAGTGTTTCCCACCAGCCACAAGTCTGACGAGTGAAAGCGACGGGTCCATCCCGGTCCTCCTCCGACGCTAGACGCCGTGTGATCCCGCCGTCACCGCACAGAGACATCAGCGACGTCCATGCTGAGATAGTTAAAAGCTTCAAAATTTACACTTACTGGGGGAAAAGTTCTCAAATCTAAGCCGCTGTTATTTAGAGGGCCATAGGAAAATCAGTGAAAATTCTGTAGTTCTTGATTCCTCTAGTTTTAGGATTTTTGAAAAGTTTAAGATCACTGAAAGGACTGCTGGGTGGGGGGAAAGGTTCGCATGACTGTTATTTTCTAACTTCATAAATTATTCCTCGTACTCGGGGGCTGACCACGGTTACCACCCTGGGTCCAGCCCGGCCCGTCCCAGAGCACCGTGTGGCCCTGTGGGACGCTGGGCCTGTAGGGTCATCCGGCTGTGTGCAGCACAGAGGCAATGCCAGTGCCTCGTCGCAGCGTGTCGCGCTCTCTAAGAGAAATGCAGAGGACAGTCAGATGAGGCGAGCCCATGTATCTTAGCTGCTCTTGTTTCTGTGTAAAACGCACGCACAAAAAGCATCAAGAGAACTGTAGCGCAGAACTAAGTGGCTGCCAAAATCCCACCACTCGCAGACTGCGATTCTGCGAAGAAGTCACATACTTGGCAACAGTGTTCTCACCTTTAAAGTTACCAGCCAGAGCTGGGCGTGCCGGACAAAGCTGAGGCTGTGTGCGCTCGCTCGGTGTGCTAACTTGCTGAGAACGTCTAAGCAGAACGCCTCTCAACACCCACCTCATTCCCACTTACCGACAGGTGAGCCCGTCCCAAAGCGCATCCTTGAGCCGTTCACCCGGCGGCATCCCTTGGCCCCCAGACAGCAGCAAGGCGAACGAGCTCGCAGAGCACTTCCCCTTCTCCGCAGGCCCTCTCGAGCCCTCACAGGGCGCAGCGAAGCCCTAACTGGAGGCTCAGCTTGCACGAGTCCCGGGGAGCTTCACTCGCAGAACACCTGGGAGCCAGCTCCGCGGAACTCGGGGGCGGACCCTGAACGCGGCACTCACGCGGGAGACACGCAAGAGGGCCCGAGCCAGCTTCCCGGATCAAAGGTCCAGCACGGAGAAGCAGACTTTGGTCTTGGAGGTCCGAGAATGAGACTGACACTGGACTATGTGGTTGGATCTCAAAACCAAGACTTTTCCCACTTGTATTAAATTACAAGTTCTTTGAGGGAATGATGTCAAACGGGGTATGTTACTTAAAAGAAGCCTTTTAATTTCACAGATTAATATTTAAGAATGAAACTTGTTTCTACAGGAAAATAAGTCTGAGACAGCTGTTTTCTTTATATTAAATAGATGCTTGGATTAAGGAAGTCAGAGAAAAGTGGCTGCCTATCGTTACTAACAATGTTGGAGGCTGATGTTTTATCCCAACCGCTAAGGCATAAACTGAAAAGAAATTGAGAAATCTTTCCTGTCTGTAGAACATGCTATGTTCTTTAACTTTGTTTTTGTTTTTTTTTAATTTTATTTATTTGTGTGTGTGTGTGTGGCCAGCTCAGCCCACCAGGGCGAGGGGCTGGCTGGCATGTGGTGCTGGGGGATTGAACCGCAGTCCCTGCGCTTTGCTAAGCTTGTTCTAAGTAGGTGCTTTAGACCACTGAGCCATCTCACCAGCCCCCTTTAACTTTGTTTTTATGTCATACATGGATACCACCAATATTCAAATGAAGAGTAATATCCAGCCAGGCTGTGGTGTATGCCTCTGATCCCAACACTCTGAGAGGCTGAGGCAGGAAGATCTCAAGTTTGAGCCCAGGTTGGGCAACTTAGAAACTTCGTGAGACCCTATCTCAAAATAAAAATAATAAAAAGGTCTGGGAATGTCGCTCAGTGCAAAGGCTCTGGGTTCAATCCTCAGTATGGCAGAGAGAGAAAGAGAAAGGAAGGAAGGAAGGAAGGAAGGAAGGAAGGAAGGAAGGAAGGAAGGAAGGAAAAAAAAAAGAAAGAAAATTGATACTGACTTTGACTTTTCTATCTAAACTTCAAAAAATCCAATAATATCAAGTATAAAATTTATGCTATTCAAAATTGAAACTGTAGGGTTGGCCAGACAGTTCAGTGGGCTAAAGCACCTGCCTAGGTAGAGTGCAGTGGCTGGGGTTTGATGCCCAGTGGGCCATGCCAGCCCTGCCCCTGGGGCACACTGAGAAGGGGACAGAGACTGGGCTTGGTGGTATGCGCCTATAATCCCAGTGCTTGGGAGGCTGAAAACAGGAGGATCACTATGAGTCTGATCTGTGTAGTGAGACCCTGTAGACCCAGTGCCAAATACATAAAAATAAATAAATTGTAAACAATTTCTCCCTCACACTTTAAATCTTTTTTAAAAATCTTTTATGTATTTATTTGGTACAAGGTCTCACTACGCAGCTCAGACTCCTAGTGATCCTCCTGCCTCAGCCTCCCCAGCACTGGGATTACAGGTGTGCACCACTACCACACCTGGTTTCAGTGGCCAGCTCAGCACACCTGAGGGTGGGGCCTGCGAGGCTTATGGTGTGGAGGTTCGAACTTGGGTCCTTGAGCTTGCCAAGCAGGCGCTTAGACAGCTGAGCTATCTCCCCAGCCCCATCTCCCTCACACTTTCAAAAAATGTTTCACATTTATATATTTTTTAAAAATTCAGTAAGAACCACAAGTTAGTGGAATAGGGGAAAGTCATAAAATGTGAAAGCATTTATTTATAAGACACAGCACACACTGAACATTTTAGGGATACGCAAAAAAAAGTCAGCCTCTGTTGTAGGGGACTGGGGAGATAGCTCAGTAGAGTAAGTGCTTGCCTGGCAAGAACAAGGTCCTGAGTTCAATCCCCAGTACTGCAAGAAAAAAAAGTCAGAACATTTTAAGGACTTTATACTAGCTTAATCACTAGTTATAATTGACAGATAATGGTGATGGCTCTCTTTGAAAATGATCCTGGAACATTTTGCCTATGTACATAACCACTTGAGAGTGAATCTCAGATACCCAAGTGCACACCCAGAGCGCACGAAGAATGCTTCCCACACCGCGCAGCCCAGCCCAGAACGCCACCCCTCCAGTGGCCCTCAGTATCCTTGTCCTATGTGTGCCCCAGTTGGGCTGTGAGACAAAGAGGGGCTCGGCTGGGGGCTGAGCTGCAACGAGTGCTCAGAGGGACAGAATGACTGCCCTCCAAGGTCACCTAGTCCGAGCTGCCCATCTGAAGGCCCGGGCACTATGCAGTGAGGGGCCATGCTCTCATTCCTGTGCGCCCACGTCACATTTCACTGTCTACAGTGAGGAACTTTTGTCTCAAAGTTAACATGAGGACAAGTCATGTTTAATGCAATGTTTCTTTTCCTTATAAAAATTATATAGGAAATTCCTCCCTTTTTAATGATTTTAAGTCTTGCTTATGAGACTGGTAGGGGAATAGTCTAAGGAGAGGCAGGCAACGATTTCTCCTCTAGGAAAGGCTATTTCATTTGCTGAGCTCCTGAAAGATCCTCTGGAAGAAGCCTTTGGTGGGTTAAAGTGCTGCTTCTCAAACTTCAATCTGCACCCGAGTGGACATTCAGTTAAAATGCTGGGCCCGCCACCCACACTTCCAAAGGGTGCTTGGTAAGGGCCGTGCTGCTGGTTCCTGCAGGGCACTTTCTGAGCAGGAGGAAACTGTGTTCACAGGGATTTTTGTAAAAGATCTTGAGATATCCATTTTGCATGGTTTTATCTTAGTATCTATTCCTAAAATTGGAACACATCTCTTTGCGATTCTTTGATATTTATCTTCACTCTGGATTTCACTTACGAGTGTAACACAGGCAATAAATGGGCTCTAGGATCTGTGTTTAAGCCGGGGTGACACTTCTGACCCCTGGATCAGAGTGTCAATTTGGAAAATACACAAGAGAAATAGATGGAAGTGCGGAGGAGTACAGGTGCACACGCAGTAGAGGAGGGTGAAGTGGCCAAGGTTTCTGGCCAGAAAAGGGTGCGGGGGGGGGGGGGTGGCTAATAGGTACAAATCCCCAGAGTCAAGACAAAAAGTCAACCTTACAAAGCCATATTGCCTTCCGAGGCCCGAAAGCTGTGCTGCGCTTGCAACTTCTGTATTCTGCACTGCTGCACGAGTCAGCCTGCAACAGAAGCACGAGGCTGGCTCTTAATTAGGATTTCCAACATTCCTACATGGGATCACCCATAAGAGAAACCAAGCCCCAATGATTTAAAGTTTTATTGCAAAATAATCCTCTGACACTATTCCTCCAAGACTTCCTTTCTTCAGTATGTTCTGCTCTGGATATCGCATGGGTTTCCTCGTAGGGACAACAGGTGACCAAATGAAAGCACCTAGCACCTTAGACATGGCCCAGTGCTCCACCCAGGACACACGGAAGGCATATGCTGGGGATAAATGATGTAATCTTTTGGAATCTCAGTTCCTTTAACAGTGCCCAGAACGGCTGGCAGTGAATTAGATACAAAAGCACAATAAATGAAGATACATTTGAAGATGAGGGGTTTAAAATGTTATCTCCGGGAAAGCCAACCCGACAAGCAACAATAACAACTAAAGCCATCCAGTGAAATGTTGGTGGCAAGTCACTCTTCAGAGTCAGACAGAGATCAACATTGCAGAATCCTGGAAGGTCTTAATGGGAAAGAGGACATCATGACTTAGAGATAAAGCTCTCAGTGCCTACAGTCATGGTCATTCTTAGCACCACCAAAGTCCGAGCAACAAGTGATAACACACTCCTCTTGAACTGCCTTTGTATCTGCTTACCAAAAATACTTAGCCCAAGTATAATTGAGCCTTGACATCTAACTTCAGGTTCTTTTTTTATTTTTTAATTTTTTTTGGTGGACCGGGGATTGAGCTCAGAACCTTGCACTTGCCAGGGAAGCGCTTATTGTACTAAGCCATCTGGTTCACAGACGAAATGTAAGACACCCCATATGGAAGCAGCCAGCACAGGTGAGGATGTGAGCCACATCATGAGACAAGGGAACCTGGTTTCCTTGCAGGAAAGAAAACACGAAGGTGAGTGGTAGGCTGACAGTGACACGTGGGATTCAATACTAACTGCAATGTACAGATTTCATCTGGAGTTTTGTTCGCACAAGCCAATGCTGAAAAGACGTTATTATGGCATATGTCCAGATGTTCCCCCTAAGCATCATGCACTTGCAGGTGGGACTTCTGGGAGGTAGCTGGGTCTAAGGTATATGACGCTTGGTTAGGGTGTGTGATACTGGGATGAAGGGTGGACAACGGAAGCCCCAACCTGGGTGTGGCAGTGCCAATCAATAGGCTTGTTGCCTGCATGGAATATGAAGGGACAGAGAGAAGGTAGGTGGCGGCTGCTGCTGCTTGCTGTTTGCTACCTCCTGCCTTCCCATCAAGTATTTCTGCTCTGTGATGCCCCTCTGCCTTACCCCTCTACCTTGGAAACAGGTGAGTATAAAATGAAAGCTCTATAAACATTGAGTTGAGATAAACTTTTCCCCTTTAACTTGTGGGTGTTGGGTATTTTGTCCCAGCAATGAAAAAGTAACTAGACAGGCATGTTTAGGATAACTTGGGGAATCTTAATAGGATTTAAATATTATGATATCAAAATAATTAGTAGTTTTCTTAGGTGTGCTCATGCCATTATAGGTACATAAGAGAACATTTAGGATGCAAATAAATATTTAAGGAAAAAATGCCACTGTGTCTTTCATAAATTTTTAAGCTATTCACACATTTAGAGGTAGCAGAAGATTTTCAGTCTCCTTAGAGGCAACAGTGACAGCAGGTAGAAGAAGCCACTTCTCCACCCCAGAGTAAGGGCTGTCCCTATTTTTATCTGTTGGCAAAGCCAGAACTTTCAAGGAGAATAAATACATAAATACATAATTAAAAATAAAAGAGGCAGTTGAGAGAGCCTTTTTACCAAGATGGCGCCAAAGAAGAAGGAGGAAGCCCCTGTTCTCCCCAAGCTGAACCCAAAGCAAGAGCTCTGAAGGCCAAGAAGGCTGGGTTGAAAGGCATCCACAGCCACAAAAAGAGGACGATATGAACGTCACCCACCTTCCGCCGTCCCAAGACGCTGCGGCTCCCAAAGACCCTCGGAAGAGCACCCCCAGGAGAAACAAGCTTGACCACTCTGCCATCATCAAGTTCCCCCGACCACAGAGTCAGCCACGAAAAAGATCGAGGACAACAACACACTCGTGTTCATTGCGGCTATCAAAGCCAATAAGCACCAAATCAGGCAAGCTGTAAAGAAGCTCTATGGAGGCCAAGAATACAGCTCAGCAGCATACGTGCCTGCTTGGCAAGTGTAAGGTCCTGAGTTCTATCCCTGGTACTGCAAAAACAAAAAGCAGCAGCAGCAGCAGCTCCTCTGCGGCACCAGTGCTGCCAAGGTCAGTGCCCCGGTCGGGCCCGATGGAGCGAAGAAGGCACGTTCAGCTGGCTCCTGATTATGGTGCGCTGGATGTTGCCAACAAAACTGGGGTCATCTAAACTGAGTCCAGCTGGCTAATTCTAAATATATACTTTTTTCCCCAGTTAAAAAAAAAAAGGCAAATCTTGATTTATGTCATTCTCAAAGCAAGCAGCCTTTATTCTACAGTTCTTGGGTGAAGCAACTGAAGATACAGAGCTCACACTACTGTGGTCCTGGGCTATGCGGCTGCGTACCACGCTCCTCTGGACTGAGACCAGCCCATTCCCATCTAAAGTGAACCTGCTTCTGTGAGATGCAGTAGGAAAGCCTAAATTAACTCCAGTTCTCCATGTAAAAGTTAGAGGACGAACAGCAATGTCTGCCTATTTTCCGCAAAGGCAATTTTATGCACTAGTAATTCAAATTTGTCTGGACTTTAAATTTTAATATCCTTTTGCTTTGTTCTTTCTCAGAAACAAGAGTGAAACAGCAGTTCCTTTTTCTTGTCATTTTTCAGTAACAGAATGATTCATCAAAAATCATTTACACACAAGCTCGAGGCTTATCCGCTAACCAACTGCAAAACAGAGCTGCGTAATTTGCAAGGGTCAGCATCTTGTGATGCACGAAAACAAAGACTGTTCTCTCCCTTTGCAGTAAGATGTAAATACGGAGGACACGAAATAAAGAGGCTGTAAAAGTGGTTATAACTGGAGTCAGAAAGCACTAGTTCTCAGTAATTAAACTTCTAACAGTCTACTATGTGACAAGTTTGGCCAATTTAATATAAATTAAGAATCTTATCTCGAAGATAACAAGTACTTCTTACTTTTCTGATGTCCAATACATTTAGTTACAGCTATGTACTTTGCTTAAAGTATGGGCAAGGACATTACTTATTCCATAAGCGTGCAAGAGTCATAAATGCTGACAAGAATCACAGTTGATGTGACCCATGTCCCACTTTCCCACTGCTCAGTAGCAGTAAATAACTTTGAGGTAAATTTTTGGTTTAGCTGAAGGCAAATCCCAAAAATTTAAATATCAATGTGATTTTTTTTCTACATAACATCATTAAAACATCTAATAAAATATTAGGCTGAGTTGGGTGCTCAGGAGGCTGAGGCAGGAGGCTCTCTGAGCTTGAGGGCAACCTAGGCTGTAAAGAGAGTTCAATGCCAGACTGAATTGCATAGTGAAACCCTGATGCACTGATGGAGAAGCACCTGCAGGTCTTGGGGAGCACAGACCCACTGCCCCTGGTTCAGGTCTCCTGCGCCTCTGTGTTGAGGCCCATGTGCACACTGCTTCTGGCTAAAGGAGCCCCAGGGTCTCCCCATTTTTTACAGTTAAATTTGGTTACTTTCTTACATACACACAGTGTTTCCAGAGTTTCACAATAATCCTAGAATTCTGCTGAAAACAACTCAGTGAATCTACCTTTCATCCTGTACCTTAAGCCTGGGCCACAGGAGCCAGCTTTGGGGAGCCTGCTCCTGCCAGGCCGTGTAGCAGACGCTCGTGGTAGAAGGTGAAGCCCTGCCCTCCACCTTAAGTGCGCTCCTCTGAGCGAGCGTGCAAGGCCACAGGGACGGAGAGCAGCCCCGGCCCCTCCCGGCTGCTCCTGGGCCCTCCAGGCAGCCCCCAAGCAGTGGGTTTGGCAGCTGGCTCTGCTCAGCATTTTAGCATTAGCCATCACCCTTTATCTCTACTCGGGAGAAATCACCAGGAGCAGTTGTGGTGGTGCACGCTCCAGTATCGGTAGGCACATGAATGTGAACATCTGGAAGGTACATACATGAATGTGAACATCTGGAAGGTGACACCAACATCGCCATGCAGTAGCAAGGGGAAGTCACTTGACAGCCTGCAGAACGAAACCTTACGTTCTGGCATTTCCCTTTTGTCCTAAATACCAGGATTCTCACATAGCAGAGTGAGTTTCTGTTTTCAAACCATCCTCTCAGCCTTTCTACAGGGGATTAGATGCTGCTTTCCGTCCTTTCTCACGCCCAGGTTCGACTCCCCGCCAGCGTGGGGTCTGGTCCACATCAGCAGGGCAGCACCTGGGTCTACAGTGCCCCTCACTGAGCTCCCATCTGCCACACGGACCTCCTCAGGACCTTGTGTTCCAGGAACAGAGGTGGCAAACTGAATAAAATAAATCCTGTAGTACTGAAGAGGTCGTGGGTATCAGAGAAAGGGGGGCATGAGGGAATGTGCTGTTCCAGGAACGGAGATGGGGACTCAGGCACCAGGAAAGAGCCCCCTTAGCACAACAGGGACCATTGCACCTTGTGGGTCATCTGGGAGCAACAGAGACACGAGGACCCTGTAAGTCGTGCTGTTACACACACACACTCACACTTGTCTGCAGTCTGTGACCTGACATGTCTCCACCCTCCTCCAGCCTCCACGGGCACAAGCTGGGGGCACCAGCTTCAGCGGAGGTCGCAGAGTGGACAGACTCCAGGGCAAGAACCCCTGGCTCCTGCGAGAAGCCAAGAACAGCCAAGTGGGGAGACAGGCTCGAACACAGGGAGCAGGGGCAGGAATGAGGCCCAGAGCAGAGAGGAAGAGGAAACAAAGGCCGCCCAGCGCCTGCCAAACTGGAAGTATGAAGTAGTAACAAAGGGCAAAAGTGCCTGACACACTGAGCTCTTTGCGTCGGGCAATGCCAGACAGGGCACGTGCACTGCCTCCTCAGGTAGGAGGCAGCCCGTTGCTCAGTGTGCACAGCCGACGCTCACCTTTGGGGCACTTGGAGGGCACATCCCCAACTGTCCAGGTTGTGTCTCCCTGAGCCAGCCTTTCAACCCTGCCCCCACTGACTTAGCTAACCCCTTTGCTAGCCTCTGTAATTGGCTTCCTCGAACATCTTCAAAATAAAAACGTAATTCCTCACAAAGGGCAGATGCCTGATGTTTTTCTCCCATCCAAGTACTAACCAGGCCGGGCCCTGCTTAGACTCCAAGATCGAATGAGATCAGGTGCGTTCCGGGTGGTATGGCTGGAGACTGCCTGACTTAATTCTAAGTAGTGTTAAAATACGATCTTCAAGTCTGTTTCAGTGTCACAAAGCTAAAGTACAAAAAACAAACAAATAACAACAACAACAACAAAAAAAAAAACCCAAGAGATGATGGTATTATAATACAGTGAGGGACATTTTCCGGGGTTCAAATTCTACCTTAAGAACACCCCTTGATTTGTTACTTCTTTCTTTCCTCCTCTGTGCAGAGTAAAACCGGATGCTTCTGCGTACTGGTGGCATCTGTCCCTCTGTCCCCGAGCAGGAGACGCCGTCCATCGTGTGTTCCCTCCCACTGCACCGCTACACGCCAAGACAGCCCTGCCTCGGGGCCGGCTCGGCCAACACGGTCCCTAGCTGAGGCCGCGCTGCACTCAGGAGCTTCGGTGCGTCCCATCACTAAGCTTGCACTGAGAAGAAAGCACTTCGCAAATCTCCCCTGAGCACGAAGTACTTGCTTAGCTCAACCTGACACTCACTGAGCACTGCTGTCAGGTCACTGGAGGACAGAGCACAGTCCTGGTCGCGGTCCTCAGGAGCTCCATCTGCAGGGCCAGCAGTGTCTTAGACCTGTGGGCAGGAAAAATCAGCACCGGCTGGGGAGAGGGCACACTGGTGCTGAAGAAACTGGAGTAAACTTGTACTTACTTTAAAAAGTCACTCACCTAAAACATCAGATACCAACAGGTTTTACATCTAATCAAACGCAGTGACTGGAGACCTGACTTTCTAATAGTAACAAATTAAGTTCAGCAGGGATTTTAAAAGCCATTTGTGGTCATCTAAAATTTGCCTAAATACTTAGGTATTTCTTCAGATAACTATTTTTGCTTTTCCCCTAATATTTAAAGGAGGAAACCCTTAACGCCCATTTGCAATTTTCTTTTTAAATGTATTTGGTACAGGGTCTCACTACAAACATCTGACTCATGAGCCTCCTGTTTTCAGCCTCCCCAGCACTGGTATTACAGGTGTGCGCCACCATGCCTGGACTCGGTCACTGGCTCAGCTCAGTGTGCCCGGGGGAAGGGCCAGTGCAGCATGTGGTACTGGGATTGAACCCCACTTCCTGCACTTGCCTAATCAGGCTCTTAGTCAGCTGAGCTACCTTGCCGGCCCTGCAAATATTTTGGTCAAGAGAGAAACTGGGATTTTTAGTGTAATAAAATTCATCACAAGAATTAAGGGTACTGAGACTGGGCATGGTGGCACGAATCTGTAATCCCAGTGCTTGGGAGACTGAAAACAGGAGGATCACTACGAGTCTGATCTCGGTAATGAGACCCTGTACTAAGTACATTAAAAAATAAAAAAAAAATTAAGCGTACTGTATTTTATTCTATAATGATTTTTGCCAAGGTACTAAGCCTGTTCTCAATCTAAGGCTATGAATTTATACAACATAATCAAACTAATGACCAATGTATATACCATACTATAGAAAGTCAAAATCGTATGTAATATTCTATATAACTACCTGAGGGGGCCGGGGAGATGGCTCAGTAGAATAAGTGCTTCCCTGGCAAGCGCAAGGGTCTGTGTTCAATCCCCGGTTCCGCCAAAATAAACAAATACATAAAATAACTACCTGATATAAAGTGAGTGTGTCCAGAGCAACAGGCAAAGGAAAGAGGTGACATCAGCCCACACTGTTCACCCAGTGTCGGAGGCCTGGCAGGCTGGCAACAGGTTTTAAAGAACCAAACAAAAACATGATCTAGACAAGCAACAGCCACACAAAGGTACTTGTCTAGCTTCACTGGGTCAGCAGACCCTAACAAGCATAAAAATTCAATAAGCTCATTTAGCAGCCTTATAAATATTTCAGTTAACTTGTAACATTTATTTCCTGAAACATAACACAGTGAGAAAGTTTAACACTGTATAGAATACACAGGGTGGTCCCTTAGAGTAACTGAGGCCACCATAGGTCTCCAGCATCTCAAAGCTGATTAGCACCACCGCCTGGGGTAACTTGCTGGAAACTTATCTTCTCAGGCCCTACCTCTGGAGAGCTTACTCCAAATCAGGGAACTGGAGCTTCTGGCCAGGAGACTCGTGACCAGACAGGCTGGAGGGCTTGGAGACCCAAGGAGCCTCAGACTAAGGCGACTTGGAGAACATGGAGAACAAAGGTTAAATAAGAGGAGGAGCTATTTTCCTCTCCCCAAAAACAGTCCATTCTGCTAAGGCTGCTGCCCTCTAAACACTCAGAACAGATATAGATAGATAGATAGATAGATAGATAGATAGATAGATAGATAGATATCTTGCCAGTATCTTTCCCATCAGTCAATGTCAATGAAGTCACAAATTTGAAGCTCAGTGAGAATCTAACCCATGACTTCTTCCCAGAGAACTGCTCTACCTAGTACCCAGATGGCCATAAAACCTGCAACTTCCTGGAAAGGGGGTGACAGGCCCAGCCAGGTTTGTCCCCTTGGGTGAATTCACACACCACAGTAGTAAAAGGCATACAGTAACTTGGAACGTTTAGACTTCCATTATAAAACTCCTAGGTACTTAATAAAACTGTTCATATTTATTACAAGGTTACCATATGGTAGCATGTTGTCACAGTGACTCTAGGAGTTGGTTTTGTTAATTGAAAAGCACAGTACCGAGGTGAACTTAGTAACCAGTACAACACCAGTTCGATCTATATTTCAGCGGAACCAGCAACATGGGTTAGTGATGCCTGTCTCCCCTGAGCCCTCTGCTGGGGCCTGCACTCCTCAGGGGCTCGCTGTGGGCCCAGTGCTCTGCGCGGACTCCCCGAGATGCCTGCTCCGCGTGGACTCGCTGCAGGACACTGCGTGGGCTCCCTGGGGGGCGCCCTGTGGACCGGCTGTGGGGTCCCGGAGTCCGCGTGGGCTGCCTTGGGGGCGCCCTGTGGACGGGCTGTGGGGTCCCG
>NW_004524610.1:902544-903064 GCF_000260255.1 Octodon degus | reverse complement strand
AGTCCGCGTGGGCTCCCTGGGGGGCGCCCTGTGGACGGGCTGTGGGGTCCCGCAGTCCGCGTGGGCTCCCTGGGGTCAGCGCTCCACGCGTGGACTCGAGGTCACTCACAGCCGGTCACCCGGGGCAGAAGCACGCCCGAGGAACACCGACACACCATCGAAGGGTCGTCGCCGGCTGTGACCCGTGTCCCACCCCGCCGTGGCCGGCCGAGGGCGCACTGCAGATCCAGCCGAGTCCACCTGAGTCGGCGGAGCCTCGCCTCGACACCCGGAGGACCCAGCAACGGGCCCCGCGCGGGCGTAAACGGAGAGACACCGGCCGGCGCGGAGGCCGACTCAGGACGCCCGAGGCCGGTGCCGGCTGGCGGCGGCGGGACAGCGCGGAGGTCGGCGGGCGCGATCGCCGCGCCGCGACTCACGCCCGCCCAGGCCTCGTCTGACCCGTACGCGCTACTCACCCGGCTCCTCCGCCGGCCGGCCGAGCCGGGCGCACACGGCCAGCAGCAGCGCCAGGACCGCC
>NW_004524610.1:894596-901976 GCF_000260255.1 Octodon degus | reverse complement strand
TCCCGCAGGGCCCCGCCCCGCCCCCCGCCAGCGCCGGCCTATCACCGCGCCTAGCGTCGCTTGGCCCGCCCACCTCGGCCACGCCCCCAAGTGGGCGTGGTTCAGGCGCGCCCCTCCCGGAGTCGGCTGAAGTCTGGTCCTGCCTGACCCGCAGAGCCGTGGTCGCTCAGGCTTCGGCACCCCGCGGGCCGGGCGGAGACGAGTGAGGGTGGGCGCTGATGGGGACCAGCGACGCCTAACTCGCGCTGCCTCCCTCCCCGTCCTCCGCGCCGCTCCTTGCAGTCCAGGCGCTGCAGAACGCCAGGCAGTGCGAAGCCCCGGTCACTGGGAAGCCCACGCGGACAGGCGACCTAGGAGGCAGCAGGTGTCCCCGTGGGAGCCGCCTCCACGTCCACGCGGGGAGCGGGGAGACGGAGCGCGCGACCTGGAGAGAGGGCAGGGGACGAGCGACGCAGGGACAGCCGCGCGGGGCACGCGCAGTGCAGGTGGGGAAAGCGAGACCAGGCGGCCTTGGCCGAGGTGCCCAACTGGAGGCAACTAGCACACACTGTCCTTTGGAAGATGATACTCCTGGGTCCCTGTCCCCTCAGCCTCTGCACCCCTCGGCGGCGTGGCGACACAGTCCCCAGCAAGGTGACACGCTTCCCAGAGGTGACACACTCCTGTGAGATGGCACACTCCTGAGGTGACACTCACCTGTAGCGACATTCTCCCGAGTGACACACTACCTTACAAGGTAACATACCTGAGGTGATACACTCGCCTGTGAGGTAACACTCTTCGGGGTGACATGCACTCCTGTGCGGTGACTCATTTCCCAGAGGTGACACACTCCCCCCAAGTAGCACACTCTTCTGTGAGGCGACATGCTACTCTGAGGTGGCACATTTACCTGCGAGGTCAGGGATCAAGTCTAGGCTGATGGTGTCCCTCCAGGCTGGACACTGGTCCCGCGATCCTGTGACCTGCAGGACATGCCATCCTCACATAGGCCCTCCTTTCGCCCTTGTCCTTACCTTTAACTCCTAAGACTTAAAGTGAGCGTCCTGGTCCTCCCTGGGGCTTTGCTGTCCCCCTATGACCTTAAAGGAGAGAGGTACCCCCAACCACACTTACCCCACCAGCCCCTCCAGCTCCTCCCTGCACGGGAGCCTAGCTCGGCTTTGATTTCCTTGGGGAGTACAGTAGCAAGTCTCCTGGCTGGAGCAAAGATGAAAAACAAAACAAAACAAAAAAGCCCAAACAAAACATGGCCACATAGTGTTTGTGTGTAAAGAGAAACCTTAAATGGTAGGTCTTTCTCATGTGTATTTCAAGTTGGAAGTAAATTCACACCCTTGAAAACACTGAATGTTTTTGTGCAGACACACAACAGAAAGAGACTGCTCCACTGAATCCATTCCTAGCTACAGCTTTCCTTTTGTCTTACTTTTCTTCCTTCCTTCTGAGGAAGCGAGTTTGGGCAGACACAGCAGGCCCTAACCAGCTTGGCCTTTTGAGCTAGGACTGCAGCACAGACAAAGCGAGCATTGTTTTCAGAAATGAGGCAGGTGGGCTCCCAAAGGTGACCTTTCAGATACCTGGGTAGCAGTGGCCTCTTCTTGCTTACGCAGAGCCCTGAGCCAGATAAGCAGGAGAGTAGGATCTGGTAGCAAGGAGGAAATAAAGGCGGCTGGATCCTTGAGGCTCCCATTATGCCCACTTTTTTTTTTCTTTTTGTCTTTTTGAGGCAGGGTCTCACCATGCAGCTCACTTTGTAGCCCAGGCTGGTCTCAAACTCACAACAATCTTCCTGCCTCAGCCTCCCTAGTGCTGGGATTATAGGGGTGCACTACCATGCCCACTTTATGTCCACTCCTTGAACTAGAAAATCTCTAGTTAAGAAAATCACAGTATCCAGGCATAATGGCACAGGCCTGTAATCCCAGCACATGATTATGTTCTTAAGTGATTAAAAGACATCAACTACATAGATTTTTCTGTCAAGCTTATATGCCTGTTTTAATCTCAGGAAGATTTCATTTCTGTTTCTAATGCATTGTGGAATTCTTTTTCCATTCAATCTAATACTTGAGTTTTAAGCGTTTTTTGTGTGCAAAACAATGTGATGAGATGCATTGAAAATACCTGCAGCTATATTCTTTCCCTTGTTTAGTTTATAATAAATGCAGTTCATGCCTGTGTAAGTCACAGATGTACATACCCTGAGACAGATGGTGTAGAAACAAGGGAAAAGCAGGCACACAGCTTGCTAAGTACATGACAGCAAGAACCACAGAGAGAATGTACAGAAGCGGGTCTGCCAAGACTCAGCTGTGTCAATGCTAACTAGAGGAAAGCCATGTTTGTTTAGATGACGAAAACCTGACAGGAAGTTCAGGAACAGAGACACAGGGCACTTCCCTGCCCTTCAGGGTATGCATGCCCGGAAGCTTGCTGGACAGAAATCGTCCTGTCCCCATCCTGGCCTCCGTCAGAATCCACATTCCTGCGTAAGTCACAGATACACATATCTTGAGAGATAGATGGTGTAGAGACAGATTCAGTCTTAGGATGCAGATAGTGGGAGAGAAAAAAGAGTAAGTTCTAAATGTAACAGTCAGCATAATTTGTATCACCTGCATGCTTCTTCATCCCTAATTCCTACTGACTTTTAAAACCTCTGTTGGTATTCATAAAGAAACTGTATGATCCTTGGCCAGGTGGTGCATGCCTGTGATCCTAGCACTCCGAGGGGCTGAGACAAGAGGATCCCAAGTTCAAGGCCAGACTAGGTAACTTGGTGATTTAGTGAGTCCCTGTGTCAAATAAGAAATAAGCGGGCTGGGGAGATGGCTCAGTAGAATAAGCACTTGCCTGGCAAGCGGAAGGGCCTGAGTTCAATCCCCGGTCCCACCAAAAAAAAAGAAAGAAAGAAAGAAATAAGCAAAGGCTACAGATGTACCTCAGTGGGAGGACTCTGGGTTCAATTCCCAGTAACACACACACACACACACACACACACACACACACACGCACACACCAAGCGATAACAACATTATTATAGAATATGTCTAGAAGTCACCCCACAACCTGATTGCTCCTAGGTGGGACTTTTGACTTTTGGAAGAGGCTGGACATGGGATCCTAGAGCTGAACATGGTTAGGAGATGGGGCCTGGCTGGAGGAGACGGGTCAGTAGGGTGTGACCTTGAAGATTGGGTCTCCCTTCCCTCCTCCTCCCACCTCTCTCTGCTTCCTGTCTGCCTAAAGTCCCAGCTGCTTTCCCTCCTCCTTTCCCCCTGCCCTGCTGTTTCTTCTTTGGAGTTGGCTGACCATGGGTTTGAAATGTGAAAATAAACACCTCCTCCTTTAAGTTGTGGCTGCTGGGAGCTGTGTTCTAGAGACCAGGAGAATGACTGAGACAGACAGATGTGCCAGCTATGCCCCAGAAAATCCTTAGATGCTGCAGCTCACCATGTCCCCGCCCTCCAGCCCAGTGCATATGTTTGGAAGGCTTTGGTTAAAATGTGAGCTAAATCCTTCTCTTGTGTCTGCTTTCGAGCTGTCCCTCTTCCCAGCTGGTGTTAGTCAGCTTTTCCTGTGGCTAGTACAAGCACCCACAACTTAAAGGAGGAGAAGTTTGACCTGGCTTGCGTTTCAGGGTAACTGGGCCTAAGGTTGGCTGCTTCAAGTGGAAACATGCGGGGAAGTGCAGTGGAGCAAAGCCCCTGCGCTACAGCGGCTGGAAAGCAGGGCAGGGGAACGGAGTCGGGAGGAAGGGACGAGCGGCTAGACGCCATCCGCGCTCCTGCATCCCTGGCTGTGTTAGTGATACATTGTGTCAACTTGGCTGAATCAGCTTCGGCAGTTCTCAGCATGGGGGCCTCGCCCTGCAGGTGGGCAGGAAGCTGCCCTGCCTGGTTTCCTGCCCTCCCGCCTGGCTTCCATGGAGAAGTCTCAGTCTTCGGGGGAGCTTGGTCTTCGTTGCCGGATCTGCGCCTGTCTTGGCAGTCAGCGCAGAAGGAAGAGAGAGGCTGGATGGACGCCGCTGCTGCTCCTCCTCTGCTCTTCATTGTTCTCTGCCGCATGAGCTGCTGCCGTTTGCCTTGGAGCTCGTGGAATATGGACTGAACCCTCCAATAACTGTGAGTTAAATAAACCTTTCCTTCCTTCATTTTGAGTGTCGGGTATTTGTCCCAGCAACGAGTAAAAAGTAACTAAGACACTGGCCATGTACACACATCCAAAAGAGTGCTCAACAACCCCCAATCTCCAGGGTGGACCCCAAAGCCAACCAAGTTGGCAGTGCATCCTAACTGCCACGTACAGTACAATAAGGGTGCCTCATATCTCAGTGGTCAACGAACAAAGGTACAAGAGCAGTAAGGACAGGCCAAGGAACTGAAGGCTTTGCTGGGGTCTCAGCAGGTGCTTCTGCACAGTGTATTACCTCGGTGGCTCTCTTGCTGGTATGTAAGATGGGACAGAGTATTGTTCTGGAGATGCTATTTCCTTGGTAGCTGCTGGCTTTTTAGAACTATAAGACTATTTCTTCTTTGTTCTTATGCATGTGCAAGTGTCAAAGAAACTCCCTCAGTCTCCTAATTCAGGCTGCAGGAAACCTGCTCTAGAAGTACTCTGTGGCTAATCAGAATGTGTTATACAAGAAGGCTGTTGGACTTCCACCTTGTGCAAGATGGAATAGAATAATTGTCTTTATTCTTTCCACTCAGTACAGCCAAGCATTGGGAAACTTATGTATAACCCAACCACAAGAACACTTTGGAAGGAGGAGCGAAGATAGGCTTCCTAAAACCGCGGGGTCCTGAGCATGAGACTGTTTTGGGTTCCCTGTGTTTTCTTTGTGCTTTACATATTACAGAGTTTGAGAAGAAGCCTGCAACCAACAAACACCAATGGATGTGAGCAAAATGAAAGAAGACAAAGTAACCAAAGCTCACTCTCTGTACTCAAAAGAATCAGGAAAGGTTCAGCGCAGTGGGCCAGAAACTGTTAGGAAGGAAATGCCCTAGTTCACCAAGTAGGACAGACCAAGCTGTGGCCCTCCCTAACATGGTACGTTAGCTTTCTTACACCATCAAAGATGATGTCTTTCTTATACCAGCAAAGGCTGGGGCACTCACATCTCCACTCTGAGGGGGTTGAAGTAAAGCAGCCCCAAAGAGGAAGCAGGGCTTTTGTCCCCACTGACCAACAATGAGGCTTCAAGAGTTACCCCATAGTGTCCATGGGAAGCACATGGGCTCAGAATTCCCACCCTGTCCAGCAATACCGGGGAGCCCCGCACCCCAGGTTTAGGATCAAGGTGTGCCAAGTGAGGAACCTGGAGACTGATGAGGCAGGACAACTGTCTTTCCCTGTGTCAGAGAAAGCGACCAAAACAGAGGATTAAGTAAAGTCCCAAGTCCCATTACATGATACAAAAATGTTTACGTTTCAATCAAAACCATACTAAGTGCCAAGAGGATCTCAAATTGAGTGGAAAAAAATTCAAAAGATTCTAGTACTCTGAAGGTAGAAATAGGAGAATTGCTAGACAAATACTATAAATTAGTCATGGCCAAAATACTTAAAGGAACAGATATGAACATATCTGAAATAATAACAGCAACAATGTAGAGAGCTTCAGCAATGAAATAAAGGCTGTGCACTGGGCATGGTGGCTCGTGCCTATGATCCCAGCATGGGGAGGCTGAGGCAGGAGGGTCATGGCACGTCCGAGACCAGCCTGGGCTACGAAGTGAGCTCAAGACCGGCCACAACTGCGTAGAGAGACCCTGTGTTAAAAAGAGAAAACTAAATAATTAAATCAAATTAAATTAAGGATGTAAAATTCAAAAATAATTTGGAACTCAAACATACAGTAACAAAAATGAACAGCTCAATTGATGAGCTGACTAGCAGATTGGAGGGAAGGAGAGAAGGCCTGTGTGTGGGAACAGCATAGAAATGGCCTCCTCTGAACAACAGAGAGAAGTTAGGCCAACCATCAAAATAGGACAGCAGAAAACACTAGCACCCCTTAGGGACTAGTGCGGCTGTACCAAAAGATTGAAGAGCAGTGTCTTCGTAGCTACAGAATAGGGAAGACAGACTGTGACAAACACTTCAAGAGTAATACCTGAAAACTGCAACCAAGTTAAAGTAATCAAAGTCATACCCAGTATAGTCTCTGACCATAGGAAAAAATGTAGAAATGCATAACAGAAACACTTTAACAACTTGGCAAAAAAACACAATGTCACCAAAGCCAGTAGAAACAAGGCAATAATAAAGAGAAGAAACAACTAAAATTAAGAAACAAAAGTGGTAGAGAAAATTGTAAAGGGCTAATGTAAAAGTAATGTGATAAGTTAATGCACAACTAAATGTAAAAAATTACTCTGTTCAACTTTTTGTGACCCTGTTCCCTTATAAGACTGCAAAGGCTTGGTGTAGCATTGCTAAATCATTAATAGACTGAGAGTTCTCAAAAAAAAAACAATGCTTCAGAAAAAATGTACGCTGAGTAACGGTCACTCTGTCCCTAAAGGTACTTTGTTGGCCAACCAGGATGCAGTTTTTACTTTTCAAACCTCTGTATTTTTACGGTTCCTGGCTGTTTGTCTTCTCCTGCGTGATATAATTAAGCGGTCCCAGGCCTGGTAATAAAAGGCTATTCAAATTTTAATTTAGATTCAGGTCTGGTTTCTATATTGAGAACCCATAACAAAAATCAATAAAATAAGCCCAGGCCAGAGGGTTTGATCCCTGGGCCTGCCGTGAGGCCCTGCCACCGGAGCGCGCTGAGGCAGCCATTGAGACTGGGCCTGGTGGCGCTCACCTGTAATCCCAGCTCCTGGGAGATGTAAACAGGAGAATCACTATGAGTCCGATCTAGTAGTGAGACCCCGAACACCCTGTAGGCCCTTCCCTAAAAATACAAAAAAACCAGTAAAACAAAGAGTCAAGTTTTTGAAAAAAAAAAAAAAATGAACACAATTAAATAGCTTTTAGCAAGAGTTACAAAGAAAATAGAAAAAAATATATAAATTGCCAAAACTAAGAACAGAGCAGGAAGGGCTGCTGAGATAGCTCAGTGGACTAAGTGCCTGCTTAGGCAAGCGCAGGGACTGGGGTTTTGTTCCTCATGCCACAAGCCTTGCTGGCCCTGCCTAGGATGCGCTGAGCTGGCAACATAGTCCTGGCGTGGTGGCCACCCTGTAATCCCAGCTGCTGGGGAGTCTGAACTGGGTAGCAAGACCTTGTACCAAAAAAAAAAAAAAAAAAAAAAAATAAAAAAAACAACAACAACAACAACAAAAAAAAAAAGCAGGGGATATAACCATAGACTTTGTAGCTATGAAAAGATAAAAGGAAATACAAATAATACACACA
>NW_004524610.1:891710-894496 GCF_000260255.1 Octodon degus | reverse complement strand
CAGCCCTATTTTTTTTTTTTTTTTTTTTTTTTGCAGAACTGGGGATGATTGAACTCAGGCCCTTGTGCTTCCCAGGGAAGCGCTTATTCCACTGAGCCATGTCCCCAGCCCATAAAAGAGTACTTCTTTAAAAGATAAGAATTGCTACATTCCCATTGTAGGTGGCAGAATTAGATAGAAATATTATAGGCAGTCAGACAGGGCCAGGCCCTCAAGGACAAGATGGAAGACAAGGTGACCTTGCAACTTGGAAGAGAGGACACTCCTGTATAGGCCAGACCTCAAGACAAAAGAGGAAACACAGCTACATACTTCCCTAGGGATGGGCATCAGGGATTGATATTCTAAATAGGTATCAATCATCTTGAAAGGGCCCAAATGAGTCACTAGCCCAGCCCCCAACAGGAAGAGACCCTGCCCGTATTCATGCCCCCTTGCTAACGTGACTTGCTTCCCCATTTGGTCCTGGATTTAATCAATTTTGCCTGAGCAATGGTGCTTGTCATCTCATTGGTTGACCATAATTTTGTCCCACCTCATGCCCACCTAAGCGAGTTCCCATGTCTTCTCTACCACCTTAGACCTGCCTCATCACATGGTTTTCCTCTATAGAAGTCCCTGGAAGAGACAGCTTCCTGGGGACCATCCGCTTGGGCCCCTCTCCTGCCCCTCTCTTGGGCAGGAACTTTCTTTCCTGCAATAAATATATTCTTCTCATACCCTCCGTTTGTTCCTAAAATTCATTCCTCGGTTTTAGAGAACACAAACTCATCCCAGGTACCTTTTAGGTTGGGAGATCATTTTTCTCCCTGTGTCATTTGGCGGTTCCCTGTTCACCATGTGAATAGAGAACTTAAATTTAACTTTTAAAGGAATTTAATTCATGGTTCAAAATCTTTCAAAAGAAATTGTAGGTCCAGGCTGTTCCACTGAATTCTATTAAACATTTAAAGAATAAGTGAAAGATACAAGACGTAGACAGAATGAATTTTAGAGAAATATTTCTGAAATGAATACATAGCATGAGATTAATAACAGCAAAGACAATTCTCTGAAGCACCGCACAGGAGAGAGCTGAGGAACTTACTCCACCCAACAGGAAGTTATTATATAAACCTCAAGATCTATGGAAAACCCCAGAGGGAGGTACCTGTCCTCCTGAGGAAGCGCTGTAGATGTACGAGCTAGCTAATAGCAGAGCCAAGTACACGACGGGGTTCAGAGAGGGGCTCTTAATCAGACCAGTGCGGCTGCCTTGGCACTCTGAGGTCGCTGCCTTCCTCCCCAGCAGTCCCTGCAGGCCTGAGGGGACTTGTTAGTACTAAACGCTTGGTGCGATCTAGCTGTGTGGTGGATCCGCTGAGAGCGATGTAGGCGCTCAGAGAACCAAGTAAAGCGTGTGATGTGTGCCACCTCATTGTGTCCTAAATCTCTCTTCCCTGTCTGCGAGTTTGGGTTTCAGCAAGACCAGGAAAGATGCCTAAGCCAGCAAGGGCCAATGGAAACGCGGCGAAGTCTGTAGCCTTCTGGAAGGGGGCAGCAGCAGCGTGAAGAGTCCGTGAGGGCAAGTGCCTTCCACTCACGGGGGCCGTGTTCTGACATGTGTTCTGACACCAGCACCGTGTGGTCCAGATCTGACCTGGGTGTGCTGCGTCTCAGCTAATAGGTTCTTCTCAGCTGTTGAGTTAAGAAGGCTAACGCGGGCTGCGATGTGCTCAGAGACCTTATCAGGGAGACTGTTTTTCTCAGAAGTTTTAGTCATCTATTTAATGATGAAAATAAAGTGGCTGGTACTTCTTTTTCTCTTATAAACCAAATACCTTCCAAGTACCTTCCAAATGTGGTCAAATCAAAATTCCAAATCTGTTGCTATTTGCAGGAAACAAAACATTTTTTTTTCTAGAAATAATTGTATATTTATATGTGCCTGTTCATACGTACATACATACTGCACACTCACCTGAATATACATAAATATACATATGTAAATATTGGTCTTGCGAATCCTAATGGAGCCAGTGCAACTAAAGGTTGTTGTTTGTTCTTACGCACATTTCTCTAAGGACAGACATGTGTCAGGGGTGTTGGGGAGGGTGTCCATCACTCAGTAGAATGCTGAATGATTTGGGCTGTATGATCGCAGGCATATGTCAGGATTGTGTGTAAGGTATGCAGAAGGAATTCAGTTCTGAAAATCAAATATTGAAATTCGTGAACAGTTAACTGAAAACCAAAGATTCCAGATCAACCTCATAAGGTAATCGCTACTCATTAGAGTTGGAAGGTGAAGTCACCTTCCATGAACGGTATGGCCACATGCAACACCAGAAGGAATGACAGCAGCAAAGAAGCTGAAAACTTAAAACTTGAGTTTTAAATTTCTATAATTCTATTACACATAATCAAAAAATGATGAATGGTTTGAATAAATAGCCACTGGACTATTTGGTGCCAGATTTGTGTTTCTTGTTTGGAAATGTGGTTTGGGGATATATGCATTTGGCTGTTTACCAGCATGAGACAAACATTTGATTGGCTTTATCCATTTTCCAATAAAATCACATAGTTTAGAAAAGATAGATTTTTATTAATGTAGCCTGCAATTAATTTTGGATCTGAGAGATATAGCACTGCCACCCTGTGGCCATGAGGTTTCAGCTGTTAGTAAGGTCTTCAAATACTCTAGTTCTAAAATTACCCCAGGCAGGCTGGGGAGATGGCTCAGTAGAATAAGTGCTTCCCTGGCAAGCGCAAGGGTCTGAGTTCAACCCCCAGTTCTGAAAAAA
>NW_004524610.1:861603-891610 GCF_000260255.1 Octodon degus | reverse complement strand
CCTTTTGGGGCTGGTGAGATAGCTCAGTGCTCTAAAGCACCTACTTAGAACAAGTTTAGCAAAGCACAGGGACCACGGTTCAATCCCCAGCACCACATGCCAGCCAGCCCCGCCCCCTGGTGGGCTGAGCTGGCCACACACACACATATAAATAAATAAAATAAAATAAAAAAATAAAATTACCCCAGGCAGAGAGCCTTATCAATTACGACTTGGAAATGAGCACATATAAATGTTTTCGTATATTAACTGCTACGTAAGGATTGAATTCATGGTTTTTCCTGTTAATGTATAAAATGTTACAGTTCATCATTTCCTTACATACAAATATAGCTTCATCATAAACCACAAAACTCACCCAACATGCGGGCTTCTTATAATTATCTTCTGAGGAAAATACTGCTCTAGAGTGAGTGGCCAGTTATTCCAAATCATAGGCAATTGACAAAGAATTTAGTACAATTTTCAGCTGCCTTTGTTTAGCTTATTACTTTCTTTTTTTATAGTAGTTTTTTAAAATTAATTTTATTGAGAAACAGCAATGAGACAATTTCAAAACCGATTAGTAGGACAGTTTCAATAATTAATACTTTGCAAATTGTTGTCTTCATAGTGGTTATTCATATACATGATGCAGACATGATATCTCGTCCAAACACTATTAGTACAAATCTTTCTTCTCATTGAATTAAGAAAAAATAGCTGTATTTCTATCCTATTTTGTATGTATAGATACGAAATGATCCTTCATTTGTATCCCCTTTTTTATTTAGTTTTGTCAGAGATGGGTTTTCCATTGCCATTTAAATATTGTAGGTGCATGAATTCAGCAAAAACAATCCAATATAGTCCAGCAGTCCATAATAGTAGTGGGTTATCTGTAGGACTGGCAATGTCAGAAGTTGACTTGAGCCTTTTGCAGCTCAGCATATCAATATGGCTTTACTTTTTATACCTCGATTTTATACTTTTCTGCTGGATGGTTAAGACCAAGATAAAGCAAGACCTATATAACAAGAAATGTAACTTTTGTATCTGATAAGGCCAGCCAAATCCCCTTAGAATTTATCAGAAACTCTGTACAGCAGTTTGTAGATCCTTTGTGTCAGCCATGTGGATGAGTCATGGCCATTGCTTGACCAATTTGCTCTCTGTGAAAGCCTAAGAGAATGCTTTCTCTCCATGTGACTCTCCTAGGCGCACTCTACATCATTGATCATTTTCCTCTGTGGCCCCATAATCTTCTTGATCAGAAAATTTGGAGCACAACTGAGTTACATGATGTTACAGTACAGGTTCTCCTATGTCCTGAGTCTTCACTGACCTTGAAAGGCGAGGGCCAAAATGTCGGCTGTCCTTGCAGCCCTTTTTTTCCTCTAATTTTTGGTCTGCAAACTTGAGTTAACAACTATCTTTCTGTATGTCACCAAATAACATTTTGTTTTGTTTCATTTTGTCTTTGCCAGCAGGAAGCTGGCACCACCCCTCAGGGCTGGCTTGAGCAGGGCTTCTGTGCAGCGAGCAGGGCACTTCCGACAAGGACCCTGGGGGTGGGGCTGGGCTTCCGAGTGGTGCGTGTCGCTGTCACTGCCTTGACACATTCTCCCTCAGCATTCCCCCTCCAAAGTCTTGGTGGTGGTAAACGCATGCAGGAGATGCGATGTTTCTCCGGTGCCTTTGCGAGGCCTCAGCTGGCGCAGGCTTCAGCGTCGGTGCCCCGCGCACTCGCACTGTGTGGTGCGTTCACAGAGGCACCATCAGTGCTGGGTGAGACTGAGTTCTGGGCCAGAGGACCAGCCGCGGTCTCCCCACTTCAGAAGGGCTAAAAAAGACAGTTGTGGCCGCCGCTGTCCGTCCTGATGGAGGGCAGGCTGGAGGGGGCAGAGGGCGAAGGTGGGTCGGGTCTTGATCCCTCCTGCCAAGTCAGAGGAAATCATGCAGAACCCGCCCACTAGAACTCAAAGAACTCTGAGCTAAAGCTCCCAGAAAAGTGGAGAAAGCTCGGGAGAATGGAAAACTGCCTGGGATCAAAGCAGCCCAGGGAGCCTGCTTATCCTGTATGTCCCGCAGGTCCCAGGGTTGGAATTTACTCTTGTACCTAGCTAACTCTGTGAACATTCATAGACTGTAAGGAGATTCTTTTAATAGTTAATAATGATAGCTGATTACGCATACACAGAGCCAAAACTATCGTGAATGCTTTTTAGTCCAGTCAGTAGCTATTTATTGAATGGTTATTAAGTCAAACTATATGATACTGGCTTTTTAAGGCCTACGTGTTTGGACATTTTTTTTTAAAATTTTATTTATTTATTTATTCAGTGTGTGTGTGTGTGTGTGTGTGTGTGTGTGTGTGTGGCCAGCTCAGCCCACCAGGGGGCGGGGCTGGCTGGCATGTGGTGCTGGGGGATTGAACCGTGGTCCCTGTGCTTTGCCAAGCTTGTTCCAAGTAGGTGCTTTAGACCACTGAGCCATCTCTCCAGCCCTATTTGGACATTTTTGTGGCTTCCCCTACTGTTGAGGGAACCAGCAGTGAAACCTCTTTTCCTCCTTGGGATTTTCAGTCTACTGTGGATCACAGATTTTCAACAGCTGCCCAGGAGAAGTCTGTGGGTACAGAGCCACAAGGGTTCAGCTGCAGGGCAAGGGGACTTGCCAGGAGCCATGGGCCACAGTCTGAAGAGGGCAGCCCTGGTCTTGAGTCAACATGCAGCTAGAAAAGCTGGGGTGCAGCCCAGGAGCACAGGCTCACATACCCTGTGCAAAGCTCTGGGTTGGATTTCCAGGCAGGAAAAAATTAGTGATATCAGACCTAGTTCTAAGCGAAGTAGGAAGGCCTCAGCATTGCTGGGGCTACAGTGCATTGGTTTGGGTTGGATTCTACTGACATTTCTAAGTGCTGCAGTAAGGTAATAAGAATGTGCCCAGAGTCTGAGCAGGTGTCCCAACCCAGATCTTGGGTGAGCAGAAAGCTGCAACCTGTTTGTCTGGGTAGAATGTCCTCTCCCTGTGATAGCAGCTCATGTCCTGGGGAGCATGAAGTGGTTGTCATAGCTGAGTCACTTGCGAGTCACTCACAGGCTGTCTTGTTTCTCTGGGAAATTCTGACTGTGGAGGGACATAGAAAAAGAAGAGATTGAAGATGGGTAAGAGGGCTCTTTGCAAGGGTATCTGGAAGTAATTTGCATCAAGCCAGCAGCTGCAGTAACTACGGTTTCAACTTCAACTCCACGATGTTTCCCTTGGCCAAAAACGCATTAGGTTGTTTTCCAGTGCGAAGCATTCAACAAATGGTAACAAGTCAGAGCCACCAGAAACGTACACCTGATTTTCATGACAAATATGGTAATGCTGTATTAGTTGGTGGAGTCACATTCTGTATTGCTACATGAACCTATACAGCAACACAAATTGGAATAGAATGGAACCTCTCCCCTGTTGGCAGAGTCACCCCCAAAGAATGGAGAGATCAGTAATCACGCCAGCTGATATGATAAAGCTAAATTATTTCTAAATGAAATCATAATTGATGCCAAGTAAAAGTGCTGTGTATCCATTAAAATATAGCCTACTGAAGAAATAAAGTACAATTGAAACCAAAAAAAAAAAAAAAAAGATGGGTAAGAGGAGGGGAAGAAATGCATAGTTATGATGTAACTTGAAACAAGTGCCTTGGGTGGGTCCACGGTTGGTAAAGATACTAAAGGACAGCTGAGATTTGGAGAGGCTGTTTCGGTAAGCATTCATGGCAGATATAAAAAGAGCTACAAGAGCTGGCTAGATAGCTCGGTGGACTAAGCGCTTGCTTAGGCAAGTGCAGGGACTGGAGTTCGATGCCTGACACCACGTGCCATGCCGGCCCCGCCCCTGGGCACACTTAGCTGGCCACTGAGATGGGTGTGGTGGGGCAAGCCTACAATCCCAGCACTGGGGAGGCTGAAAACAGGAGGATCACTATGAGTCTGAGCTGCATAGTGAGACCCTGCATCAAATACACTGAGGAAGAAAAAAAAAAAGGAAGCTACAGAAGCACGCAAGTTGTGTGATTCACTTTGTGGATGCTGTTGGCAACTACGTGTGGCTGCAAGAACGACGGTGGCTGGCGGAGGCTGTTTATTTCTTCGGCCAAGTCTTATTGGAAAGTAAGGGTCCTATGCTCCTGCAGGTGAGTTAGGTCCATCCTCATGTGTTTGTGAAAGTGCTACTAGACAAAACAGACTTCTTATTTTGATATTTAGACATCAAAAAGTTTCCCATGTGGTTTCCACAGTGATCCCTAGTGGACGTTGGACAACTGTTACATGCAGAGTGCTATTCACATTTACATTTGTCTTGCTTTTTTTTTTTTTTTTTATCTTTTTGAGGCATGGTCTTGCTATGCAGTTGAGGCTGCCCTTGAGTTCACTTTGTAGCCCAGACTTGTCTCGAACTCACAAGGATCCTCCTGCCTCAGCCTCCCAAGTCCTGGGATTATAGGCATGTGCCGACATACCCAGCTCTTCTTGTTTTTATTATATATTATCCATTTAGAAATTCCTAAGAATCAGAATAAGACACTGAAAATGTCTTAATTCACATAAGTATCACTTCATTTAAAGAAAGATGGAAGTAAATAGGACTAGTGTTAACTTTTCATTGAGTTTTACATCGAAATACATCAGTGAGGGGCTGGGAGGAGCTCAGTGGCTCAAGTGCCTGCATGGCAAACACAAGGGCCAGAGTTCTTGTGCCTGGATCTGCAAACACACACACACACACACACACACACACACCCAAAAACGACAACAACCCCCCCAAAAATATATGAGTGAAATGCTAAATTTGCAAGGAGTCAAGATCGGAGATGTAAGGAAACACAAAGGCCGAGAGATGGACCGGGGCCCCGCCGAGCTCGTCACTTTCCCCTGCGGCCAGGGCTCTCCATGGTGACGACTCAGGGCTGCTGGGCTGTGGTCCTGTGGGCTTGGCGTCTTCATGGTCAGGACACAAGGCTGAAGTCCAGGCTTTTGCTGTGATGTGATTTAGTTGGGTTGGGTTGTCAGAGTTCTGCAGACCAGGAATGAACAGGCTGATTGTTTAAGCCAGTTGACCTAATAGCACGTATTTAGGTAAATATGAAGCCAAATGTAAAGTTCATAGAGACCAGACCCAGTTCCTAGCCAAAGCTTACATGTTGCCCGAGTGCCAATTTGCCATCAATCTCATAATTCAATGGGCATGTGGCAGATGGTCTCATATATCTTAAAAATGCTCATCAGAACTTAAATATTTGCTTAAGCATTGTTACTGTTATAATTAATAACAATAGGCTTATGACCTTGCCATTATCTCCGAGAGCTTTATTCAAATCCAAAATTAAGCTATGATTAGTTTATAGCAATGGTTAGAATGCAATTTCATGTAGTCCAAGGACTATTTTTCTCCTATAATTGATTATGGTTGTGTTTGCCTTTTTTTTTTTTTTTTTTTTTTTTTAAACTAGGCATTTGCAATGTGAACCTTTTTTTTTTTTACAGAAGCAGGGATTGAACTCAGGCCCTTGTGCTTGCCAGGCAAGTGCTTATTCTACTGAGCCATCTCCCTGGCCCCTTATTTGCCTTTTTATTGTTTCTTGTTCAATGAGAAAACTATTCTAAACTTTGAATTGATCATTATATGTAAAACATGTACTTGCTGAAAGAAGTGGGGATTGCCCTAGTGATATATTCCAGATCCTAAAGATGAGAGGGATATTGATAACCCACAAAATTCCCCAGTTAACGTCAGTTTAATATTAGGGTTACAGATAAAGTTCAGACTTCAGTCACATAGTTTGAATTTCATTCCCAATTCTGCTACCCCCTAACTGTTTGAAACAGAAACTTTTAAAATATACCAAGCCTCATTTTTCTAAGCTGTAGATTGGATCTACTAAAAGTACATTGGCTCCTATGAGAACAACAGCCAGGTATGGTGGCACACGCCTATAATCTCAGCACTCTGGATGGTTGAGGCAGGAAGATTAAAAGTTCAAGACCCACCTGGACAATTTAGCAAAATGGTAATATCTTGAAATGAAATGAAATGAAATGGAATAAAATAAAATAAAATAAAATAAAATAAAATAAAATAAAATAAAATGTGCTAGGGATGTAGCACCCTTGCTTCAGTCTCTCCAGTAGAATGGTAATATCCTGGGGAGTTGTACATAGACAGGACTTCCTACCTGTAAGGTTTAATAATGTGTATGTGTCTTAAGACAGCTACAACAGCTGTTTGTCATCCCAAATGCAGGGTAGAATCCATCAGAACTATTTTGAGTTATATGTATATTTCAAAGCAAGGGAATTAAACTTTTATATATTATATAAAAATTCCGATAGCATCTCTTCAAAATTTTATTGCAGATTCTGCTTAGTATATTTTATATAATTTTTTCTTTTAAAGAGAATAAAAATGTAAAAAACATTACAAATGATACAGAATTTCAAAACAAGATGATAGGAAATGAACAATGGTAGTTACATTGCATATTGTTAGATTGAAAGTATTGTTTAGATAATCAGATATAGGCATGCAAAATTGATTAAAAATTAAGCATGAATTGTTCCTTTCAGTAAACCAATAGAAATTAGTAGTGCAATTATCTTAGCTATTATACAATAAAACAATTGGGAGATATATATATGTATATAATATATGTATATGTATACATATATTATGTATATATACATATATATGTATAGGTATACATATATGTATATATGTATACATATATGTATACATATATTATATGTATATGTATACATATATGTATATATATAATATCCTTTTCTCCTTTTCCTCATCCCAGTTCTTTCATTTTGAACAGTTTCTTTTCCTTTCACAATACCTATTATATCTTTTGGATTTTATTTATTCTTTCAGTTTGTTACACTAGGGAGATAATCTGATGTTTATACATGTGGATCTGACTTATTTCACTTACCAGTGTGGTCTCTAGTTGCATCTACTTACCTATAAAGCCTTTTGTTTATCTTTCTTTACAGCTGAGCGATACTCCATTGTATAAAATTACCATGTCCTTTTTTACCCTCCTTGGTTGGTGGACATTTGGGTTGTTTCCAAGATTTAGCTGTGACAAATTGCATTGCTATAAATATGGGTGTACATATATTTCTGTGGTATGATGTTTTCAGTTCTTCTGGAAAAATACCCAGAAGAATAGCTGGCTTGAATGGGACCTCTAATCCTATTTTTGTGAGGAATTCCCACATTGATTTCCATAGTGGTTGTACCAGTCTACACTCCTACCAACAGTGGATAAGGGTTCTCTTTTCCTAAAGCACCTCCAGAATTTGTTATTGGTTGAGTTCTTGATGAAAGCTATTCTTTCTGGGGTATTTTAGTGTTGTATTAATTTGCATTTCTCAAATAACCACTTATGTTAAATATTTTTTCATGTACATATTTGATGTTTCTACTTCTTCATCTGAGAAGTGTCTATTCATTTCAGATGCCCAGTTTTGGACTGGGTCTTAAAATTTCAGAAAGTATTTTTTAATTCATTATATGTTCTAGGTAGATGTCCTTGTGTGAGGGACAGTTGGCTAAGATTTTTTCCCAATTCATGTGTTTTCTTGGTACTGTGCTGGTCATTTCTTTTGATGTGGAAAAACTTCAATAAGCTAAGATTCTAGTAGTTGACTCTTTGAAGTATTTCCTGTACAGTTTGGTTTTTGTTAGTGAACTCTGCCTTCCCATATGTTTTCAAGATTACTATCTACTTTCTCTTCCAGTAGACTTAGTGTTTTTGTTCTAATATTCAGATCTTTGATCCATTTTGGCTTTAGTTTAGCATATGGTAATAGTCATGGGTCATAGTTTTAACCCTTAGCATATAGAAAGCCAGTTTTTCCAGCACCATTTATGAAAGAAGCTATCTTTCTTCCAGTGAACATGTTTGGCCCCTCTCAAAGATAAGTTGGTTGAGTGTGTTTGTAGTTGGCTCTTCTAGGTCTCTTCTGGTTTCAGATGAATTTTAGGAATGTTTTCTCTAGATCTGTGAGGTAAACTAAGAGTATTTTGATGAGGATTGCATTGAAACTGTGTAATTTTGGAGTATGACCTTTTTCACAATGTTGATCATCTTATCCATGAGCAAGAAATATCTTTTTTATTTTCTGATACCCTCTTTGATCTCTTTTTTCAGAGTACTGTAACCTTCACTGTATAGATCTTTTACTTCCTTTGTTAGCTTGATTCCTAAGTATTTAATTTTCTTGGATGCTATTGTGAAGGATGTGGTTTCCCTAATTTCTCTCTCAGTGGGTTTGTTGTTATAGTAATACTATGGATTTTTGAGTGTTGACTTTATATTGTTATGCTTCATAATTTGGTTATTAAATCTAGAATTCTTTTGGTGGAATTTTTAGGGTCTTGTATGCATAGTATTATGTCATTTGTGAATAATACTGATTTCACTTCTTCCTTTCTTATCCTTGTTCCTTTTATTTCTCTTGTCTAGTTGCTCTGTTTAATGTTGCAAGAATTATATTGAATTGAAGCGGTAATGGTGCATTCTTATCTTGTTCCAGATTTTAAAGTGACAACGTTCAGTTTTTGTTCATTTAGTATGATATTGGTTGCTGGTTTGTCATCAATGGCTTCTATCAAAGTGAGGTAAAGACCATCTATACAGATTTCCATAGTGTTTTTTTATCATGAATGAGTGTTGGACTTTATCAAAAGCTTTTTCTGCATCTACTGAGGTGACCGTAAGATTTTTATATTTGGCTCTGTTGACATAGTGTATTGCGCTTATTGACTTGTGCATTTTCCAACCATCTCTGCACTTCTGGGATGAGTCTCACTTGGTCATGATGCATAAGCTTCTTGATGATTTGCTGCATTCTGTGTGCTAGTATATTATTGAGGAGTTTTGCATCTATGTTCACTAGGGATATTGGAGAGAACTGTAGTTCTCTCTCTCTTATTTATTTTATTATTTTTTTATTTGGTCTTTCTCTAGATTTGCTGTCAGGGTAAAACTTGCCTTCAGGAATAAGGGAGAGGGGCTGGTGAGATGGCTCAGTGGTCTAGAACAAGCTAAGCTAAGCAAAGCACAGGAACCGAGGTTCAATCCCCCAGCACCACATGCCAGCCAGCCCCCGCCCCCTGGTGGACTGAGCTGGCCACACACTAAATAAATAAATAAATGAAGGAATAAGGGAGAATTGCTGTCCTGTCAATTTAATTAAAGAGCTTTGATTAAAGAGAAGTATGGCATTAAATCTTCTCTAAATTTTTTGTAGAATTTAGCTGGAATCTACCAGGAAATTTCCAATTTCATTGCACTATGGTCAGATAATATGCATGGGATAATTTTAATTATTTTGTGTTTACTTAAACCTGCTCTCCACAGAGCTTTTTATGGTCTATTTTACAGAATGTCTTGTGTGTAGCCAAGAAGAATGTGTATTCTGATGTTATTAGATGGAACACTCTGTAAATGTCCACTAAGTCCATTTGTTCACGTTTGGTTCAATTTTGTTATTTCTTTGCTGACTTTTTTAATCTAGTTGATTTATTTCTTTGTGACAATGGGGTGTTAAAGTTTCCCATTATGACTGTGTTATTACTTATTTGATTTTCATATCTATTAAAAGTTTTCTTATATAGTTGGGGGCTCCCATATTTGGTGCATGTATATTTATGATTATTGTTTCTTCCTCTTGTAGTTTTCCCCTAACAAGTATGAAGTGACCTTTATCTGTTTTGATCATTCTTCATTTGAAGTTTTCATTTTCTGCAAACAGAATATCTACTACTCCTGCTTTTTCTCTGAGTTCCTGTCACATGGATTATTATTTTCCATCCTTTGATTTGCAGCTTATGGATTTCCTTTTGAGTTAAATGTGTCTCTTATATATAGCATATTGTTGGATTTTCTTTTTCTTTTTTCTTTTTCTTTCTTTCTTTTTTTTTTTTTTTTTGCGGAACCGGGGATTGAACTCAGATCCTTGACGTTTGCCAGTCAAGCGCTTATCCTACTGAGCCATCTCCTCAGCCCTCGGATTTTTTTTTCTGCTAGTCTGTTTCTTTTGATTGGTGAATTGAGATAATTTACATTAATGGTTATAACTGATATGTATTGGCTTATCTTTGTCATTTATTTCCCTGCTGTTGGTTCCCTACTTTTCTCCTCTGTTTGACTGCTTGCCCTGCATGGTGCTTCCTTTCTATTGTTTGTGGAATTATATTCATTTTTTTTTTTTTTTTTTGGAACCAGGGATTAAACTCAGGCCCTTGCACTTGCCAGGCAAGCGCTTATTCTACTGAGCTATCTCCCTGGCCCCTCTCCATTAATTTTGAAGGATAGTTTTGCTGGGTACATCAATCTGGGTTGGAACTTGTTTTCTTTCAGGACGAAATATTTCACTCCAATCTCTTCTTGATTAGATAGTTTGTGTTCAGAAATCTACCATGATTACGATGGGCTTTCCTTTATAAGTGATCTGTATCTTTTCTCTAATAGCTTTTAATATTGTGTTCTTGTGCTGAACTTCTTTCATTATGGTTGTCATTTATTTTTTTACCTGAGAGATTATTTTTGATCTGGTTTCTCCTATAGGCTGATGGAGTTGTTTCTTTACTTCAGATACTATGATTTCAGAAAGTTCAGGTGTGTAACTTCAACTTCTTCCATGTTGATGTTCCCTGGACTTGTTCTGTGTGGGCTGGAGGTATAAGATTGCATTTTGCTCCTTTGTTCTGTCATTTTCTTTCTTTCTTTCTTTCTTTCTTTCTTTCTTTCTTTCTTTCTTTCTTTTTTTCTTTCTTTCTTTCTTGTATTTAGTATAGAGTCTACAGGGTCTACAGGGTCTCACTATGTAGATTGGACTCGTAGTGATTCTCCTGTTTTCAGCCTCCCAAGTGCTGGCATTACAGGTGTGCACCACCATGCCCAGTCTCAATGCACCCCAGGGGTGAGGCCAATATGGCATGCCAGGGGATCCTGGCTGATGAGCGCTGCCTAAGCAGGCACTTTAGTCCACTGAGCTATCTGGTCGGCTCTTGTTTCAACATTTTCTATTTTCTTTCTTTCTCTCTCTCTCTCTCTCTCCCTCCCTCCCTCCCTTCTTTCCTTCCTTCCTTCCTTCCTTCCTTCCTTCCTTCCTTCCTTCCTTCCTTTCTCTTCTGTGGTGATTCTTGTGGGCTTTGGTAGTAGGTAGCTATGTCATTAACATTAAGGCCTCTCTAGGAATAGTCTGCACTTCATGGATACCTTCTCTGTGTAGTAGAGTCTTGGCTTGTGTCTGTCCCAGACCCCACCTTCCCAGTTAATTGAGCGTGAGGTATTGTTTTCTGTTTGGCCTGGCCCCGGTCTTTTGGTGTAGGCTGTGTGAGGTTATTACCCCAGAGCTTCCCACTATTGTTCCACAAGGGAGAATGACTGATTACAACAGAGTGACATCCGAGTTACAGTAGTACAATTAGTAACAAGCATAATATAGAAACTAACCAACTGTCGTAACTGTTGATTTTGTACTTTAGACCATAGAAGCAAAGTCTATAGTTATATAACAGAACCAATCATAAATTATGAGTTTGTATGCAAAGTGTTTCCCCTTGTTAGACTGGGTTTACCTGGTTCCTCCAGACAAGATGGTTGCCATGTCCCTGGTGCTTCGTGTGCTGCCTGCCTGACCTGCAGTGTAGGAGGATGGGCCAGGCTGGCACCAGGTGTCCCTCCCGATCAAGGCTCCCTGGGTGGCAGAGGCGTGGTGGGCAGGCTTCTTCACTCCTGTGTGGCTCACCCAGGTTCCTAAGGCTCACTGCAGGTCCTGCAATGGTGGGGGGCGGTGGCAGGTAGAGTCTCTCCCCTCCTGAGCAGCTCACTCAAGTTCCCAAGATTCTCTCTGCTTTTTAGATAAAATCCCTGACAGAACTCCCAACTTCACCTCCTCCAGAGGGGAAGGGGTGCACAAGCCTGCTTCCTTGGCAGCAGTACAGCTCTCTGTCAGCGCTGCTCACTGTACCCCATCCAGTTAATGTTCTATTGCCTGTGGGTTGATCTAACCTGCTTATCAAAGGACAAGCTGAAATAATGAAATGTTGCATTGTTCTGTGGTTGAAGGGTTTTGCAACCATTTTTGCACTGCAAAACTGTTTTGCATTGAAGGATACAATTGGAAACTTTGATATGTCCCAGTTTTTTCAAATGCAGATTAACTGATTAAACAAAGAAATGTGGGTATTACTTAAGTCTGAAGTCATAGTTTCCTAATTCTTCACTTCCTTCTATGAGTTAAAGAGTAGCAATATCATAAAAATAGCCATAAGAGAGCTGGCCTGATAGCTCAGAGGACTAAAGAGCCTGCTTAGGCAGAGCGCAGTGGCCAGGGTTCAATCCCTGGCATGTAGTGCTTGCCTTGCCCCTGGGGCATGCTGAGATGGCAACTGAGACTGGGCGTGGCGATGCACACTGTAATCGCAGCGCTTGGGAGGCTGAAAACAGGAGGATCACTACGAGTCTGATCTACATAGTGAGCCCCTGCAGATCCTCTATCTCCTGTACTAAATGCATAAAAGAAATAGCAGTAAGAATTTCTAAAGTAGAACACTTTGCTCTAACCCTGATCTTCACTTCTGAATTGTTAAAGAGCTCTCATTGAAAGCATATGAAAAACACCGAGAGATCTTTTCATTGAGTATAAATAGCTAAATACAACAACATTAAATTTTTCTTTAAGCAGTAGCAAAGGTGAGGGCTTTGGCATTAGACACCTGTTGTGGGGGAGGGAGGGGAACAAAGTGCACTGAAGCACTTAGTACCGTGTCTATCACCTGTTGAACTCTATGTACATAGTGACATTTGGGTTAGAGCCATTTCCTGGCTCATGAAGGAAATCAACTGCAATCAACTTTTACGCAGAGAAATAATCTGAAAGATCCCTATTCATCTCATCCCCAGATAACTTTGATATACACTAGGAGATACTTTAGCCTGAAGTCACAATTCAAAGTTGGTTTTTGTACTTGGACTAGCCATAAATTATAAACAACCATAAATAATGTAATTAGTACAGTCTTAGTTTTTCTTTTTATTGGGTTCTTAATTCTGTAGTGGGTCAGTGTTGGGATTCCCTCTATGTTACACCCTGGAAATGGTGATAACCAATTGCATAATTCTCAGTGTGCGCGATTGGAAAGGCCCAACAGGAAGTAGCTACTCTGGGCTTGGCTCTCATGGGTCTAAGTCTCTGGCCCCTGGCAGCGCCTGTCTGTCATCGCTGGGCACCATTGTCTTCCCTCTTTGCTGCTGGGCTCTCCTTGGGAAGCTGCTTTCTTCCTTCGCCCGCAGAGTCAGTCCTCTCCGTGAGGGTGGAAGCAGCAGCAGTCCTGGCCCATGAGGTCGGCGCGGCGCTGGGTCTGTGGCATGCCAGGTGCTGCAGTTGGCTGCTGGGGAATCCCTCGGCCTCCGTGCTGAGGGGCTGTCCTGGCTGTGTAAGAGTAGCCTTGAGGCTGGGGCACCCTTGAGGCAGTGAAAACCTACTACAGCCTCTGGCTCCTCTATCTCTGGAGAAAGGAGATGGAAAAAGGATCGGAAACTAACTTTGCTTTTGAAAACTTCTTATATTCCTAAAATGGTTTGCACTGCAGGAGTAGCTTTAGGTAAAATACTTCAGTAGTCAGTATCTAATCTTAATTTTAGAAATATCTTCCACTAAGACACAATGACTTTTAGACATGACTACTTTAGGAATGTATTAATGAGATTTCCAGCCACTGAGACAAATTATCCAACACCCACAATTTAAAGGAGAAGAGATTTAGTTTGACTCACAGCTCCCTGGGTTCTCTCCATGGTAGGCTGACTCCAAGGCAGAATTGGCGGGGTGGGAATCCTGGAGGAGGAAAGCTGCCCCGTTTCGTGGCCTGGAAGCGGGGAGAGAGAGAAGAGATGGGGAGAAATACACCCTTCCAGATCATGCCCCCCCAGTGACACACCTGCCCAGCCCAACCTCCTGTCTCAGTTACTTTTCTCTCATTGCTGGGAAAAATACCACGCACCCAGAGGTTTATTCAGCTCACAGTTAGTGGAAGTTTCAGTCCATAATCAGCTGGTTTTGAGGCAGAGTGGCACGTGGCAGAGGGCAGCCATGCGTGGCAGGGGAAGACAGCAAGGAGTGAGAAGGAGAGCGGCAGCTCAGAAGCACAGGCAAGCCCCCCTTACGGTGTAATGCTGCTTTGCCATCCCAGGTCAGGGATAGCACTCACACCCATAATCTGAGCATTGGATCAAAAATTAATCATAAACTCTAGAAGCCGTCCATGACTGCATGAGGCTGTGGGGGGACTACTAGAGACAAACCATAACACCTCCTAACAACAGGTCAGCTGTGAACTCATCATTGGATTAGTCCATCAATAAGTATAGCACACCCATAATCCACTCAGCTTCCCATCACATGAGGGGGGATATAACATTCTCACCCTGCCAGCCAAAAGGCTCATATTGATTTCATTATCAAAATGTATTTAGTTCATGTCTTAGAATCACCAAAGTCTGAATGATTCTGGAATTGCTGAAAGATCCATGTCCAAAGTGTCCTCTGAAATCCTTGGTTGCGAGCACATATGAAAATAGAAACAAATGTTAAATATTTCCAATAAACAATGAGATGCTGTGGAATCCTTTAGCCTCCATGCTGCGCGGCTAACTGTGTAAGAGCAACTGTTGGGGAAACCCTTGAGGCAGCTTCTGGTTCCAATTTTTTGGGATTTCCCAACCGTTTGGCTTCACTCTCACAGCTTTACACATTGCTCTCTCTGGGTGGGCGGGTGGGCGGGCATGCGGACTGGCTGGCTGGCTTTCTTTCTTTCTAATGTATTTAGTACAGGGTTTACAGGGTCTCACTATGCAGTTTAGACTCATAGTTATCCTCCTGTTTTCAGCCTCCCAAGCACTGAGATTACAGGCATGTGCCATCATGCCCAGTCTCAGTTGCTGTCGAAGCGTGCCCCAGGGGTGGGGCTGGCACAACAAGCGGGTGATTGAACCCTAGTCCTTGCGCTTGCCTAAGCAGGTGCTTGAATCCACTCAGCTATCTGGCTGGCCCTCTCTGGGATTTCTTGATTAACCTTCCAGGCCTTCTTTTTGAAATCTGAGTGAAACCTCCATGATTCCAACTCTTCCATTTCCAATACCTGTAAAGCTATTAGCTGGTTCTGACATCTGCTAGCAGCTAACCTGTAGCTAGACCTCTGTGATCACAGCTGAAAGTTTTCAAATCATTCAACTCTTCTTTCTCTTGAATTTTACTGTCAATGTGATTAAAACCAATAATCAATTCTCATAGCACAGTCTCAACATTAGGCTGCCATAAAATTTTCTCTGCCATACCTGCTAAGGCAAGTGCATGGACCAGGGTTTGATCCTGGGCACCACAGGCCACTTGGGCCCCGCCCTTGGGCACGCTGAGCCTGTCACTGAGAATGGGCATGGGCATGCACACCTGTAATCCCAGAGCTGGGAAGGCTGAAATCAGGAGAATCACTATGAGTTTGAGCTGCATAGTGAGACCTTGTACCAAATACACTTAAATTTTTTTTGGTCTGCCAGATTAATTATTCTTTCATCTTTAAATTCAGCCTCACACATAGTTCTCGAACATGGGAAAATGCAGAGTTTCTTCACCAGAATAAAATTTTGCATGGCCCTTTGTCCGGTTGCCAGTGTAATTTTCCTTCCTAAATGAAACCTCATGAGTACTGAAACCTCCTAAGCCTAGCCTTTATTGTCTGCATTCCTACTGCCATTCTAGCCTTCTGAGCTCTAAACACAGTCTCCCATCAATCTCTGCTTTCAGCATTTTGAGGATTTTCTAGCCAGCATCTCCAAACATTTCCAAACTCCTTCCACAAACGAATTCCAAATGCTCCTGAATCACCACGATCAGGTATAGTTACAGCAACCCCACTCCTTGTACCAAAATTTGTAGCAGTCAGGTTTCCTGTTGCTGAGGCAAAGTAGCCGAGGTTTATCCTGGCTCACAGTTTCAGAGGGTTCAGGCCATATTTGACTGGCTCCAGGGGAGAACAATATGATGGAAAGGCTTGGTGGAAGAATACTGTGCATGTCATCATAGCCAGAAAGAGAGATGAGAGAGAGAGAGAGAGAGAGAGAGAGAGAGAGAGAGAGACAGAAGGAAGAAGAAGGAGGAGGAGAAGGAGGAGGAGAAGAAAGAGGAGGAAAAGAAGAAAGAGAAGGAGAAGGATGAAGAAAAGAAGGACAACAAGAAGAAAGAGATGAGAAGAAAAGAGAAGAACAGAAAAAAAGGAGAGAACAAGGAAAATAATGCACCATTCAGGTCATGCTGTCAGTGACTCTCCTCTTTTTTTTATTTTTTAAATAATTTTATTGAGAAACAAATATCAATGAGACAGTTTCACAACTGATTACTGGCACATTTTCAATAATTAATATTGCATTTTTTTGTGGTACTGGGAATTGAACTCAGGACCTTGTGCTTGCCAGGCAGGCACTTAAGTCACTGAGCTATCTCCGCAGCCAGCATATTGTTGTCTTAGTGGTTATTCATTGTACAAGATGCAGACCTGATGTCCTGTCTCAAACAGTATTATAACAAACCTCTCTAGTCATTGAATTAAGAGAATGGAGCTGTATATCTATCCTAATTATTTTGGGTATACAGATACAAAAGGGTTGTTCATTTCTGTCCCACTTTTTTGGTTAGTAGTGTCAGAGATGGGCATTCCACTGTCATTTAAATGTTGTAGGTGCATAAACTCAGCAGAATTTCCCAATAGAGTCCAGTAGTCCACAATAGTAGTGGGTTTTCCATAAGACTGGCCATGTCCAGAGTTGGTGACTTGAGCTTTTTACAAAGAGAAGAAGCAAAATGCAATCTCAGGCCTCGGGCGCACCCAGAACAAGTGCAGAGGACACCAACTCAGCCGAAATGTATGAATTAATAGAGTCTGAAGTAGAGAAACAACAGCAGAAAAGGTACAGAGGAGCTCAGAGCAAAATCTCTGAAAAATAATGTTAAGTATTTCTATCGGGTTGTCTTATCAGTAATATTATACAGAGGGACTTTTAAATTTTCTTTTATTATCCTGATACAATCAATAATGTACTTTTACTTCTCATGCAGTATACATTTTCCATTTTATATAAATATATACTTTTATGTAAAAAGTACATCATCCAAAGCAGAATTTGATTGAGAAATATAATTACTAAATAACATTCCCTTTTGTTTTACTATTAGAACACATTAAAATCCATGAAGCAAGCTACTAGAAATTGATAAAAAAATAATTAGTATATTCTTACAAGTGAAAATAAGTTTATTAATTAAAAATTCACAGTTCTTCTTATGGTCACATGTGGTACAACTACGACTATGCCTGAATTATGAATGGGGACCATGTACTAAAAATCAATCTTCAAAAAATAAGTGAACAATGACTTAATACTTGGTTAATATTACATCTCTCTGGAATTTTTAATTGTCCATTTAATTTCTCACAGTCAATACATAGGCAATAAATTATCAAAATGCAAATTTTTGATAGAATGTTCTAACATGAACTCACGAATCCTGACACCTTAAATTGAAATTTTTAAGTTGCCATTTAAAAATGCCATCAATGTTCTATAAAATATCTTTGGAATCCTTAAAAGCAAAATAAATATTGACAAAATTCATGATATTTATTGTAATCATTTTCCTCTGTGGCATCGAAACTTAAAACACAAACCAAAACTATAACATTTATATAACTAGTGTTGGAATTATTAATCATGTTATTTATATTCATTACTTAGTAACTTTAATATCCAAAGATATCTATTTGTTAATCACAACTTTTGTTCATATTTGAGCAGGAAATATGTTGGGCCTGCATGTTTCTCAGAAATGCTGATATATGCTGTCCAAGTTTCTGCAAGCACTCTGCCCAGTTGGGGCTGACCTTCTCAGGCATTTCTTGGTGTCCTGTTGTCACTGTCTGTCTGCAGCACTCTGTCCCTGATTCATCATGTGGGGAGGTAGGAGTAGATTATGGACCTTCTTGTGAAAAAGTAATTTCCATTTGAATGCTCCTAATATGTATCATCATAAGACTTACTATTTATCCTAATTTCAACCAATCACTGCTTTTGTGAGCATGGTTTATTTGAAAGCAGGTCTCTTCTGGGAAACCTGTAATCCCAGCATTTGGGAAGCTGAAAACAGAAAGATCACTACGAGTCCAGTCTGTGTAGTAAGACCCTGTAGACCCTCCTTGAGCTCCCTGGCCATGTCTTTCAGGTCGCCCAGCACCAGCTCCAGGTCCTGCACAATGACCCTGATCTGCTCCTTCACTGGGGCTCCGCGGGCAGCGGGCGGCAAGGTGGGGGTCACCCAGGGCCGGGCGGACATCCTCCGGGCTCAGCGCCCGCGGCTGCGCGGAGCCCCCTGCATCGTGGGCGCCGCTGGGCCTGGCGGTCCCCTCCAGTCCGCCCCGCTGCACTCAGCTCTGGCCACGCAGCAAGCGGTGCCTGACTCTCCTCTTTAAAAGCCTGCTGACAAGTCAACTATGAACTCATCAGTGAAGTAACATGCTGATGAGTATAGCACTCCTGTGACCCAGTCTCCTTCCACACATGAGATTTTTGAGAACTTTAACCCATACGAAGAGCAGACATGCCCCTACAAATAAAGAGCAACTGCTTAAGTACCATCCTTCCCATACTTTCAGTTTCTAAAAACCTCCACATTTGAAAGTTGCAGGGAAAAGTATTCTCCAAGAGATATGCTTCATTGGATTGTTTTTTTTGGCTCGCATGACTCCCTGTAGGATACCTTCATCTTTTTCAACACAAATTAGTTCTTCATTCATGTTCATAAATTTACTTTCACTTATTTTCCTGGGCTCCATGTGTAGAGCTTGTCAAATGGCAGCAATATCAGTATTTCCATTGTGCTACTGTTTGTATCCTGGATGCTTTAAAGGCCATGTGTTCAAACTTGTTTTGCAACATGGCACCACTGAGAGGTGATGGGGCCTTTAGGAGGCAGGCTTTAGGGGAGGCCTTCTGGTCCTGGGAGTGTGCGGCTTTGGCCCTGGCCCCTTTCTCTCCTTTGCTCCCTGGTTATGGGGGGCAGCTCTGCTGCGTCACTGTCCTTGCATGTTGTCTGCCCTCCCATAAGAGTGCTACAGGGGAATGAAATTCCCAACCTGAAAGATACTTGGGATGAGCTCATGTTCTCTAAAACCAAAGAATGAATTTTAGGGACAATGAAGGTTAAGAGCAGAATATATTTACTGGGGGAAAGAAAGCTCCTGTCCGAGAGAGGGACACAAGAGGGGCCCAAGTGGGTGGCCCAGGAAGCTGTCTCTTCTAGGGATTTTTATAGAGTAAAACTATGTGGTGAGACAGGTCTAAGGTGGAGAACATGGGAACTCACTTTAGGTGGGCATGGAGTGGGACAAAACTATGGTCAGCCAATAAGGTTACAAGCACCATTTCTCAGGGAAAGTTGATTAAATCCAGAACCAAATGAGGAAGCAAGTCATGTAGCAAGCAGACACGCATAAGGAAGAGGGGCTTTTCCTGTAAGAGGTTGGGTCTGTGACTCTCTCTGGCTTCCAGGTGATTGATACCTATTTAGAATACCAATCCCTGATGCTCATCCATAGGGAAATGTATGGCTGCATTTGTTCACTCTTTTATCCTGAGGTCTGGCCTGCAGCAGGAGTGTCTATCTCTTCCAAAGTTGCAAAGCCTCCTTGTCTTCCATACTGTCTCCCTGAGAGCCTGGCCCTGACTGCCTATAATATTTGTATCTAATTCAGCTGCCTGCAACAAGAGGACAAAAAGCAGTGGCTGAGCCTTGTTGTGGACTGGGGCCTCCACAGTGGTGAGACGAAATCAAATTTTCTCTCTTTGTAAGCTGACCACCTCAGGTTTATTTGTTTGTTTGTTAATATACTAACAAAATGTTAACATGTGGTCAGAGATTTCTTTTTTTGTGGGGGGAACTGGGGATTGAACTCAGGTCCTTGTGCTTGCCAGGGAAGTGCTTATTCTACTGAGCCATCTCCCTGGCCCCCGGTCAGAGATTTCTAATTCTATTTGATTGTCCCGAACCAGCGGGTCAGTCAACAAAGGTCACCTGGCAGAGGAGCGGGGAATTTAGGAGGGGACAAAGGACAGGAGATGTGAGAAATGGAGACAAGACAGGATTCTGATCAAGTCTTGTTTATTCAAAGGAAACTCTGTGTACATATAGTGGAGGCACAGGGAAATGACCTCGGGTAAAGGGGGCAAGTAACTAGGCAACCCGGCTATGCAGGAAGTCCCACCTCCTGGGCATAGCAGGAGACTTACAGGAAATAGGCGGGGTAAGAATTAGGAGCTCAGCTCATCAGAGGTAGGGGAGGAGGAACCCAGAAACCCACTTGCAATAGGATTGGAGGCCTGGAGTTATTGAGCCTCCCACAGATCCCCCTTTACTTTTATATATGTATGTAAAATATGGCTTCTTAGATGGCTGATTCCCTTGAGGGGGCAGTGCCTGTCTTAGGTCGAGGCGTCCTCTACACGGACCCGACTCAAGCCTTACCCGTCATAGGAGACCAGGACGGCAGGAGGTCCCGTTCCTGTCCTAGGCGGCGAGTGGTGTCTCGTGTATGCCCCTCATTACCCGTCTCTGGCTAGCCTGACCATCTCACCAAGGGTGGGAGAACTAAGAGGTCTCCGGACCTTCATCATCATAAACTGGTTGTATTCCAGCGCAGTTTTCCCTTTCAGCCATCTCAAGCCTGTGATAATGAACCTGAATAGGCTTCATCAAAGCCGCATCCAACTGCTGTCGAATGAAAGCCATTAGCCTATTAAAAATGTATGGGCCAACTGAAACCAGAAGTAAGAGGGTTATCAGGGGTCCTATTGATAAAAGTATTAATAGTCCAATCAAGGGTCCCAATAGGGAGAGAATGTAGGGTAGTACTCCATTCCATGAGCTCCAGAAAGGGTTGTTAAATAGCTGTCTTCTCCTCTTAATAAGATCTTCTTGAAGTCTCTTTATTTTATCTTGAATACTGGACTTGTTTGCGTAGAAGCAGCATCGTTCCTGTAAAACCAAGCAGATCCCTCCCTGCTCTGCTGTTAGAAGGTCTAAGCCCCTCCTATTTTGAATTTTATTTATTTATTTATTTATTTTGTGTGTGGCCAGCTCAGCCCACCAGGGGGTGGGGCTGGCCCCCTCCTATTTTGCAAGACTACTTCTGCTAATGAGTCTATCTGGTCTTGGATATCTTGGATAGTACCAGACAGTGTTTGAACATCATCAATCAGCTGATTAGATAATTTGGTATAAGAATGTACTGCTACTCCCAACCCTGCTGTGCCTGTCCCCAGGGCTCCTGTAATTCCCAGTCCTACCAACAAAGGGATAAGCTGAACTGCCCTTTTAGTATGGCCCATGACATAGTCAAAGCTAGGAATGGGCACAGGCTCTTCTCCAGGTATGACATCTATATTAGGCAATACAATTGCCATGACACACAGTCCTGTCCAGTTGGTAGGTACACATGTGAAGGCTAAACTTCCCCCACATACAAGCACATGTCCCTTTTTTGGGCAAATAGGGCTACTGCAGTTAAATATTTGATTGCAGCTGGTGAAAGTAACAAATCCAACATCAACAGTGAAGCTATCATTATGGAAGCTTCCTTGTATACAGGAAGAATTCCACAGGAGATAATCCCCCCTGGAGAGGGTGGCTCTGGCTAATGCCTGCCAGTCCTCAGGAGTAAGCCAATTGCCAGCCAGTTTCTAAAATGACTGTCGTCTATGGAGCCGTGGCTCCGTAATGGGCAACCGCCGCTTTTAGTTCCTTGAGTACTTTAAAATCGAAACCAGTGTAATGGCGCCAAATCTGTCCTTGAGTGCCTGTTGTTTGTGATACCAGAAATACCTCTGCCTTATCTAGATCTATGGGTGGGTCAAACAGGAGGAAGCTTTTGGGGATAGTGCCCCTCATGGGTGGCCTTTGAACACAGGGGGCCTTTGGTCCGGTTATACTTTCATTTTTGGGTTTTCCTGATTTTAATCTTTCTAATTGGATTATGAGGTCTTGGTGCTCTTTTTCTAATTTTATCTGTTCTTTGAGAAGTTCAATTTTGCCTTTTAATTCCTTTCTGGGGTCAGAAGCCGAACTCGCCGAAGGAGGCGCGCTAGGATCAGTGCTATATGGTGGAGGGCGCTGAACCTCGGGCGGCCCGTCTCAGCCCTGATACCGAGCGGCTTCCTCCGCCAGTTCGTCCCGATCAACTTCATTATAATCAGCTTCAACTTGAAGAGGTTTTGGTAGTTCGGGATATATTTTTTTAACTTTGAACGTAGCTCCTTCTAAATCAAAGGGGTTAATTTTCTCCTCGGGCTGTAATTTGGAATTTGGTGGCTCTGGCTTCCTGGTTTCGATTTCAAGATTCTGTTCCCTTACAGGAGGGCACACACCCTTAGGGGGTTCTTTGTCCTTTAAGATGGGTTTTACCTTTTTGTCCCTGTAGTATATTTTCACCCTTTTTTTTTTTTTTTTATCACATTAGCAACAACCGGGTCACAGAGTCTCTGGGATAAGATTTCATCAATTAAATTCCAGTAGGAAAAGGCCGTAACTGGGACCTTTTCAGGTCCAAAAGTCTCATAATAATCCTTAAGGGCATCACCAACCCTTTTCCATCGCCTCTGATCAATCGTTCCTTCAATAGGGAACCATGGGCAAACTTGTTTAATATATTCAAAATATTGACACAAATCCTTAATTTTAACCTTTACTCCTCGCGTCTTTAACGCTTTGCTCAAACTTTCTACAAATATCTCATGTCCCCTTAATGCCTGTCCCATTGCCGAAGGGAAGGGGGGGGGTTCCGGCCGCTTACCGAGGTTCAGACGTCGCAGCAGGCACCTGCGGCCAGCGCGGGCCTCTTCTACTTTCTCTCTTGCTGGCTCTCTCGGGTGGTTCCGTCGCTGAAGCCTGCGTACCAGGTGTCCCATGTTGGGCGCCACTTGTCCTGAACCAGCGGGTCAGTCAACGAAGGTCACCTGGGAGAGGAACGGGGAATTGAAGTATATATAGTGGCGGCGCAGGGAAATGACGTCAGCGGGTAAAAGGCGCGAGTAACTAGGCAACCAGGCTATGACAGGAAGTCCCACCTCCTGGGCATAGCAGGAGACTTAAGGGAAATAGGCGGGGTAAGAAGAATTAGGAGCTTAGCTCAGCAGAGGTGAAGGGGAGGAACCCGGAAACCCACCTGCAGTAGGATTGGAGGCCTGGAGTTATTGAGCCTCCCACATTTGATTTCAATTTTATTTCTAGATTTCTTGTTTTACATTTGTTGCCAATTCTGTCTGTAAATTATTCATCTTTCTAAGTATCATTTTACACAATGTCACGTGAATTTGCTGCTTTGCTGCTATGCATGAGCTGAACAGCGAGGGAGTGACGGCTCACTGATAGACTTTTTGTTTTGGTGGTACTAGGCATTGAACTCAGGACCCTGTGCTTGCCAGGCAAGTGCTTATTCTACTGAGCTATTTCCCTGGGCCTTCACTGATAGACTTTGATTTTTGACTATAATTCCATCTGTTACTTGCTTCGAATTTGTGGACTCAAAGGTTAGCTGAGAAGTTTATGCAATAATTCACTGTTAATATATGATAACTAAAGTTACACAAGTGATAGTGGGAAACTGGTAACTGAAATTTCTGCATAGCAGAACCACATAAATGATTGAAATGTGTTTGGCATGACACTGACAGAGGTGAAAAAAGAAAGCCTTTGCTGCCGGCACTGGGAGGGTTGCCAGAGATTGTAAGGGCCCTAGGAGGGGGAAGCTGGGAGCCGGTCTTTGGCTATGATTGGGCCGGGGTGGAGTTTATATAGGCAGGCAAAGTGCTGCATTGGAGAGGGTGGGAGGGCCTTTGGCCTGCACCCAAGAGGAAACAGGAAATTTAGTTCCGGGATTAGAGGAAGAACATGGAAGTTAGGCTTCAAGGGAAACGGTGTCACTTTGGGATCCAACACCATGTTGGATGGCCGAAATGATGGCCTTGGCAGAACCCCATCAATGACTGCTTTTCCAGTGTCATATTTTATTTTTAAAAAGCCATGCAATAATCCCTCCCATCCTGCTTGGCTCTGCCATATCAAGAGGTAGAAGGTTTCATTTCCTTGTCCTTGAATCTGGGCATATGTTTGTGACTATTTGGCAATCAATAGAATGAGCAGCTGTGACATTGTGATTTCCAAGGCCACAGGGTTTTTATGCTTTGAGAGCTGGAGCACTTTCACCTGGTGGGCAGCCTGTGTGGAGAGCACAGTCAAACAGGCTTACCTGGAGAAGACGCACAAAGCGGGCATATGGGCGTAGCTTTGGTCCAGCATCATCACGCTGTACTTTCAGATTGTTTCCAACTTCTTGCTGATATGAACACTTCGGCCCCAAGTGTCTTGAGTGTGCTTCATCTTGTACAACTGAGAATTTGTATGCTGGTTAAATTCCCAACTAGAACGATACAGACTCTTGGTATTTCAAGGGTAATTACCTTTCACACCCCATCAATGGAGTTAGAACAAGTGAGATACAAGAGCAAACTAGGCCTTTAAGTGCACCATACCTTAGGCTCTATCTTAAATCTAATAGGCCAAAAGGAACCTTGCAGACACAGTGAGGAAGATAAATTTTGTTGGAATGAGAAAAATCTCTTAGGCAAGACACTTGATTCTTTTCTCCACAAGTGTATGTCGCAGAACAATGGGCAGATTCTCTGACGTGGCTATATACCTTTTAATCTATTTCTGAAAATGCAAAAATATGAATGAAGGTCATGTGACCAGCGGGACATTGTTTCTTAGCAAACAATGGCTTTAGGGGTTAAGCTCAGCACCAATGCATGCTTATGTCGTACATTCTTTGTCAACATGCTAAGAGTTCAGTTCAAAACAAAGCCTCAGGTGTGTGCTATGTGAACCTCATATCACTAAGGGGCAGTTGTGTTGCATTTGCTATACCCTATAATTCATTAAGACAACAAGGAAGGACACTTCAGGTTGTCCTTGAAAAGAGCACTAACGTGAAAACACTTGGCTTTAAGGAGTTAACGCTGCGCAATTAGAAAAGCAGCTGATCAGAATGGCTCACCCTGCATAATGCAAATTTCAAATTCTTCGTTTTGGGCTCCAGCTTTACCTTATCTCAATTCAAGGCTCATCAAAATTCTACACATCATTTCCTTTTCAGGGCAGCTACCCCTCAGCATATCTTAGATCTTTGTGGTGGCTGGTTTCTGTCTCAGTAGGCCCGATAAAGCAGGTTTTAGTTAATGTGTAGTGAAGAGCCGAGAGCTTTCTAGTGAACTTCCTTGTCTTTAGCTCACCTCATAGGATTTACCTACTAATTTTAGCTTTGCTTGCTCTTCGATTTTAAATATAGTTGGTTTCAATGCATTCTGTTGTCCTTCTGTTACACCACGATGTAGGTGCTTCTGGTTATTTTGACAATTGTTACAACAGTGCCACTGTTCTGTAGCGCACAGGTGGTCAAAACCCACAGCTGGCAACGTCAGGTGTATCAAGGGGCGCGTAACCCAATCAGATGTTTTCACTTCCGACTGCGCTTGGGTCACGTGCTTTGAGATGCACTTTGGACTTGCTGTTTTGTTTACTTCCCACGCAAAATGCGCTGATGAGATTCTACCTTAAAGCAGTGCAGCACTTCCATCATGGGAGGAAAAGGAAACTAGGTAATGAAAGCTGGATGGGAATGTTTCATTCTGTCAAGCACTCAACATTCTAAGCTAAAAGGTGTAAACATCATCTCAAAAGGCAAAGACACGTTAACATTGCAAACAAGACTGAAAACTGGACTAGCGACTCTTTGGTCGAGCAAAAGAAGCCTGAAGAACTCACGGAGAAAATGGAGAAGCTGAGACCAGCCATCTAACAGCCCACCACTGGCGGAGGGATGAGACACGTTGATTTTGCAGCCCTTGGGAGCATCTGGATTTCTGTGGCACAATGTACGATTTTAAGCACCTGTCTGAAGTCCTGTGTCACTAACCTGGTGAGTTGTGTGGATCTCACACTTGTTTGTGTAGGTACTAGGGAATGAGTTCTGCTGTGTTGGCTGATAATTTTTTATGAGATCAAGGCAAGGTAGCTTTTGTTTCTCTGATGCAAATTAGGGACACTTATAGTTGCAAAAGATAAGCCTGGCTATTTTATTATCTGTTTAGAGTTTTGGGAATGGTGGTGCTATGGAGGCTTAAATAGAATCAATTTTGGGCACTGCAAAATATTCACTTAAAATATTTGTCCTAACATATGAAATAGGTTTGGCTACTTCTGGACAAATTTTGCTGTGGCTAATTGCAGTGTGGAGGGCTGATGCCCGCGGAACTGTGGCAAATGCCTCTTGGGGACACAGTTCGACTTCAACAGAATTACTCATAAATTCCTTTGTTTCTACCTGTGCATTTGCTATTTTTCACTAGTGAGGTTTTTGATGTATGTTTCCCCTCTCAGTTCCGGTTGCTGTCACTACTCTATGCAGTGGGACCTCAGTGCACAAGCCTCACACTTTCACAGTTCTGGCCTCACACTGAGCTGGATGGAAGCGAATTGAATTTCCCCATAAGCTGGACACGGAACCTAGCCACTACATTCCCTTTCAGTTGTAATTTAGTTATGTTTAAAACAGTAGCAACTAAATCAATTTTAAAAATCTAAATAGAGAAAATAGCTTGACAAAAAGTGACAAAAGCACCAAACATACTATTCATTATTATTCTAACATATTAAAGATAGAATTTTGAGGTAGATTAAAAAAGTAACTTGTGTGGCCTACTTGGGGTTTAATTTATAGTTCGAAACACTACTTAGGCTTAGAAAGCAGCATTTTAGAAAGATTGCAATGGTATATAAATTTTTGCTAAAGATCTGTTTAACATGTTGTCTAGTTTTTTTACAGTTGTAACTCAAACTTAAAAGTGAAAAAATGGGATGATGAAATGTTTCCTTTCCTAAAAACGTTTTTTTTCCTGAATATAGTAAGAATATGAATATATTTAAAAATATTTGTACGATAAATAGAAAAGGGCCAAGACAAAACCCTGTAACTCCAACACTATTAACCTCTGGCTGTATTTCTTAGTTTCTCACACACCTGCAAATGCCTATCTACACATATAATTTTACGCATTGCATGTTGCCTTTCACTTCACATTCTATTACGATCTCCCTCTTCAGGCAAGTCCGAAGAATTCTGAAAATAGAACATATATGTTAACACATACAAGCACACCACTGTGATTTGACTTTTCTACTGCTGACACATTTTGATTGCACTTCCTGTCACAGTCTCCCTTTGGTTGTGCTTTGGCATCTTCTGCTGAGTGTGGGCTCCTTGGCTTGGCGGCACGACCTGCCCCTCACTGCTCCGTTGGGCGCCTTCCACTCACCCACGGGAGAGACCTGGGCAGGACAGACAGTCCCCGTCTGCTAGGTGGGAGTCATGGAAACTGGCCTGCCTGGCTCCCACGCAGGGCCCGGGAGGAGCCCCTGAGGGAGGCTGCGGGTATGGAGCTACTTGGATTCTCTGTGGCATCTTTCTTTCTTTTTTTTTTTTTTTTTTTTTTTTGTGTGTGTGTGTGTGTGTGTGTGTGTGGCCAGCTCAGCCCACCAGGGGGCGGGGCTGGCTGGCATGTGGTGCTGGGGATTGAACCGCAGTCCCTGTGCTTTGCTTAAGCTTAGCTTGTTCTAAGTAGGTGCTTTAGACCACTGAGCCATCTCACCAGCCCTGTGGCATCTTTCTGAATGTGGATTGGCGCTGTGAAGGTCAGCTTTGATTTCACTTGATATTGTGACATCTTTCATGCAAAAGAGAAGATTCCTCGACCAGAGTAGCAGAATCACTGGACAGAAGTGCCCGTTTCAGAGCGCTAGCTTGAGATAGGTCTCCGATGCTAGCACGTGGGGCTATTGCATGTGCTTCTGTGTTAGCTGAATTCTAGTGAGAGACACCATTCACAAAAGAGAAAGAGCAAGCATTCATGGCGAATAATTTGTGAAGGTGGATTTTGCTGTATCCTCTTTTTTTTATTTTTGTAGATCTACAGGGAAAAACAGCAAAAAGCTTTGTTTCTTTTTAGTTTTTATTGTTTTGGTTTTTTGAGACAAAGTCTTGCTATGTAATTGAGGCTGGCCTTAAATTCACAGTGATCCTCCTGCCTCAGCCTCCTCAGTGGTGGCATGTGCCACAATGCCTAGCTCTCTTTTCAGTTTTTAATCTTTGGTAAGAAAATTCTGTTACTAATAAAAAAATGTCACAACAACTGAGGAACTACAGCTGAGAGGGCTCAGCTAAGAGAATCAACCTAGTCCAGCATTTCCTGGGGTAGCTATGTCGATTCAGCTCTGGGCGGGTGCAGCTGAGAACACAAAAAGGCAAATTGTGTGATGGATGCCCTCAAGGAAGGTTCCAGAGGTTGACCTGTCAGGTGGCTACAAATGGACAGATACAAACCACTGCAGGTATGACACAGTTTTCATGATACTAGAGGATCACAGCACATTTTTAAAATTTGCTTCTTAAATTCCAAGGAATAGACCACAAACCAGCTGCAAGACCACCAAAAAACAAAACAAACAATAAACAATAAAAAACCCTCTCCCAAAACCAAACCAAAAACCAAAACAGGTTGCCCAAGGTTATTATGTTTGAAAACAATCGTATGCAAGCATCAATCTATTTCTTGGATGTCAATAAGGTAATGGAACAAAAGCACAGCCCATAAATTCTATCAGGCACCTAGAAGTCAGCACAGTTTGTCTTGGCAGGGAAAAGGCTACTCAGTACAATGAACAGAGCCTAGAAAAACAAAGTCACATACATGGAGAATGGAACACGAGTCAAGGGCCAGGAAGGCACCATTTTAAAGAAAAAAATTAATCTTCACATCACTACCAGATACAAACAAATTCTAAGAGGTGCTAAACAAAAGGAGTGGTTTACACTCAGACATGCAATAGCAACACCTCCCCAACAATCTGCCTCATTAAAATATTGGAAGAAATTAGGGGTGAATGTTTCTGTAATCTTGGAGTTGGAGTACAGTACCTTGAAAATCTTATCTAAAAAATCTAGACTCCCTAAAAGATATTATCAATAAGTTTGATTATGTAAAATTTGAACTATTATGACAATAAATCGAATACAAAAAAACAGGCCAAAAAGTATAAGAAGGTATTATGTATGATAGATAAAATTTTATCAGCCCTAATATACCTAAGACATGTAAGTGTGAAACACGATGGCTACTTGAAAAAAGAATTATGAATCGCTAAAAAGCATGTGATCTTCAATTTTGCATCAATCACAGAACTGTAAATTGAAAATGGCCATTTTTGGTCTACTAGGTTGGCAAAGATAGAAACATTTGTAGTTAGCAAAGGTACGACTAAGCTAACATTTGCATGCGCTATTTCTTGGGACAGAAATCAATTCCTAAAAAAATAAGTAAATATGAACATTGAAAAAGAAATGACACATTTAACCCAACAAACCAGAAATTTATCTTTGGAGATTAATAGCCCGCGATACATGTGCACACAATTCCAGCAACAGATTTCTACGGATGAGCGCTGTGCTGTAAAATGAACACATTCTTTAACAATCTGCTGAGAACCTTTTGAATTAAATATCACGTGTGTATCCGATGAAAACACTAGCTTAAAGCTTCACGTTTGGTGCAGGGGTCGTATGGGGACTGAAACACAGATCCTGTCGCCCCATCACCGGGGTCGGAGGCAGAGAGCGAGGTTAGCGCGGGTGGAGGCGCTCAGGTGGACGCATGCGCGCACACGTGGGCGTCAGCTCGGGTGGAGGTGCGCAGGCGGACGTGCACGCGCACACGTGGGCGTCTGCTCGGGTGGAGGTGCGCAGG
>NW_004524610.1:849489-861228 GCF_000260255.1 Octodon degus | reverse complement strand
GTGCACGCGCACACGTGGGCGTCAGCTCGGGTGGAGGTGCGCAGGTGGACGTGCACGCGCACACGTGGGCGTCAGCTCGGGTGGAGGTGCGCAGGCAGACGCGTGCGCCCGCACATGGGCGTCAGTGCGAGGGTCTGACGCGTAGAGCTGGGTTGGACTCTCGGAGACAGGTAAGGGAGAAACTGGACTAAAGGTGAGCAGCAGGGTGCGCTCGGGTCTGAAGCCCACAGCGGAAAGTGTGGGTTTGCTCGGGTTAGAGCAGACGCGGCGCAGGCGCCCAGATGTCCCCCACTCGGCCAGCTGTCCTGCGAGGAGCGTGCGACGCCGCGCGGCTTCGTGCGAACCCTGAAGTGGGGCTGGTTCAGGGCGCAGTAGCTTTGCCTTACGAGGGCGAGGGGGAGCGAGTGCAGAGTAGGGGAGCTCATAAAACCTCCCTGGGAACCAGTTCACACCGCTCTGGGGTGACTCCCCCGAGACTAGGGAGAGGCCTGGTGGTGGCAGCTTGAAGCCCAGCGCAGGGCCGGACCGCGCAGACCGAGCGGCCTCCGGAAGCACCTGGGCGAAGGAGCGCACAGACGCCGCCGGTGGCTGAGCCTCACTGTTGGCTTTTACGAGTGCACGCGCGTTTTTGAAACATTTATTTATGAATTCACTGTCTTTAACCTGAGTGTAAGTCAGTGCAATTGGATATGGGGGAATTAAGCCTTATTTTGAGCAAAATCATGGAAACCAGACCTAATCAATTCTAGGTTACAAATTAAAAGATGTACCGTCTAAAACAAAATAATTATTTTGTTGTTTCTACCTGAAAAAATCTGTAATTTTGTTAATCAAATGTTAAATGGTTAGGGATTAGAGGCTTGTTTGTTTTGACTAGGGACTGAATCCAGGGATTTAGCATGACCTACATCCCCAGCTCTTTTTTTGTTTTGAGATAGGGGCTTGTTAAGTCCTAAAGTGCCTGTGCTGGGAATGGGCTTTGTGATCCTCGACCTCAGCCTCCCCAGACACCTTGCGCCACCGGGCCTAGGCGTTGAGTCATCCTCATCCCCCTAAATGAGAGGCAGCCCCCACGGATCAGGCCTTTGTGAGGGGGTGGACCACTCCGCACCCACCAGGCACTGTTCTGGAGCCTGGGGCGACAGAGCAAAGCACAGAGAGCGAGGGGGGTTCCTTGGTGAGCTTCCCTTTCTCCTTTGAAAAGCTCGGGCTGCCTGGCCGGACCCACACCTGGATTCCAGCTGCGAGCCTCATCCGGGCTTTACTGCCCTCCTGGGCCTGACCTTGCCTCCAGGGCTGGGCTTCTAGTGGCAGAAGGACTGAGGACTGACCTCTGGGAGAGGTTCAGGTGTTGCTGTGGGCCTGGTAGGAGGACTTCTTACAAACGAGGACTGGAGGGAGGCTGAGCAATCTAAAGACTTCCTCCTTCAGTTCCTTCTTATTTTCTCCCACTACAAAAACTTGTTAAAATTTGCAAATATGTGAGGAATAGCAGAGCGTTTGTGTGTTTAGTTATACACGTGTCCAACATTCTGCTCTTTAAGAGTAGCTGTAAGAAAGAAACCTGTAGACCAGTTCATCTCTAATCCAGGAGAGCTCCTAATTAATCAGTCTGTCCATAGATTTATCTAACTCGGTAGGAGATGCTCCCCATCAACCTCCACCACTCTTAAATCTATTGGTCCTAAGCCTGTCTTCGTTGCCCCTGCAAATCCTTAGGGTTGCCTCTGTAATTTGTACCAGCATTTCGTCCACTTTCATGATGGACTTAGTGATTTTAGAACATTGAGCTTCTTCACTGCTAGCAAAGAAAGAGGAGGTAGCACTAATCCAGGGAGCTTTTACGAAAGGTATGGTAGTTACTGATATCAATAGCTTCTTTTTATTACCCCCTTCTTTTCAGGGTGAGCAGCCTGACCTTGGCACCCCACACAATCTGAGTGGACCGGTGAGTGACTGCTTCACTGTCAAGAACTTTACAGCATTTGTGTTGATTAAAAAGGGACAATCAGGGCTGGGGAGATAGCTTAGCGGTCTAAGCGCCTGCCTGGCAAGCGCAAGGACTCGGCTTTGATCACCGGTGCCTTGTGCTGTGTGGTAAAGCATGCCATGCTAGCCCTGTGCCGGGCTGGCCACTGAAACTGGGGGTGGTGGCACACGCCTCTAATCCCTGTGCTGGGGAGGCTGAGACAGGAAGGTCACTATCAGTCTGAGCTGTGTAGCAGGATCCTGTACCGAATCAACCAAATCGGTCAATCTTTGAGAAAAAGAACAGTGGGACTGGGGATATAATTCAGTGGCACAGCACCTGTCTGGCAAGTGTGAAGTCCTGCATTTGATTCCTGGTACAAAGAAAGAAAGAGAAAGAAAAAAAGAGAAAGGAACAATGGTCAGTTCGTTATAATAAGAATAATTGCCATGTAAAATCTCACTCATTTCTGCTGGACAAAAGATCAATCAAAAAAGCAGAGAAGTCTGGATTATGAGATTTTTTTAAAAAACGAAGTGTACTGAAGTAGAAAAGGCACAGAACCAATCCCAGCCCGTTTTTACTCTACATAGCCATGTGGCTTTGGATGAATTACTTTTCTGAGGCTGTATTTTACTGTATGTGATCGAAGAGGGTTGGGATGGATAGTCTCTTACGTTTCTTGGAATAGTTGCAGTTTATGGTTTTATTTATTTTTGTTTGTTTGTTTTGGTACTGGAGATTGAACTCTGGACCTTGCACTTGCCAGGCAGGTGCTTATGCTGCTGAGCTGTCTCCCCTGCCCCTTTCCTTTTTTGCACATGTATTCATTTCTTAATGTGTTTGGTGACTCAAGGTATCAGTTTGAACCAGGCACTGTACTGGGCACTAGAGATCTACAAACAAAATAGTGTCTCTGTTTAAAAGGTCTCTCAAGCTTTCAGACACATACATGAAATCTGGGCCATGCAGCGCCCTGAGAACCAGGTGGTGGTGTGTAGGTGGAGGAGACACAGGACAAAAAACACCTCATTGTTTGAAGGGCCTCTGAACTGAAACCTGAAAGAGGGAGAGTCTTCTAGGGAAGCAGGAAGTGTAGGCCCACCAGCAGGCGGGCTCCTGCATCAAGACACAAGCGTGTTAGGCCGCCTGCCTGGCTCAGGGGAGACAGTGTATTTCAGTTTGCTGTGAAAACAGGTGTGTGCGTGGAGAGGGAGGGAGAGGCTGAGGCTGGCAGCTGGGGAGCTGGGAGTTCTAGTTCTGTCTCTGTGCTCAGCCACTCAGCCTCAGTCCACAAGAAGATGAAGAGTTGAGAGAGTTTAGGTAAGAGGAGGGTGTAGACACGTTTGGTTTTGCAAAGATGATAAGACAAGAGGATCCTGCATGAGGCTGTAGGCAGATGGCAGGGCACGGAAGTCCAGGCAGCGAGGGAGGACCCAGGGTGGACCCCAGGGGTCAGCAGGGCTTGGAGAGGGCTGGCCCTTGGGGGCAGGAGGTGGGAGGAGGACAGGAAGCTCAGAAGGTTGTAGCACAGTGACGGGGGCCACAGGAGAAAGAGCATGGAGGGGGAGTGTGGAGCTCATGCTGCATGTGTGAAGTTGGAGTTGCCGGTATAGGAGGAGACGCCTAGCCTGTCTGGGTCTGGAACTCGGGAAGAAGCCCAGCCTCAGCCACAGATCTAGGGTAATTCTGTGTGGCCTGGGGAAGGAGTGGTTGTGACATTCAAGGCCTGGGCCAGTCAGTAAGAAGAGTGCCGAGTCATCCAACAGGGGCTCACTCCGGGTGCTCCCGGCCGGCAGGCAGCAGGCTTCCCATGTGGTCCACCTGTTGGGGTTGGGCGGGGCTGGTAGTGAGCAGGGCCTGAGGCCGGGCGCACACTCAGTGCCGTCTGGAGTTGGCTGCTGCCTGCTGCCCGGGAGACAGCGTGTGCCCAGGCTGGGCGCTCTCCGGGCTGCACAAAGCTTAACTCCGCTCAGCGCCCTGCTTCGCAGCTGGAAGCCGCTCCGCCTTCTGGTCCACCCGCAGTTAGGGCCGTGCTGCTGACACCCACGAAGCTGTGGTCTCTGGTGGGTTTCTGGTGGGTTTCTATTTCTGAAACACAAGTTGATACTTTTTGTCAGTCTGCACCTTTCTGTGACAAGAACAGTTGCATTTTTCATCCCTCTTGTCTGTTGCTGTATCTTGTAGTGTATCCAAGGATGCCGCTTTTGGCGCTCTACCGACCAGGAAAGCTGTGCAGTCCAGTGTGTGAGTACGGTGTGTGATTCGTTGTTGGTAGGCTTGCTTCCCTGTGTAGGAGAGCCTCTGAGAGGACTGCTCCTTGCATTCTGTTGGCTTTCTGCCAGTTTACTTGACACTAAAGGGAACATGGGCAAGCCCGAGCCATCCATGTGGGTGGAGAACACTAGACTGGCATCAGCCATGCAGCGGGGCCAGGGAAGGGCGAAACTGTCCAGGGGCTCCGGAGGCGCCTGGAGCTCTGAGACCGTGAGGCTTGTCCAGTAGCACGTGGGGAGCTTCGCAGCCTTCCTGGGCTCATGTCAGTTCTTGATGTACAGTTCTCTGAGATGCGGAGAGCTGTGGTCTGGCATGGGGCTGAGGCTCTGCCCTGCAGCAGCCCCTGGAGGCTCTGCCCTGCTCCCCCGCCACTCTTCCCGCAGCGAGCACTGGGTCACGTTCAAGGTCTTTTGCAGGGAGAATGGTAGCATTGAATCCAGAGGTAGTCAGCCGACTCTAGTGTATGTAAGAAAATTGATTTCAGGTTAGTTTTTATTTTTAATTTAGTCCAGCTTTGCCACTTAATATGTAACTTAATTACAGTACTTAATCCCTTGAATCACTACTCTCTTGTCAGTAAACTAGAAAAATATTAGAATCTCCATGTAATGATAGTCTTGAGACATTGGTAAGTATTCTGATGTTATGGAGAAGAATTTTGCACTTCAAAGTGGTTTTTTTTTTGTTTGTTTGCTTATTTGGGCAAGAGGGTAAGCCCGTAGATAGTGGCAGTGTAGGGTAATTGTAATATTTTCTATTATGGAATAAAATTACAATACTGGTATTTATTTATTTTTTTTATGTATTTGGTACAGGGTTTCACTCTGCAGCTTGGACTCAGTCATTCTCCTGTGGGGGCAGGGCCGGCACAGCATGCGGTACTGGGGATCGAACCTCAGTCCCTGTGCTTGCCTAAACAGGCTCTTAGTCTGCTGAGCTATATTGCTAGCCCTACAATAATGGTGTTTTTTTTTTTTTTAAATTTTATTTATTTGTGTGTGTGTGTGTGTGGCGCCAGCTCAGCCCACTAGGGGGCGGGGCTGGCTGGCATGTGGTGCTGGGGGATTGAACCGCGGTCCCTGTGCTTTGTTGAGCTTGTTCTAAGTAGGTGCTTTAGACCACTGAGCCATCTCACCAGCCCCAATACTGGTGTTTAAGCAGAGACATTAACCTCTTTTTATTTACGTTCCTCATGGGTTCTCTTGTGCAGGGTGCCCTGCCTCCTTGATTCCCAGACGTGCTTATGCCCATGCCCACACTTGTGGCTGTGTGCCCACAGGAATTGTGAATGGACGAATATCTCACATCTGAGCTTAGTGATCGCTGCGCACTCCTCACTGATGGCAGCTGAATTACTTGTCCACTTGTACATGTGGCTTCTTTTACGCCAGTGGGCAGAATACTCTGCGGTTCTCAGGCTGCTCCGTGCCCTGCCCACAGGGAGAGCTCCCAGCAGCACTTGGCTGTGAGTGGACAGGAAGTGGGCAAGAGGTATTCGCTCCTTGTTGGGCAGCAGTCCAGGAAGCAGTGTGGATGCTCGGAGCCAGTCAGGCCAGGGAGCCCACTGGCCTTTGCAGGCGGACCCACGGCTGGCTTCCACTTCAGTCTGTGTCCCTGTGCCTTCTTGGGACACTTCTGCCCCTCATGTGGACGTCACAGCTTCCCTGTTGTTCGGCTACGACTCTAGCACACGTCCTGCCCACTGTGCTGCCCAGGGATGCAAACGCAGGTCGCAGCGATTCACATAGTGGCTACCAGAGGTGACATTTTGCTTGTATTTTGTTTGGTTGCTTGTCAGCCTTGGGGCAAAAAGTTAATTTGGAAGAAACCTACAGCTAACTGTACTTTACTTACAACTTTCAAGATTTTGAGTCATTTGCTTTTCCTTTTTTTCCTGTGCAGAATGATTCTTATGCTGCTGTTTGTGAGGTGAGTTGATAATTACTTAAAGTGTGCCATCAAACCCACGTACGGTTTTTATCCCATGCGTTTGTTCTCGTGCACAGCCTTCCTTCCTGACAGAGCTGTTGCTCTGGGTACCAAAGGTGGCTGATTGCACTCATGGAGTGAACACGGCAGCTTTGTGTGTCTGCGTACCCATAGGCGAATGTAGCCGGATATGCGTGTGTGTACACACATTCTCACGTACGCACGGGTAGTCCTTCTGGGTTTCTGCAGGGACTGGTTCTAGGAACCCCGCGGGTGCTGAAGTCCTCGACGTTCAGGTTCCTTCCATAATCTGACACAGTACTTACCTGTGCACATCCTCTGTACACCTCAGCTCACCTGCAGATTGCTCACAATTCCTGATACAGCACAAGGAAGATAGCTGATGTGGTCTTTAGGCCATTAGAATAAGAGCAGTGTCTGTAAGTGTTCAGTCAAGGAGCGACTTTGTATGCTTCTAATGTGCTTGAAATATATACCCTGGAGCCTGGGCAAGGGAGGGGACACTGAAGTACACATCCGGGCTGCCTTGAGCAGCCACATCCTCCAGTGCAGTTCATGAAAACTAAGTTTCCTTCACTTTTCAACACAGTCATTGCTAGCACTTGAATCAGTTTTCCTGGGCTGCAGGACCAGCGCGTCACTCCTGTGCTGGTTCCTGTCACGGCCTCCTTGGCCCCCTCTCCCTTCCTCTCCTCTCCTGGCTTCTCCTCTTCCCAATAAGCCCGAGAATTTGTGCTTTCTCTGCTTGGTCTTCAACTGCATCTGTCCTCTCCTGTGTTCTGTCCCCTCAGAATTAGGTGATTTGACAGCAGGTGACATAAAGACACTACATTACTTCTCACCTTCAGAGCTATCCTGTGTTCAGTTTGAATGTTCTGGACACAGAGGAGAGAGCTCCATTTCCTCACTTGGGGAAGGAACACACATCATCAGCCATTACTAGAGCAAAAAATTCTTTTTAAAAAATTTTAAAAGAGAAAAAAAGTTAAAAAAATTAGAAATGATACAGAATTTCACTAAGCAAAATGATAAGAATTCAACAATTGCTGTTATATTGTATATTATTGTTTTCAAATTAGTTGTTCAGATTACCAGATACAAGCATGCAAAATTGGTCAAGAAATTAAAAAAGAGAAAAAAAAATTAACCATTAACTTTTCCTTTCAATAGGCCAGTAAAAACCAGTAGTAAAATTATCCAAGCTATCCTGTGTGTAAGCATATATACTTTCTATCCCTTTCTTCTGTTTCCTTTCTCCTTTCCCAATAAAATCAAATAAAATATTGACTAAAACAAGAACATTCTTAATAGCAAAAATAAGATCATAAATTGAGTTGAAACTTTTCTCGGTGGTCTGTGGCACCCTGCCCTGTGGGCTTTTCCTTGGGAATGGGCACGGTGGGCTGGGCTAAGACTCAGTAGATGAGAAAATTCATCCCACACTTCACTAGACAAAGTTCTCACCTGATTGAGATTAAAAAAAAAAAAAAAAAAAGACCTGAAAGGCTTCATCACTAGACTTTCCTAAATCTTAAAATTCAGCTTTGCTATTAAGACATCCATGAAGCTGTTTAGCTATTGTAAAAATTGAGAGCCACTCTTTAATTTTCCAAAGAAGACGTGGATAGCACAATAAGCAGGCCACCCCTGAGCTTCACGTTAGGTGGGAAGTCCAGGTTTCTGGCCAATGGAAGCATTGGTCAGAATGGCAGAGATGCAAGTGTGTTGTTAAGCTCAGCACTCTTCAAGCTGGAGGCGGTGACTTGTCAGAGAGCCACCAAGAGACAAGGATCACAGGAAACGGGGCGGAGTTGGACACCTGAGAGCATCGGGTCGCAGGCTTTATTTTGGGGTAATGAAAGGGCCCTGAGGCCACACTGCTTGCAGTTTTATAAATAGACTAAAGCCCACTGAAACTGTTCTGTTTTCTTCATACAGGCTCACCATGTAGTGCAGCCTGGCCTCCAACACATGGAGACCCTCTTGCCTCAGCTTCCCAAATGCTGAGATTGCAGGTGTCTGTCAGGATACCTGGCTGTACCTGTGTTTTAGGGTGTATGAATATATCACAACAAAACTGCTCCAGTGGGGGACGCAAATATTGTTCCAAGAATCTTTTTTCCCCCAATATATATGTATGTACTAGATTGTTATTTTTTTTTCTATGGAATATAGGCAAAAAGAATTTGGGAAGCACTGGTCTCATCCCACCAAGTGGAACTGTAAATATTTCAGCCAAAATATCAATGTAAAGGTAGCGCGTGTTCAGCTTTTGTTTTCATCAGTATGTGGGTGGAGGAGGTGGCCACGCTCACTGTGGGGAGCTGGTCTCCGTCCTTTTATGTCCCTGCCCCTCTCCTCCTCTGAATCCCTCCCCGTTTGCAGGAGATCAGCTTCCTATTCTAGTATCTAGCTTTCATTTTGTTCTTTACCTGTTTTTACTGTGCATTTTGGTGAAAATGGGTGCCATGCGAGGCCACGATATTAAGTGGAATAAATCAGACACACAAGGTACACGTTTTATCAAGTATTCGTGTTTCAGGGTCCCTGGGAGCTTGTCCATGGCTCGCAGGAGGCCGCCTCACGCATCTCTGTCTCCACAGCGCGAGGCCTGTGAAGTGGGCTGCAGCAGCGCAGAAGGCGCCTACGAGGAGGAGATGCTGGGTGAGGACCGCAGGGACCTCCGCGCCCGCGAGTGCTGCTGTGGCAGCAACGTGACGAGGGGGCTTGCTGTGGGTCCGCAGGCTGCACGCCCTCTGTGCAGTGAGGGGCAGTGTGCGGCCCGAGCCGACTCAACGTCGGGGGCTGCTGTTTCACGAACGGAGTGTGGGCCTAGTGTGAGATCCTGGCAGCTTGATTTTGGGCAGTTCAATCTGCCTGCCAAATCTACCATGCTTTTGCAATCCAAGTCAGAGTTACTTTTTCTATCAAAGCCAGTGGGGGAGGGGAGAAGCCAAAGTATTAAATCCATCACATTTTAGAAAAAGTGAAATAAATCAGTTTCTTCCCAGTGATATATGGCATGCAGAAAACTGGCTTCAGGCATCATGCTTGGCAAGTAGCTCTCAGTGTATGCCACAAACTGTGAAGTCTGCAATGTTCAGAAGCCATGAAGAGTCTTATAAACACAGTGGAATGTAAAGTCTGTACAGAGAAAAAACAATTGTTGGCAAAATTAAGAATCATAGTGTAAAATCTCAAAATCTGTCTTGCAGTACACGTCCCAGGGCAGTGAGTGACTCTGCTGTAGCGCAGATGTGCTTTGGTGTTGTCTTCATTACTTTTTTATTCCTGAGACAAAATAACTGACATCCGAAGTTGATGGAAGAAACATTTAGTTGGCTCACAGTTTGTTCATGTTTCAGGCCATTCATGGCAGGTGGCAGGGCAGAAGGGCATCTAGGGGAGAAATCAGCTCGTGATTGGCAGAAGACAGCAAAACAAGCAAGCGGGTACCTCAGCAACTTCCTTCTGTCCCCTCTACACTCCATCTAGGCTACAGGGATTTGGGTGATGCCAAACAAGTCAGGGAACAGAGGTAGTGCTCACACAACCCACACAGTCCCAGCGTGACAACCACTGGATCCAGCCACTGCTGAAAAAGCCCCACCTATGGGCACACGAGGCGTGGGCGGGGGCTCTAAGCCAGAGCCGTATGGGCACACGTGCCCCTGGCCTCTGGGAAAGCAACACCTAAGAGACCCTGGACGGTGCTGGACACGGCGCACTGCAGACCTGTAAAACAGCTACCTGGCACATGCACCGTGGATCGCTCAGCTGGCCCCTGCAGCAGGAGGACACTGAGGGCCTTTTGGGGGCAGGCACACTCTGCAATAGAGTGCATGCTGAGCGAAGCCTTGTTTTCTTCTCAGAAAACACCAACCTCCCTACCGCACCCTTCGCTGCTGCCATTGCAAGCCATAGCATTTCTTTAAGATGGAAGTCTGCCAACATCTCTAAGGTGAAATACATCGTCCAGTGGAAATACGCACAAATTCCAGGGAGCTGGACTTACACTGAGGTGAGAAGAGCCGCATTTGCATGTAACAGAGATTCCCCCTCTGCATTGTTCTGAGTACCCAAATACGACATGCACTAACAGTGGCCTCTTTTTGTGGTTTTGGGTTCTGTACTTTCAGTTACCTGTTGTCAACCATAGAGTGTTTAATGGGAAATTTCAGAAGCAAACAATTCGTAACTCTTAGACTACTTTCTGTTCTGAGCAGCGCGATACGCTTTTTCATCATGCCGCGCTGTTCCCCTGGGCCCCGAGTCTTGCCTTTGTCCCGTGTATCCACGTGGACATGCTGCCCACCTTTTGGTCACTCACTAGCCACACTGGTTGGCAGGTCACTGCCACAGTCTTGTATGTAGGATTCAGAGCTGTCTGAAGGGTCAGGGACCAAACGCAGTCTTGGAGTATGTCCTCAGGGTGGAGGAGAGACTGCTTCGACAGACACGCGTATCCTGGAAAAGACTCAAGCGTGTTTATGTACATTTGAGGAACTTTCACTCTGCTGCTCCATAAACCTTTCTTATGAGCAAAGCCAGTCGTGCACACAGGCAGTCTTGGCGGCCCAGCTGCACACACCCACTTGTCCCATGTGGTGCCGTCTACCCGCCCCTCCCCCAGAGGTTCCAAGAGGGATACAGAGGAGGCGGGAGGAAGGGTCTCGAGATTTTTCCAGTTTAGAAGGGCCGCTGGGTTGGTCATTGAGGGTTGTCCCTTTCAGGAAAGCGTGAGTAAGTTCAGAAAAAAATTGTCCCAAGACACAAGACCACTAACAGAAAAAGTGTAGTTAAACCTTGAAATATGTGTCAGATAATTGAATCCAGTTATTGAAGAAGAATTTGTGTGTGAATTGTGCAGACAGTGTCAGGGGACCTTCGCACCCGGCAGGATCCAGGGCCCTGAGCACCCAAGGCACCCATTGTCTACCAGTTAGCTGCTCTTGGTTGGGTGTGTGGGGCAGCCCGATAAATCCTGACTGTTGACTTCACGTTCTGCAGACGGTGTCCAGGCTCTCCTATGTGGCACGGGCCCTGCATCCCTTCACAGAGTACATTTTTCGCGTGGTGTGGGTCTTCACAGCCCAGCTGCAGCTTTTTTCTCCATCAAGCCCAAGTTACAGAACTCATCCGCATGGAGGTATGGTGTGCACGGCTGCTTCTGCAGTACAGACCTTGTTCCAGGGCCTCGCCTTAGTTTGCTTTTTAAAAATTGGTCTATTTAGTGATCAAGGATTTACTTATATGCCAAGTAGCATTCACAGTCCAAAACAGCCCTTGGGGAGCTCATGCCTTGATGAGAAATCCGTCTGTGTGACTAGTGTTACAGGTTAGGAAAGAGTTTGGTAAGCGACGTGCTGCTGTGTGCAGGGTGAGATGACCATTCTGAGCGGAGTTTAGGTTTTAGGGGTTTAGAAATGGGACAGGAGGAAAGCTGAGCAGTATTCAAGGTGATCTGAAGAAGCCTGCTGAGATGGTGGGTGGAGTTGGAGCAAGACTTGTGGGACAGCCAGGGACTGGAGCAGGGGGGAGGC
>NW_004524610.1:846277-849216 GCF_000260255.1 Octodon degus | reverse complement strand
GGGGGGAAGGCGTGGGGAAGGGAGGCAGGCAGACGAGCAGGTCACGTTCCCCTCAGAGGACTCTGTGGCTGCGAAGGAGACAGCTGCAGGGTCTGAGCAGAGGAGCCTCAGCTTCGGTCATTGGATGGGGCAGGGGAGCCCCCTGGGGAAGTGGGACTCTCAGCTCACTCCCCTGCCAAATAGGCTGTGCGCTCACTGCTTCCATTACAGAAAAGCGTGGGTGGCCTGGAGGCAGAAAGAGGCCCACAGTCGGGTGTGAGCGTGTGCCCGCGCAACATGAGCTGCACTGTAGTCTGGGGCTGCAGTGTTCCATGGCTCTGGGGTAACCTCAGGGTGGGCCACCGCTGGAGGACTGTGTCCAGTGGGTCTGTCAGCTGCCGTGTGATGCGCTAAGTCGGAATGGGAAGCACTTCACAGGCTTGAAGCTCAGAGAGTACAGCGACTTCCTAGTGCTGTGGGTGAAAGTGGGCCGGCAGAGAGGGGAAAGTGGGGGCCGATTACAGGGTTATGTTGTGTCTTTAAGACCCTTAGGAATGTGGGACCGGTGGGCGAGTTTCCCAAAAAGGAAGAAGGTACTGTGACCACAGGTAACTTGTGACCTGAAGCTGCAGTTTTTCCTAACCGCATTTGCATCACTCTTGTTCTGCCCGTCTTCATCGGTCCTACTCTACCTGCGTCTGCTGGCCTTGCACGCTGAAGGGCCTGACTGACTGCAGTGTGGATGGACTGTGCTCTTTGGGCACGTGGGGTGCTACACGGAGGCAGCCGTGTGGTAGGAATGTGTGCTGGTTCTTCTTCTGTTTCTTGAGACAAGTTTTATTTATTTTTTGTATTTTAGGGAAGGGTCTACAGGGTGTTCAGGGTCTTGCTACTAGATCGAACTCGTACTGATCCGCCTGTTTACAGCCTCCCAAGAGCTGGGATTATAGGGGCATGTCACCATGCCTAGTCTCAATTGCTATCTCAGCACGCCCCTGGCAGAGCCGACACAGCAGGCCCAGGGATCGAACCCTTGGCCTGCATTGAACCCTTGACCCCTGCGCCTGCTTGCAGGCACTTTAATCCACTGGGCTATTTGGCCGGCCCTTGAGATAAATTTTAGTAATTTTGTCACCTGGGTTTTTAAATACCTTGGCTGTATCACAGTAACATTTGTGGAGGGTTCCAGTCCTTTCTTGTCTCGGGGAGAGGTGGTTATCTCAGTGCTGTTTTGAACACCATCCCAGGGAAGGCCAGCACTTGCTCCCCTTTCACTCCACAGGTAGTCTGTAAACACCCCTGTGTGGCAGGTGTTGTTCCAGGGACCAGCGGTGATAAGGTCTTGGTACTCAAGGGCTTATACTCCAGCGGGGGACGCAGGCAGACAAGTACCTGAGTGGACGTGTTTGCTGGCATTGAGAGAAGACCTAGTAAATAGCATCCCTCTTTCCAGTCTGCGTTCCAAGCCAGTGAAGGGTAACACATGAGGACCTGCAGAGGGCTGCAGCAGAACGGACCCCTTCTGAGAGAGACTGCATTGGGTGCTGTTACAGCATGAACATGCGTGGGCCCCTTGCCAGGCCTGCTCCCCGCTCGCTGTCTGACAGCCCACTGCGGGCAGGCAGGGTCTGCAGGTGGCTGTTGCTGCCTCCTGCTGGCTTCCTCAGGAGGCAAAGACGGGATCCCTGAAGTGTCACTCCCACCCGATGGAGTGTCATGGTACAGTGGCTATTGCCCGGGCACGGACTTGGGTTTCTCGGTGGGGAGAAAGGCAGGGAGGGGCATTTGCACAGATACCTGAGTAGATGCAGCAGGAAGCAGAACGCAGTTCACGGGAAAGGCCAGTGAAATTCACAGAGGAGAAGTTCTAAGTGGAGGACAGGTGGTAGAGAATGCCCACGGAGGGGCCCACTGCAGACAAGGGCTGGCCAGGAGGCCCGAGAAGACACTTGCGCAGGGCCTTGAATGCCACAGGATAAAACCATGTGACTGTCTGGAAATGAGTTTTCCAGGGAGAAGGGAGAGCAGGGACCAAGAACCTGCAGCAGCAAAGAGCTGAGGGTCTGGGAGAAGGGCTGATGTGGCTGGAGGGCGGGGTGCAGCAGAGAGGAGGAGACAGGAGAGTGGCAGCTCGTCTGTGAGCACAGGCTTTACTCCAAGTAGAAGGAAGTTTCTGGAGTTTTAAGCAGGAAGACGGGTCCAGGTTTCAGTTCTACTCTGGCTGTTGTAGTCTGGGAAACAGACTGGGGTGGCTGAGGGAAGCTGGGGAGTAGCTGGTGGATGTGCGGGCTGCGCCCATAGCTTAGCCACTTCAGCTATGTTCCTGCAGACGTAGGCGTGTGTGCATCCTGCACTATGAAGATTCCTCACTTTCAGGAAGATACCTAGAAGGAGGACACCTGGTGCCGTGGAATTCCCAGTTTCAGTGTTTTGAGGAATCTCCATATTGATGTCCGTAGTTGCGCCAGTTTGCGTTACCACTGGTTGTGGTGGTGGCAGCTGTGACTGTGATGGTCATTGGGTGGTGCTGGGAACATTTGCTGATGGGTTTTCAGGAAGGATCTCGAGAAGGGGTGAGAGGATCAAACTCGATGACTTAGAGTTCCAGGCTGAACACCTGCAGATTGCCAGTTACTGAGATCTGGGAAGACTAGGCGGAGGGTTGCTTTGTTCAATTAAAATTTGAGATGCTCATGAAACATCCAAATGGAGCTGTCAGAGATGCAGTTGAGTGTATAAATTTAGAGCTCAGGTAGCGGGAGACATCCAAGACACCAGTGTAAGAGCTAAAGACATAGTGATGAGACTTCAGGTCCTGGCTGGAGGGGCCGGCAGAGTGCGGGCTGCACACGGACAGGGCCTGGAGGGGCCGGCAGAGTGCGGGCTGCACACGGACAGGGCCTGGAGGGGCCGCAGAGTGCGGGCTGCACACGGACAGGGCCTGGAGGGGCCGCAGAGTG
>NW_004524610.1:835647-846177 GCF_000260255.1 Octodon degus | reverse complement strand
GGGCTGCACACGGACAGGGCCTGGAGAGGCCGGCAGAGTGTGCGCTGCACACGGGCAGGGCCTGGAGAAGCAGGCAGAGTGTAGGCTGCACACGGACAGGGCCGGGATGTTTGCCTGGGACACTCCAGGATTGGTGGCAAGAAAGGAGAAGAGGCAACAATGAACACCAATCAGATTCTGAAGCTTATGTCTTAAAAGTCATGTGATAAAACTTTCACAACTGAGTGGGGCTTTAAAAAGTAGGAATAAACAATTACATGTTTTTGCACAGAAATTTAGAAATCTAACCATATACAGCATTGTAGCAGGATAGTCATATGACTTTCTTTTTTCTTGTCTCTTGTTTTCATTTATTACCATTTGTTTTTTTAAACAAACATTTACTTGAGAGTGACTGGTATGGCAGTGACTGGTATGACATGACAAGCAGTACGTATTTAAAAGATCAGAATGACAGGCATTCCAAGCAAGACCCTAGTATGACACATTGCTACCTTCAGTGCAGCTGCTTAATTCACAGGTATCAGCATATATTAGGGTGATTTTAAAATTTTTTTTTATTTTTATTTTTTCTTCACATTCTGCAGGGATTTAAAGTTTCATATATCAATACTTGATGGAAAATACTTGTTCCATGTTATGTCTAAGATGTTTTGATATTCAGACAAATAGTGAGGTTAAGCTCAACTGCCTATGTTATAGGGTAATAATATCATTAAGCTTCTCTTCTGCAGGGTTAACAACTTAAGTTCACAGACCAAAAATTAGAGAAAAAGGACTGCAAGGACAGCCAACATTTTGGCCCTAGCCTTTCAAGGTCAGTGGAGGCTCAGGACATAGGAGAACCGGTACTGTAACATCCTGTAGGGGCCAGGGAGATGGCTCTGGAGAATAAGCACTTCCCTGGCAAGTGCAAGGGCCTGAGTTCAATCCCTGGTTCCGGAAAAAAAAAAATTGTGTAACTCAGTTGTGTCCCAAATTTACTGATCAAGGAGGTTATGGGACCACAGAGGAAAGTGATCGATAATGTAGAGTGTGCCTAAGGAGAGTCACATGGAGAGAAAACATTCTCTCAGGCTTTCACAGAGAACACATTGGTCAAGCAATGGCTGTGAGTCATCCACATGGCTGACACTGACAAAAGATGTACAAATTGCAGTACAGGGTTACAGGATAAATCCTGAGGGTATTTGACTGACATTACCAGATACAAAAGTTAACATTTCTTGTTATATAGGCCTTGCTTTTTCTTGGTCTTAACCATCCAGCAGAAAAGTATAAACATGAGGTATAAAAAGTAAAGCCATATTAATATGCTGAGCTGTAAAAGGCTCAAGTCAGCAACTTCTGACATTGCCAGTCCTATGGATAACCCACTACTATTATGGACTACTGGACTATATTGGATTATTTTGCTGAATTCATGCACCTATAATATTTAAATGGCAATGGAATACCCTTCTCTGACAAAACTAAATAAAAAAGGGGACACAGATGAAAGACCATTTTGTATCTGTATACACAAAATAGGAGAGATATGCAGCTACTTTCTCTTAATTGAATGAGAAGAAAGATCCGTACTAATAGTGTGTAGACAGGATATCAGGTCTGCATCTTATACTATGGATAACTACTATGAAGACAGCAATATGCAATGTATTAATTATTGAAACTGTCCTACTAATCAGTTTTGAAACTGTTTCATTGCTATTTGTTTCTCAATAAAATTAATTAAAAAAGGAATGAGTGGGGCTGGCTAAAGGCTAATTTCATTACCACTGGACAGGCAGAAGAGGATTCTTTCCTGTTGGACTCCAGCTGTTCCTGTCTCCCATCCGTTATGCCAAATGTGGCTCTGTAGGGTGCAGCTTCCACTTAGCTTCCCTCTTCTGCATTCTACAGCCTTAGAGAAATAGCCTAGACCAGTGTTTTCACATTCAGCAGTCAAGTGGTACTATAGTACATGATGGATCCAAACCCTGCGATAAGGTGTCAATTAAAAACACTGTGAGCAAAGGCACGGGCAAACTCCTGGGTAAGTTCAGAGGAGGGAGGTATTATTTCTACAGTATCACATCAGAGAAATCTCTTTGGAGGGAATTTTATTGTTCATGCGGCCATAGGCGGGGAAAGGGCCGTTCTCAGTGGCCACATGGGCAGGGTTGCAAGGATTCCACTCTAAGGCACAGAGGGGAGAAGTGGGCTTCTGGCAGCTGCCAGCATGAGATACAGGCAGAGAAACAGCAGGGATGGTGCAGGAAGGGCTGGGCCCAGGACCGCTGCTGAGGACTCTGAATGTAGGCCTTGGAGCTAGCACTCCGTTCACTCCGCTCGCTCCACAAAGGAGCGAGCGCTTTCCCTGGTCTGTAAGAGAGAAGCTCGGCAGCCATGCGGAGCATCAAGGGAGGAAACCAGAGGTTTGGAAAGTGCTGACGCAGAGACCACCCGGGAGACTATCGTAGTGCTTTGCATGTTGTCAGAGACAAGTTTAAAAAGCAACATATGTACTGGGGAATCTTGAGATCTCTTGTTTTGAAGATGTGACATCTTCACCATAGAAAGGACTCAAACCCAGAAGCCCCTCAGGAGCGGGGGCAGTGTGTATCTCCAGTGTCAGAGCTGGCCGAGGTGACCAGGCAGGTGGCAGCAGGCTGGCTGGCTCCCACCTCGCCTCCTGGAGAGATGGCCATAGCCAAAGAGGCGCAGACTGGGTGTGCCTTGACCCTGGTGAAGTTGCTTGGGGATCTCCCCCTTTTCCCTGAGAAGTACGCTTTCCTTGCTTGTTTAGGTCTTAGGAGTTGTGTGACCGCTTCTGCGGAGGAGTCTTTGATGACCTGTGCTCAGAGCCCAGGCCAGATGCCTGCTTAGGGCATGTTTCAAACATTCCCGGCTAGACTAAAACACGTGCATCCTTCCTTGTTTTACTCAGTGCTGCATGTACTCCTACGGCGCTGGACCGTCCTGTAGTGGTAGTGGCATGCCGCGCCAATGGGGAAGTGATCTTGCTTTCCACTGCTGGCCTCTGTGCTAGACACGCAAGCCCACGTCCTTTCGCATTCCAGACCCTTTCCTCCTTCTCTGGCCACATCCCAAAACTCATCTGTTGCGTGTTACTGCCTTAGAATACTGTTCCCTCCTAGCTATGAGACTTATGTGATTCCAGGAGGTGTTGCCTTCCAGCTGGAGCCTTTCAGAAGATAATTTCTTAACCAAGAGTAATGGTTGCTAGACAAGGAATACCAGCCTTTGCTGGAGACGTTGGACAGTAAACCCACCTTCCCATGGCGGTGGCTTTCAGCTTGCACAAAGGGCGCAGACATGCAGACTCTGACGTTATGCTCGGGCATCTTCCTTCTAATGGCTTGGAGGTCACCCCTCCTTTGCTCTTCATGAAGGTAGCAGCATGGTGGAAGGAAGGGGTGACACAGATGTGGTGCTTGCCAAAGATTAGTCTGGGAGTTTGGGACAGTTGTCGTAGAGAAGGCTGGGCGTCCTGTGAAGCAGCCTTTCAGACATCCATGTGAAGGCTGAGGTGTCACCTCTCCCAGCTCCAGGGAGCCAGGGGAGAGAGCTGCAGAGCATTTTCTGCAGAGCTCAGAGGGAGGGCAAGGCGCTCTCAGAGCGTGTGGTTTCAGGGAGGCATGGACACGTGGGTGGGGGAGAGGCTGCCGCATCCGTGCTTATCTGGGCTCAGGAGGGAGTGTACTTCCGTGACCAGCCCCTTCATCCTTCATCCGCAAGGGTTGGGGTTGCTGCTGCTGCCGCCCACCAAGTAGGCGGAAAGAGAGTTCCTGGGTCGTCAGGGCTGATGACCACAGAGCACAGTGGCCCTCCTCCTTCTGCATCTCTGGAGCTGCGTCTCCAGCGGGGACCATTTGCCACTGGCCCCAGCTTGCTGCACTCTCTTCTCTCTCCCAGCCTGGTTCCATCTTTCAGTTCATTGAGCTCTCTAGGATTTTGAGAACTCTTTTTCCCTTTTTAGCAATGTTTAACCTTTTATATATTTCAAAATTAATTTTATTCTATAAATTAGAATTGAATGAAATAGCATTTGTGAGAATCTTTTGCAAAACTTTAGTATTTAGCATGATTTAAGAGTCAAGAATTGCAGCTCAGAGATTCCTGCTGTCTCCCATCACACTTTTGATTGTAATCAGATACGCTGCGCATTCTCGCAAGCTGAGGTTTTGCCCCACTTTAAAGCCTGCTTGTCTTTATGCTCACAGGCCCTCGTTTCTCTTCTAGTTCCTGAAACTGCTCCTCTCATTAGGAATATCGAGAGCTCCAGCCCCGACACTGTGGAAGTCAGCTGGGCTCCACCCCAGTTCCCGGGGGGACCTATTTTGGGTTACAATTTGCGACTGATCAGCAGAAGTCATAAACTTGACTCAGGGACGCAGAGAACCAGCTTCCAGTTTTATTCTACTCTGCCAAATACCACCTACAGGTAAGAATTAAATGGCGCAGAGGAGCACTTAGCCAGCCTGGCTGCAGACAGGATAGTTACAAATGTTTTAAAATATCACTTAAAAAGTTGACATGTCAGGGGCCAGCCGAATAGCTCAGTGGATTAAAATGCCTGCAAGCAGGTGCAGGGGCCGGGGGTTCGATCCCGGGCCTGCTGTGCCAGCCCCAACCCAGGGTGTGCTGAGACACCAGTTGAAACTGGGCGTGGTGGCATGCACCCATAATCCCAGCTCTTGGGAGGCTATAAACAGGTGGATCACTATGAGTAGGATCTAGTAGTGAGACCCTGAACACCCTGTAAAATCGTTCCCTAAAATAGAAAAAAGAAAAGGAAATTGCTATGTCTCTGAAGACTGCTTGCTGGCTCTGATTGGGTTGAACTGGCTTCTCTCTTTCCTGTGCACGTGGAAGTGAAGGAGAGCGAGGCATCTCCACGTCTTATTTTATTCAGTGGATCCTTGATAAATAGGAGCCAGTAAAGACACAATCACCAGGCATGCCGTTTCTCACTTGGTCCAGCATGAGAAGGTTAGGTTAAACTTTGTCAGAGGTATTTTATTAGCCATTGGGATTATTTTGTTACTGTTAGCTGTGTAGAATTCCCCAGAGCTGCTTTCAGTTGGGAAGGACCGCGAGTCATGCGGTTGGTGACCTCAGGAACCTGAGCTTTTCTTTGGGGAGTGTACACAAGGGCGAGCCGGATGGTGGGTTAGTGCTGGGGAGCGGCAGGAGGCAGTGAGCTGTGCGTGTGGCCGCCTCACCCTTAAAATGGAAACCTTACGGCTGCTGCTGTTGCCTCATGCTCACACCACATGAAGCACTTTTCTCTAAATTGTTTTTTGAATAGGTTTTTCATCGCAGCAGTGAACGAGGTCGGCGAGGGGCCAGAAGCAGAATCGGACATTGCCACCCCCGGCCTGGCAGGTAAGGTCCAGGCGCGCTTCTGCTGAGTGCTGGCGTGTGTCTGCCGCGCGTAACAGGTATACGCGTCTGGGGATCTCTGTGGACGTAATCTCGGTCACTTTTTCCTTCTCGTCTCTCCTGCCCACTCTGCTCCCCTCTTCCTTCTCCATTTCCTATCTGTACAGTCTGCCTCCCTGTTTCGTACCATCTCTGTTTTATTTTGCTTTTTAAATTATTTACATTTTGGGTTTTTTTTCATGTGAGATAAACTATGTGATATTTATCCCTCCATGTCTAACTTATTTATTGTAGTCTTAGATTATGCTGTATTTGTACAAAGGACTCAAACGTGTCCTCTGTGGCAGAGACTACTCCGTGATGTAGAAATGCCACCTTCTCTTTATTGTTCACCCGCTGGTGGCACACAGGCTACCTCTGTAACTTCGCTGCTGTGAGCTGGGCTGCAGTGAGGTGGGGACACGTGTGTCATGTAATATGTGCGTGCAGAAAAGGAAGAGCTGGGTCAAATGGAGTTTAGATTTTTATAAATTTTGAGGAATCTCTGTACTTATTTGCATAGTGGTTGCACTAGATTACATCTCTCCAACACTGTGGGATGGTTCTTTCTAATACCCTCACGAGCATTTTGGGTTTTTTTTGAGTCTTTGATGATAGACATTTTTATTGGAGTAAAATAGAATCTTAGTGCTGCTTTAATTTGCGTTTCTCTGATGGCCAAAGATGCTAAACATTTGTGTACTTTTATGGTACATATACTGCTTTTTTGAGAAATGTCTATCATTTCAGTTATCCGTGTTTTGATTGGGTCTTTTATCTTTTGGATCTACTTTTTGAGTTCGTATGTACTCTAGATATTGGTTCTCTGTCTGAGGAGTAGCTGGCAAATTTTTTCCCATTTTGTAGGTTGTCTCTTTACTCTGTTCATCGTTTTCTGTGCTTTTAAGAGATTTTCAGTTGATATAGTCAGATTTGTTGATTCTCGATATTACTGTACATTTTGTGCAATTTGGGCTGTAGTCAGAAAGTTCTTGCTTATACTTATGTCTTTAAGAATGTTGCACATTTTAACTTTCAGCAGATTCAGTGTTTCTGCTTTTAGAGCGAAGTCTTTGATCCACTTTATTTTGATCTTAGTGTAGTGTGAGATACAGATGATTCACCCTTCTTCACGGGGATAGCCAGTTTTCCCAGCACACCTGTTGAAGATGTTGTCGTCTTTGAGAGTATGTTTTTTAGTCCCTTTGTCAAAAATAAGATGGGTAAAGGTGCATAGCGTTGTTGTGTCTTTAGCTCTATTCTACTGGACAATGTGTCTACTTTTGTGTCAGTACTATCCTGTTTTTGTTACTACACTTTGTAGTATAACCTGATATCCAGGATTGCAACATCCTCTGCTTTGTTCTTGGCCTTGCTTTGGGATATTTGGATCTCTTCTGATTTCATATACATTTTTAGGATTGTTTTTTCAAACTCTAGAAGAATGTTGTTGGCATTTTGATTGGAAATGCATTAAATGTATGTATTATTTTTCGCATTAAGACCATTTTGACAATATTTTCTTAATCAGGAATAAGAGACATGTTTCCATATTCTAAGGTCTTCTGCAATCTCTTTTTTTATTTATAGTAGTAAAAATTTTGTTATGGAAGTCTTTCACTTCCTTGGTTAGGTTAATTCCTGGGTATTTAATGGTTTTGAAGCTACTATGAATGCATTTGTTTTCTCAATTTATCAGTGGGTTTGTTATCAGTGTACAGGAATACTACTGATTTTTGTGTGTTGATTTTGTTTCCTACTACTTTGTTAAGTTTGCTTTTTAGTTCTAAGAGATTTTTGATGTTCTTTTTTTGGGGGGTATCTCATATGCAAAGGATTATATCATCTTCAAAGCATGATACCTTACCTCCTTTTATTCTCACTTATGTCCCTTTTATTTCTTTCTCTTGCCTGATTTTCTGACTAAAGTTTCAAGACCATATTGGACAGGAGTGATGAGATTGTACACCTTTTTCTTATTCTGTGTTTTAGAGACAATTCTTTTACCTTTTCCCCATGTGGTATGCTATTGACAATGGGTTTGTCAGAAATGGCTTTTGTTTGGTTGTGATAAAAAGAAATAAGCCTATTTTCTTCAGGGCTTTCATCATGAATGAATGTTTGGTTTTGTCAAAGACTTTTTCTGCTTTTATTGAGACAATCATGTGGTTTTTATCTTCACTCATATATGTGGAGTACTATATTTATTGATTTATGTAATTGAGTCATCCTAGAAACTTTAGGAGGCAACTGGGTCTGATACATAGTGTTTTTAATGATATATTCTATTCCATTTGCAGGTATTTGTTAAGGATTTTTAGATTTATTTTTGTTGAGGAAATTGTCCTGTAGTTTCTTTTTCGTGTGATTTCCTGTCCAGTTTTGATAGGGTAATGCTAGCTTCAAGGAATGAGTTTGGCAGTGCTCCTTTCTTTTCATCTTCTTGGAAAAGTTTGAAGAGTATTGGTATTAGTTCATCCTGACATTCTGGTAAAATTCAGTGGTGAATCTGTTAGGTCCTGGGCTTTTATTAGATGGTAGGGTTTTTATTACTACCTCTATTTCACTGCCTGTTATTTTTCTTTTAATAGATTTTACATTTTTTGTTTCAGTTTTGCTTATCCATATATGTCTAGGAGTTTATTCATTTTGTCTAAATTCTTTAACTTATCAAGACAGTTTCTTGGTGTCTTTTGGACTTTGGCAGTGCCTGCTGGGATTTTATCTTTGCATCTCTAATTGCGTTGGTCTCAGGCTTTCCTTCATTTGTGTAAGTTTTGCTAAGGGTTGTCAATCTTGTTCAAACCAACTTTCTGATTACTGACATTTATTTTCTTAGGCTCAATTTCATTATGTTTTTACTCTGATCCTTTAATTGATTTCCTTCTACAAGTTTTTTTTTTTTTTTTTTGGAACCGAGGATTGAACTCAGGCCCTTGCATTTGCCAGGCAAACGCTTATTCTCCCGAGCCATCTCCCCAGCCCTGCCTTCTATGAGTTTTTAATTTGGATTCCTCTTTTTTTTTCTAGTACCTTGGGATGCAACTTTAGGTTATAATTGTTCTGTTTTTGAAAAAATGTAGACATTTACAGCTGTAACTTCCTCTTAGAACTGCTTTCATTGTGTCCCAGGGGTTTTGGTATATTGTGCTTCTATTGTTACTTGATTTTACGTACTTTTAATTTATTCTCTGATCCATTGATACTAAATGATATATATTTTTTCAATAATTTTCCTGAGAAACAAATAGCAATGAGACAGTTTCAAACCCAATTAGGACAGTTTCAATAATTAATACATTGCATATTGTTGTCTTAGTGGTTATTTATTGTACAAGATGCAGACATGGTATCATGTTTGCAAACATTATTAGAACAAATCTTTCTATTCATTGAATTAAGAGAATGTAGCTATATATCTATCCTGTTTTGAATATACAGATACAAAATGGTCGTTCATTTGTATTCCCCTTTTTGGTTTAGTTTTATAAGAGAAGGGTATTCCATTGTCATTTAAATATTATAAGTGCATGAATTCAGCAAAATATTCTGATATAGTCCAGTAGTCCATAATAATAGTGGGTTTTCCATAAGACTGGCAATGTCAGAAGTTGTTGACTTGCGGCTTTTACAGCTCAACATATTAATATGGCTTTATTTTTTATAATTCACTTTTATACTTTTGGGCTGGATGATTAAGATCAAGATAAAGCAAGACCTATGCAACAAGAGTTGCAGCTTTTGGATCTGATAAGGTCAGTCAAATACCCTCAGGATTTATCCTGAGACCCTGTACCTCAGATTGTAGAACCTTTGTCAGTATTAGCCATGTGGATGAGTCATGGCCATTGCTTGGCCAATGTGTTCTCTGTGAAAGCCTGAGAGAATGTTTTCTCTCCATGTGACTCTCCTTAGGCACACTCTATATCATCGATCACTTTCCTCTTTGGCCACATAATCTCCTTGATCATAAAATTTGGGACCATACTGAGTTACGTAATGTTATGGTACAAGTTCTCATATGCCCTGAGTCTTAATTGACCTTGAAAGGCTAGGGCCAAAATGTCAGCTTTCCTTGCAGCCCTCCTTTTTCTCTAATTTTGGTCTGAAAACTTATGTTGTTAACCCTCCAGAAGAGAAACTTATTGTTATTACCATACGACCTTGGCTGTTGAGCTTAACCTCACTGTCTGTCTGAATATCAAACATTTTAGGCATAACATGGAACAGGTAATTTTTCATCAAGTACTGATATGTTAAATTTTAAGTCCCTACAGAATATGATGAAAAAACATTTAAAAATTAGAATATATTTTAAAAATAGGCATAAAGAATTATATAATTCTTAGGTTTACACACAACTCCACAAATCTAACCATATACAACCTTGAAGCAGGACAGTCCTGCAACACACCATTTCCTGTCTCCATTCACCACCCCCTTCTTTTTGAACAGTCATCTACCCAAGAGACAGCATGACAGCAACTGGCATGTCATGACAAGCAGCCCGTATTCTCAAGACAAGAATGACAGGCACTGCAAGTGTGAACCTACTATTACAAATTGCCATCTTTAGTGCAGTTGCTTAGTTCACAGGTGTCACTATATAGCGTTAGTCAGGGTGAGAATCTTTCCAATTAACTACTAGATTGAAAAATTTTCTGAAGGTTTTCAGGATCATTGCCTTTCCCATCTTCTACTTAACAACCGTATGGCTTGCCACTGTCATGTTTCCTAGCTTTTCTCCTTTCCTTCTCTTAATTGTTTAGTCCTCAAGTTCTTGCTTTCCTTTTAGTTGTATTATACCTTTCTATTTGTATTTCTTCTGAGTTCTTATACTAGGGAAACTATACGATATTTACACATGTGTCTGGTTTATTTCACTTACGAGTATATCTTCAAGTGGCATCCACTTAAATATAAAGGTTTAGAGCTTATCATTCTTTATAGCTGTGTAATACTCCATTGTATAAAAATACCACATCTTTTTCATCCATTCCTCAGATGATGGGCATCTTGGTTGTTTCCAAGATTTGGCTATCACAAATTGTGTTGCTATAAACATAGGCACACATATATCCCTATGATATGATGTTTTCAGAT
>NW_004524610.1:801918-833679 GCF_000260255.1 Octodon degus | reverse complement strand
AGTATGGACTGAAACCTCCAGTAACTGTGAGCTAAATAAACCTTTCCTTCCTTCATTTTGAGTGTCGGGTATTTGTCCCAGCAACAAGAGAAGAGTAAGACAGGAGTGTTTCTGTTTTAATGTTTAGATATTTAATTCATTTTGACTTTAGCTTAGTACATGGTGATAGACCTGGGTTAAGTTTTAGTTTTTGGCATGTAGAGAGCGAGTTTTTCCAACAACATTTGTAAAGGAGGCTTTTTTCCAGTGAGAATGTGTGGTCCCTTTGCCAAAGATACGGTGGCTGAGTGTGTTCATAGAGGCTTCTGCATCTTCTAACCTATTCCATTGATCATCAGGTCTATTTTGTTGCCCGTACCATGCTGATTTTATCACAGTAGCCTTGTGGTACCTTTTCTAGTCAACAATTGTAATGCCTCCTGCCTTGTATTTGTTGTGCAGGATTGCCTTTGGTATTCTAGGTCTTTTCTGGTTCCAAGTAAATTTTAGGAATGATTTCTCTAGGTCTGAAAGGTATATTGGTGGTAGTTTGATAGGGATTGCATTACATCTGTACAGCAATTTTGTGAGTATGGCCATCTTCACAATGTTGGTTCTTCCTTTCCAGGAGCATGGAATATCTTTCCATTTTCTGAAATCCTCTACAATCTCTTTTTTTAAGAGTACTGCAATTTTCCTTGAAAAGATCTTTGACTTCTTTAGTTAGATTAATTCCAAGGTATTTCATTTTCCTCAATGCTATTGTAAAAAGTATTGTTTCTGTAATTTTCCTTTCAGTGTGTTTGTTATCTGTGTAGAGGAATGCTATTGACTTTGGGGTATCGACTTTGTATCCTGCTATGCTACTGAATTTCTGTATTAATTCTAGTAGTTTCTTGGTAGAGTTTTTTGGGTCTTCCAAGTAAAGTATCATGTCATCTACAAATAATTACAATTTAACTTCTTTACCTATTCTTATTCCTTTTATTTCTTTCTCTTGTCTAATGGCTCTAGCTAATGATTTCAGAACTATATTGAATAGGAGGGGTGATAGAGGACATCCTTGTCTTGTACTAGATCTGAGAGTAAAAGATTTCAGTTTTTCCCCATTTAGAATTATGTTAGCTGTTGGGTTGTCATAAATGGTTCTTATCAGATTGAAGTAGAGGCCATCTGTTGCAATTTTCTGTAGGACTTTGCACTAGAATGCGTGTTGGACTTTGTTAAAAGCCTTTTCTGCATCAATTGAGATGATCATGTGGTTTTTAGTTTTCGCTCTGTTGATATAGTATATTACATTTATAGATTTGTGAATATTGAACTATCCCTGCATCCCCAGAATGAATCCTCTCTAGTCATGGTGTATGATCTTCTCGATGATTTGCTGTATTCTATTTGCTAGGATTTTATTGAGGATTTTGGCATCTATGTTCATGAGGGTGATCGGCCTGTAGTTCTCTTTCTTAGTTGCATCTTTCCCTGGTTTTGGTATCAGTATAATATTTGCCTCCAGCAATGATTTTGAGAGGATTGCCTCCTTTTCAATTTCTTTGAAGAGTTTTAGTAGTATAGCGATTATATCTTCTGTAAATTTATTGTGAAATTCAGCTGTAAATCCATCAGGACCTGGACTTTTCTTTGTCTGTAGGTGTTTTATTACGTTTTATGTTTCATTGGCTGTTATTGGTCTATTGAGAGTTGTTATAGCTTCTTGATTCAGTTTTGGTAATTTGTACCTTTCTAGGAAACTGTCCATTTCTTCGATGTCTTCTATTCTGTGAGAGTAAAGATCCTCAAAGTCGCTATTTGTAATCTTCTGAAATTTCCATCAGGTATGTGGTAATTACACCCTTTTCGTTCCTTATTACTTGTATTAGAATTTTTTGTTTCCTCTTTTTGATGAGGTTAGCTAAGGGCTTACAGATTTTATTTAATCTTTCAAAGAACCAGATTTTTTTCTTCATATTTTTTTTTGTTTTTCCCTAATTTTATTGAGAAATAGCAATGAGACAGTCTCCAGTCAAATTGGTAGGACAGTTCCAACAATCAACACATTGCATATTGTCTTCCTAGTGGTCACTTGTTTTATAAGATGCGGACATGACATCCTATTTACAATCACCATTAAACAAATCCCTCTGTTCATCAAGAGAATGTACCTATATATCTATCCTAACCACCTTGAATACACAGATACAAAAAGATCATTCATCTCTATCCCCTTTTTTGTTTAGTTCCATCATTTAAATATTATAGGTGTATGAACTCAGAAAAATACTCCAAAATAGTCCAGTAGTCCATAAAAGCATTGGGTCTTCTGCTTGACTGGCAATATCAGAAGTTGTTCATCTGAGTCCCCTACAGCTCAACATAACAACAAGGCTTTACTTCTTATAGTTTGTTTTTATACTTTTCTGCTGGATGGTTAAGACCAAGATAAAGCAAGACCTATGCAACAAGAATTGCAGCTTTTGGGTCTGATAAGGTCAGTCAAATACCCTCAGGATTGATTCTGAGACCCTGTATCTCACTCAGATTTTAGATCCTTCGTCAGTGTCAGCCATGTGGATGAGTCACGGCCGTTGTTTGGCTAATGTGCTCTCTGTGAAAGCCTGAGAGAATGTTTTCTCTCCATGTGACTCTCCTTAGGCACACTCTACATCATTGATCACTTTCCTCTTTGGCCACATAATCTCCTTGATCATAAAATTTGGGACCATACTGAGTTACATGACATTATGGTACAAGTTCTCATGTGTCCTGAGCCTTAATTGACCTTGGAAGGCTAGGACCAAAATGTAGGTTTTCCTTGCAGCCCTCTTTTTTCTCTAATTTTGGTCTGAAAACTTAGGTTGTTAACCCTCCAGAAGAGAATTTTGTTGTTATTACCATACAACCTAGGCTGTTGAGCTTAACCTCACTGTCTGTCTGAGTATCAAACATCTTAGGCATAACATGGAACAGGTATTTTTCATCAAGTATTGATGTGTTAAACTTTAAGTCCCTACAGAATATGATGAAAAAAACATTAAAAAAATTAAATTTAAAAAATAGGAATAAACAATTATATAATTCTTATGTTTACACATAAGTCCAGAAATCTAACCATGTACAACACTGTAGCAGGACAGTCCCGCAACATTCCTTTTCCTGTCTCCTGCCTTCATCCACCACCCCCTTCTTTTGCAACAGTCATCTACCCGAGAGACAGCACAGCAGCAACTGGCATGTCATGACAAGCAGCCTGTATTCTGAAGACCAGAATGACAGGTACTGCAAGCATGAACCTACTATTACAAATTGCCATCTTCAGTGCAGTTGCTTAGTTCACAGGTGTCACTATATAGAGTTAGGGTGAGAATCTTTCCCATTAACTACTAGATTCAAAAATCTTCTGAAGATTCTCAGGATCATTGCCTTTCCCATCTTCTACTTACAACTGTATGGCTTGCCACTGTCATGTTTCCTAGCTCTTCTCTTTTCTTTCTCTTAATTGTTTAGTCCTCAAGTTCTTGCTTTCCTTTTAGTTATGTCATACTTTTCTATTTGTATTTCCTCTTTTGAGTTCTTATACCAGGGAAACTATATGATATTTACACGTGTGTCTGGTTTATTTCACTTACAAATATATCTTCAAGTGGCATCCACTTAAATATAAAGGTTTAGAGTTTATCATTCTTTATAGCTGTGTAATACTCCATTGTATAAAAATACCACATCTTTTTCATCCTTTCCTCAGGTGACGGGCATCTTGATTGTTTCCAAGATTTGGCTAAAACAAATTGTGCTGTTATAAACATAGGTGTACGTATATCACTATGATATGATGTTTTCATTTCCTCCAGAAAAATTCCTGGTAGGGGAATAGCTGGTTTAAATGGAATTTCCAGTCCTAGTTTTCTAAGGAGTCTCCCCTCTGATTTCCATAACGGTTGCACCAGTCTACATTCCCACCAGCAGTGGAGAAGGGTTCCTTTTTCCCCTCAGCTTCTCCAACATTTGTTGTTGGGTGATTTCCTTATGATAGCCATTCTATCTAGGGTGAGATGATATCTCAATGTTGTTTTAATTTGCATTTCACGGAGAGCTAGTGATGTGGAGCACTTTTTCATATATTTGTTTTCTTTTTTAATTTCATCCTCTGAGAAGTGTGTGTTCATCTTGGATGGCCATTTCTGGATTGGGTCTTTAAATTTTGGGGCCCTAGTGTTTTTTAGTTCTTTTTACATTCTAGAGAGCAGACATTTGTCTGAGTATTTATTTGTCAAGATTTTTTTCCCCAAATTTGTAGGTTGTGTTTTCACTTTGCTGGTAATTTCTTTTCATGTGCAAAAACTTCTCAATAAGAGAAGGTCCCAGTTGTTACTTCTTTTGAGTGTTACCTGTGCGATTTGATTTTTGTTCATGAATTCTTTGCCTACCCCTATGTCTTCAAGAGTTCCTCCTACTTTCTCTTCCAGGAGATTTAGTGTCTCTGCTTTAATGTTTAGATCTTTAATCCATTTTGACTTTAGTTTAGTGCATGGTGACAGACCTGGGTCAAATTTTAGTTTTCGGCATGTAGAGGGCCTGTTTTTCCAGCACCATTTGTTAAAGAGGCTGTCTTTTTTTCCGGTAAATATGTGTGGCCCCTTTGTCAAAGATAAGGTGGCTGAGTGTGTTCATAGAGGCTTCTGCATCTTCTAACGTATTCCATTGATCATCAGGTCTATTTTGTTGCCCGTACCATGCTGATTTTATCACAGTAGCCTTGTGGTACATTTTCCAGTCAAGAATTGTAATGCCTCTTGCCTTGTATTTGTTGTACAGGATTGCTTTTGGTATTCTAGGTCTTTTCTGGTTCCAAGTAAATTTTAGGAATGATTTCTCTAGGTCTGTGAGGTATGTTGGTGGTAGTCTGATAGGGATTGCATTACATCTGTACAGCAATTTTGTGAGTATGGCCATCTTCACAATGTTGGTTCTTCCTTTCCAGGAGCATGGAATATCTTTCCATTTTCTGAAATCCTTTACGATCTCTTTTTTAAGAGTACTGCAATTTTCTTTGAAAAGATCTTTGACTTCTTTATTTAGATTAATTCCAAGGTGTTTCATTTTCCTCGGTGCTATTTTATATTATTTTATTTTTATTTCGGAACCAGGGATTGATCTCAGACCATTGCACTTGCCAGGGAAGCACTTACTCCTCTGAGCCATCTCCCCAGCCCTTTCTTGGTGCTATTTTAAAAGGTACTGTTTCCCTAATTTCCCTCTCAGTGTGTTTCTTATCTGTGTAGGGGAATGCTATTGACTTTGGGGTATTGACTTTGTATATTGCTATGCTACTAAATTTCTGTATTAATTGTAGTGGCTTCTTGATGGAGTGTTTTGGGTCTTCCAAGTAAAGTATCATGTCATCTGCAAATAAGTATAATTTAACTTTTTCTTTACCTATTCTTATTCCTTTTATTTCTTTCTCTTGTCTCATAGCTCTAGCTAATGATTCCAGAACTATATTGAATAGGAGGGGTGATAGAGGACATCCTTGTCTTGTACCACATCTAAGAGTAAAGGATTTCAGTTTTTCCCCATTTAGAATTATGTTGTTGATTTTTTCATAAATGGCTTTTACCAGATTGAAGTAGAGGTCATCTACTCCAGTTTTCTGTAGGACTTTGCACATGGATGCGTGTTGGTCTTTGTCAAAAGCCTTTTCTGCATCCATTGAGATGATCATGTGGTTTTTAGTTTTCACTCTGTTGATATAGTGTATTATATTTGTAGATTTCTGAATATTGAATCATTCTTGCATCCCTGGGATGAATCCTACCTGGTCATGGTATATGATCTTCTTGATGATTTGCTGTATTCTATTTGCTAGGATTTTATTGAGAATTTTTGCATCTAAGTTCATGAGGGAAATTGACTCATAGTGTGTGCGCTCTCGCGCTCTCTCTCTCTCTCTCTCTCTCTCTCTCTCTCTCTCTCTCTCTCTCTCTCTCTCTCTCTCTCTCTCATGTCTTTCCCTGGTTTTGGTATCAGTATAATACTTTCCTCCAGGAATGATTTTGGGAGGATTGCTTCCTTTTCAATTTCATTGAAGAGTTTGAGGAGTATAGGGACTACATTTTCTGTAAATTTCTTGTAGAATTCAGCTGTGAATCCATCCAGACGTGGACTTTTCTCTGTTGGTAGGTTTGTATTACATTTTGTATTTCATTGGCTGTTACTGAGTTATTGAGAGTTGTTATTGAGAGTTGATTCACTTTTGGTAATTTGTTCCTTTAGAGGAATCTGTCCATTTCTCCCGTGTCTTCTGTCTTGTGAGAGTAAAGATTCTCAAAGTATTTATTTGTAATCTTCTGAATTTCCACTGGGTCTATGGTAATTATACCCTCTTCATTCCTTATTGCTTGTATTTGAATTTTTCTTTCCTCTTTTTGATGAGGCTAGCTAGGGGCTTATCAATTTTATTTAATCTTTCAAAGAACCAGCTTTTTGTTTCGTTAATTTTTTGAACTGTTTTCTTCGTCTCAATTGAATTAATTTCTGCTCTGATCTTTATGATTTCTTCCCATCTTTGGGCTCTGGTTTGGTTTGCTCTTCCTTTTCTAGATGTTGGAGGTACAGCATTAGAGTGTTTATTTGTTCCTCTTTTGTTCTCCTAATGTGTGAGTGCACAGCTATGAATTTCCCTCTGAGAACTGCTTTCATCATATCCCATAAATTCTGATAAGTTGTGCTTGAATTTTCATTGAATTGTAGATATTGTTCAGTTCCTTCCTTAACTTCATCTGTGACCCATTGGTGGCTGAGTAGGGTGTTGTTTAATTTTTATATATTTAGGGTTTTTTTCTGGTTTCTTTTGTCATTTATTTCCAGTTTCATTGCACTGTGATCAGATAATATGCATGGGATAATTTCTGTTTTCTTGCATATATTTCAGCATGACCTATGATCCAGTATGTGGTCTATTTTAGGAAATGACCCATGTACAGCTGAGAAAAATGTATATTCAGCTGTATTTGGGTAGAACACTCTGTATGTGTCCACCAAGTCCTCTTTGTTTCAAGCTCTGGCTCAGTTCTGTTACTTCTTTGCTAATTTTTTGTCTGCTTAACCTATCTTTTTGGGATAAGAGGGTGTTAAGTTCTCCTGTTAAGATTGTGGTATTGGATGGGGCTGGGGAGATAGCTCAGTAGAATAAATGCTTGCCTGGCAAGTGCAAGGACCTGAGTTCAATCCCCGGTTCTGAAAAAAAAAAAAAAGATTGTGGTATTGGATATTAGAGTGTTCATGTCCATTAAGATTTGTCTTATATAGTAGGGTGCTCCCGTGTTTGTTGCCTATATATTTATGAGTGTTACCTTTTCCTCTTGAATTTTTCCCCTAGCCAGTATATATTGGCCTTCTTTATTTTGTTTGATCATTCTTGGTTTGAGGTTGAGACTGTCTGAGAATAGGTTTGCTACCCCTGCTTTTTTCTGATGGTCTGGGGAGTGTAATACTGTTTTCCATCCTTTGACTTTCAGCCTATGAATGTCTTTATGAGTTAAATGTGTTCCTTGTATACAGCATATTGTTGGATTTTGTTTCCTGATCCACCGTGCCAGGCTATTTCCCTTAATTGGTGAATTGAGTCCATTTACATTGATGATTATATTTGAGATGTATTGACTTAAAATTGACATGGTATTTACCTGCTGTTGTTTACTCCTTTTTCTTCTGTGTTTAATTGTTGACCTATTTAGTTGGTTGCTTCTGTTCTCATTTGTGGAGTTCTGATCATTTTGGTCCCTCTCTAGAACATCTTTCAGGAGCTTGTGTAGGGTTTGCTTTGTCATCATGAACTTCTTTAGTTGTTCTCTGTCATGGAAGTTTTTCACTTCTCCATCAAACTTGAAAGAGAGTTTTTCAGGGTATAGTAGTCTGGGCTGGAATTTGTTTTCATAGCGGACTTGAAGTACTCTGTGAAAGAGCTCCATGCTCTTCTTGCCTTCATGGTTTGTGAAGAGAAGTCGGCTGTAATTCTGATGGGTTTTCCTTTGAATGTGATCTGCTTCTTTTCTTGAGCAACTTTCAGTATATTATTCCTGTGCTGGATTTCTGGGATCTTGACTGTTATATGTCTCAGTGTGTTTTTAATTGGGCTGAGGTTTCTTGGCGTTCTGTATGCTTCAGTTACCTGAATGTCAGATTGTTTTCTCGTATTTGGGAAGTTTTCTGCTATTGCTTCTGCCCACATTTTTAAAATGTCATTTGTATTGACTCCTTCTTTCTCATTGATACCTATTAATCTCACATTGTTCATCTTTGCATCGTCTTGCAAGTGATGAATTATTTTTTCCTGCATCCTAATTGTTTTTAAGAGATCTTTTCTTATCTTTTCACTAGCTGCACCAGCATCTTCAAGATCTGAAAATCTGTCTTCACTTTCACTCAAATGATTTTGTAAGCCTGTGATTGAGATTTTAATTTCCTCTATGTCTATTTGACTCTATTTCATGCAATCTATTTCTTTCTTGTATTGCTCATTGAAGGAATCCATCATTTTTATAATCTCCTATTTTTTTAATCAATGTCTTCTTTAGAAGCAGTTATTAATTCTTTTACTGCAGTGTTCTTTTTTTTTTTTCAGCTTGGGTTTCCTACATATGTTTCTGTATTTGATTCTTTACTTCAGATACTATGAGTTCAGAGAATTCTTTTTTCATTTCAGAAATTAATTCCACTCTGAATTCCTCTATATTTTTCTGCTGTTGCATATTTACTTTCGACACTATTAATTCATACATTTCATCTGAGTTAGTGTCCTCTGTACTTGTTCTGGGTGGGCACTGGGTTTCCTCCATATGTTTCTGCATTTGATTCTTTACTTCAGATGCTATTAATTCAGGGATTTCTTTTTTTTTATTTCTGATTTGAGTTCCTCTATACATTTCTGCAGTTGTTTCTTTATTTCAGAAGCTCTCGATTCATTGATTTCAGCTGTGTGACTCCCACTTTGTTCTGTGCTAGTGTCCTCTGCAATTGTCATCGGTGGTCTTGGTATCTGAGATTGCATTTTGCTCCTTCTCATTGTCATTTTGTATAGCACTGTCCTCTGACGTTTGTTGTAGAGTTTTGGTGCAGTTATAACCTTAACACCTACTGAAGTTCAGGTACAGATCTACAAAGTTTGGATTTATCCAGTTGTGCCTGGCTTTGTTCTGGCTACTGTTCTCAGCTCCTTCCTGCTGCAGCCCTTGGGAGTGAACCTGTTGTGCCCCTCTGGCAAGATGTTCTGCTCCTGGACTAGCTGGGTGGTTCTGTCCTCTACTCTCTCTGCAGGGACTGCAGCTGCAGAGACCTGTATGCCAGGCCTGAGGTGAGTCTGAAGGGGACAAGGCGGAGTACGGAAGAGGGGAAGGTCTCCAGCACACTCACAGGGCCTGGGCTAGGGCTGGATCTGAGGGTCCCAAGAACTCGGCAGAAGTTCTCACTCAGTTGTTGGTATGGGGGGTGCTGCAGGATGGGGGAATCCCAGTGGTGCAGAGGAGGTTCTCAGTCATGTTGTGCCTGGGTTTGGACCTACAGGTCCCCTGGGCGAAGGGTAGCCAGAAGCTGTCCCACACACTCACCAGGCCTGGACTAGGGCTGGATCCGGGGGTCCTGAGAACGTGGCAGAAGTTCTCACTCTCTGGGAGTGCATGGGGAGGGGGGCTACAGGGTGGGAATAGGGGTCCCAAGGGTGCAGAAGTGGGTCTCACTTCCTCTACACCTGGGTTTGGTCCGACAGGTCCCATGGGCACTGGGTAGCCGGAAGCTCTCCCACACACTCACCAGGTCTGGGCTAGGACTGGAGAACCAGCTTTTTGATTCGTTAATTCTTTGAGCTATTTTCTTCATCTAGATTAAATTAATTTCTGCTCTAATCTTTATAATTTCTTCCTGTGTTTGGGCTGTGGGTTTGGTTTGCTCTTCCTCTTCTAGATGTTGGAGGTGCAGCATTAGCGTGTTCATTTGTTTGTGTTCTGTTCTCCTAATGTAACTGCTTTCATCGCATCCCACAAATTCTGATAAGTTGTGCTTGAATTTTAATTGAATTGTAGACATTGTTCAATTTCTTCCTTAATTTCATGTGTGACCCATGGGTGGCTGAGTAGGGTGTCATTTAATTTCCAGGTATTTAGGGGTTTTTTCTTTCTGGTTTCTTTTGTCGTTTATTTCCAGTTTCATTGCACTGTGGTCAGATAATGTGCATGGGATAATTTCTGTTTTCTTGCATATACTGAAGCATGACCTATAGACTAGTATGTGGTCTATTTTAGAAAATGAGTCATGTGCAGCTGAGAAAAAAGTGTATTCAGCAATGGTTGGGTGGAACACTCTGTATATGTCCACTAAGTCCATTTGTTCCAAGCTCTTGTTCAGTTTTGCTACTTCTTTGCTAATATTTTGTCTGCTTGACCTATCTTTTTGGGATAAGGGGGTGTTAAGGTCTCCTGTTGAGATTGTGGTATTGGATATTAGATTTTTCATTTCCATTAAGATTTGTCTTATATAGTAGAGTGCTCCTGTGTTTGGTGCGTACATATTTATGAGTGTTGCTTCTTCCTCTTGAATTTTCCCCTGAACCAGCATATTGTGGCCTTCTTTATTTTGTTTGATCATTCTTGGTTTGAGGTTGAGACTGTCTGAGAACAGGATTGCTATCCCTGCTTTTTTCTGAGGTGCTGGGTTGTGTAGTATTATTTTCCATCCTTTGACTTTCAGCCTATGAATTTCTTTATGAGTTAAGTGTGTTTCTTGTATACAGCATATTTTTGGAATATATTTCTTAATCTATTGTGCTAGTCTATTTCTTTTAATTGGTGAATTGAGTCCATTTACATTGGTGGTTATAATTGAAATGTACTGACTTATGATTGACATGTTATTTACCTATTGTCCTTTACTCCTTTTTCTCCCGTGTTTAATTGTTTGCCCTATTTAGTGGGTTCCTTCTGTACTCATTCATGGAGTTCTGATCATTTTGGTCCTTCTCTAGAACATCTTTCAGTAGTCTGTGTGTAGGGTTGGCTTTGTCATTGTGAAATTCTTTAGTTGTTCTTTGTCATGGAAGTATTTCTCTTCTCCATCAAACTTGAAAGAGAGTTTTGCAGCATATAGTAATCCAGGCTGGAATTTGTTTTCATAGAGGACCTGAAGTACTCTGTTCCATGCTCTTCTTGCCTTCATGGTTTGTAAAGAGAAGTCTGCCGTAATTCTGATGGGTTTTCCTTTGAATGTGATCTGCTTCTTTTCTCTGGTAGCTTTCAGTATATTATTCTTGTGCTGGGTTTCTGGGATCTTGACTGTTATATGTCTCAGTGTGTTTTTAATTGGGCTGAGGTTTGTTGGCGTTCTGTATGCTTCAGTTACCTGAATGTCAGATTGTTTCCTCGTATTTGGGAAGTTTTCTGCTATGACTTTTGCCCATGTTCTTTTTATATCATTTGTATTGACTCCTTTTTTCTCATTGATGCCTATTATTCTCATGTTTTTCATCTTTGCATTGTCTTGCAAGTGATGAATTATTTTTTCCTGCATCCTAGTTGTTTTTAAGAGATCATTTCTTACCTTTTCACTAGCTGCACCAGTGTCTTCAAGATCTGAAAATCTGTCTTCACTTTCACTCAAATGGTTTTGCAAGCTTGTGATTTAGATTTTAAGTTCCTCTATATCTCTTTGACTCTGCTTCATGTGATCTATTTCTTTCCTGTATTGCTCATTGAAGGAATCCATCATTTTTCTAATCTCCTCTGTATTTTTTTTATCAGTGTCTTCTTTAGAAGCAGTTATTAATCCTTTTACTACAGATATTTTTTTGATTGGTTTCCTCCATAGGTTTCTGCATTTGATTCTTTACTTTAGATGCTATTAATTCAGAGATTTCTTTTGTATTTAAGAGGTTATTTCTGATCTGAGTTCCTCTTTACCTTTTTGCAGTTGTTTCTTCATTTTAGATGCTCTTGATTCATTGATTTCAGCTGTGTGGTTCCCAATTTGTTCTGTATTAGTGTCCTCTGCACTTGTTGTGGGTGGGCTTGGGGGTCTGAGATTTCATTTTGCTCCTTCTCTTTGTCATTTTGTATAGCACTGTGCTCTGACCTTTGTTGTAGAGCTTTGGTAGTTATAACCTTAGCATCTACTGATATTTGGGTGCAGATGTACAAAGTTTGAATTCTTCCAGGTGTGCCTGGCTTGGGTCTGGCTGCTGTGCTCAGCTCCTTCCTGCTGCAGCCCTTGGGAGTGAAACCGCTGTGCCCCTCTGGCAAGATGTTCTGCTCCTGGGTCACCTGGGTGGTTCTGTCTCCTACTCTCTGCAGGGACTTCAGCTGTAGAGTTTCACCCCAGGCCTATATGCCAGGCCTGGGCCGGGTTTGGATGGGACAAGGGGGCCAATGGGAGTGGGGCAGCTCTCCCTCACACTTGCTGGGCCTGGGCTTGGGCTCTCAAGGACATATTATTTAATCTCCATGTGTTTACATTGTTTCCGTGCTTTCTTTTGTCATTGATTTCCAGTTTCATTCCATTGTGAGCTGGTAGTATGCAAGAGATTATTTCAGTCATTTTTGTATTTATTTAAGCTTGCCTTATGGCTTAAGATATGATCTATTTTGGAGAAAGTTCTCTGGGCTTCTGAGAAAAACATGTGTTTTGTCTTCCGATAAAAAACTGGAGATATCTTTAAGCCAACTTGTCCTATGGTATGGTTCAACTCTGGTGTTTCCTTGTTGACTTTTTTTTTTGTCTGGTTGACCTGTTTGTGAGAGTAGGTTTGGTAGTCTCATGCTAGGATTATACTTGTGTCTCTTTGTCCTTTCTTGTTATACAAGAGGCATGTTCCAAGGGCAAGTCAAATGTGGAGTAGGGGCGAAGCTGTGTGCTGACCAGTGTGTGCCATTTGTTCAGCTCTCCAAATGCCCATCACTGTGGACCCTGCCTTGGTCTCCAGCTGCACAGATCGGATTTCATCCTTCAAGAGCATTTCTTCCACCTCAAAGGGAAAGATGTGGACGACCACATGGTGCTCGCCACTGTCTGTCAGTGTGCGTGGGCCAAGGGTCCAGCCAGGGCTGACCAAAATCTACTCAGCAGATTCTCAAGGTTGGGGCTCACCGCTTGATGTCCTCCTGGAGGAGCGATACTTAGGGATGCGCACAGGCACACGTACACACATACACACACCACACGTCCTACTTGCTGGCCACTGCACTTTCTGCCCCTGCCCTTTTGTGGGATGATATGTTGTATACCACACATGAGGTGCCCCAGGGCCTTCAGAGAAAGCCTGACCTTGTTGTAAGTGGGGATTCATGTTAGAGTGCATGCTGTCTGCAAACCATGCTGTTTTTTCAGTTCAAGAAGAGGAGCAGTGGCTCTTTCTATCCAGAAAAACGTCACTAAGAAAGAGATCTCTAAAATACTTAGTAGATGAAGCACATTGTCTTTGGTCAGATGCTATACGACATAATATTACAGGTGAGTACAACAGAAATATTTTCACAGTGTAAAAGAAAGACATACAATTCCTGGAAGGAATGCTTCTAGAGTACAAGAATATTAAAAGTAATTCTGGACCTGCAGGTGTAGCTCAAGTACAGTGTGTGCCTGGAGGCCGGTCGGTGGTGGCAAGGCAGGACTGAAGTCCATAAAGAGAAAGCTGTCTTTCTGTTATTTAGAGAATGTACTGTTTTAGGTTCTTCCAAAAATATTTTTATGTGTGTGTATATCTATATATCTATATCTATATCTATCTATCTATCTATCTATATATATGAAGAACTTAGAATAATTATTTTCTTCAAGAATAGGACTTTTATTTTAATTTTTATTAGATATTTTAAAATTTTTCGTGAAGGTTTTCTTAGCGCACTGCTACATAAACATGTGAACGCATGGCTCTTCTAGGTATATCAGCTGATGTGCACCGGCGAGTTGTCTACTTCTCTGAGGGAGCTCTCATATGGATGAAGGAGGCTGCCCACATGTCTAACGAGTCTGACCTGAGAGTGTTCTACAGAGGCTCAGGGCTGATTTCTTCCATCTCCACAGACTGGCTTTATCAGAGAATGTATTTCATCATGAATGAGCTGGTTAGTTTCAGAATTTAAAATGAATAACTGAATATCGAGACTGATGTGCATATTTTGGCATGTTTACCACTCAACACTATTCTCTTATTAAATATCAACTCTTGTGAGTATGGTTAGACACTAGATTAGCAACAAATATATCTGGTCTGCAAGAGTCTAGATTTTACCTGGTAATAGTTCTGACCTTCCTTTGAGCTACTCTTACTTATAATTTTCTAGGCGTGAGCTTGTGTTCATCCAAACCCCTTCGCCATAATACAGCAGAGGGGCTGTGTTAGCCTTCAGTAGCCTGCCCATCGTGCCTGCAGCCAGCTCAAGTTTCTCTTACACATTACGTACAATAACCAGGGATAAATTTAGTAGGTTTCCACTGAGTTTTTGTATTTCATTTCTACCTCTTGGACAGTGAAAGCTCATCACAATGAACAAAGGCCACCATTAGAGGTGGAAGCTGTGAGTCTGGATACAGTTCAGTGTTAAAAACAAATGAGTGCGTCCATACGCTGGGAAACAGCAGGTATTTCATTGATGCCTTCGGAATATAAGCTTACGAAGGTACAGGAGATGTGAGTGTTTTCTAAGGGCTTCTTTTGTTAGGAGTGTGCTTAGTGATCAGCACAGTGCCAAGCGTGGGACAGATGCTTGGGAAATGCTTGTTGGCCAAACTGAACACTAACAGACACGATCCTTCTGGTGTGCTTTTGATTCTCTAGGTGTATGTCTGTGATTTAGAGAACTGCTCACACTTTGAAGAAGTTACCCCACCTTCTATTATCTCACCTCAAAAACTTGTGGCTGATGCCTACAATGGGTAAGTGTCAGGTTTGAGGGTGGATTCTCTCCCCCTGTTGAAATTCCTAGTAAACTTTTTTATATATTGTAATAAAACTGTTTATTCAAAGTTTTACCAACTAATATACTTTAATAGAAATGACCTGGAGGTTTATTAGACTTTTTTTTTTTTTTTTTTTTTTTATTTTAGGGAAGGGTCTACAGGGTGTTCAGGGTCTCACTACTAGATAAGACTTGTAGTGATCTGCCTGTTTACAGTCTCCCAAGAGCTGAGGTTACAGGTGCATGCCACCACTCCCAGTAGAAGTTAATTTTTTTTGGAGGCAACTTTTGATTTATATGAAAATTCTCTTAACTTGTTCCATTTTAATAAATTTAGCCAATAGCGCCATGACTTTTGTCTCCTTATGAAGTACTGACAAATTGAACAGCTTTCCCCTTGTTTTAGTATCACAGTAGTCCTTTACAGAAAAGCACATATGTAGGATCTGTGAATCTGAACACTAATTCTAAAGTCCTGTCCCTCCTTGACTTACAAGCAAATGCACAAAGGAAAAAACGTTATGCTTCCTCTATAGGAGATAGCAGTACAGTACACATAGAGCAGTCTCACTGTGCTAGAAATTAGCTTCTTCATAACTAAGAGACCAAGGGAGGGAAGGCAGTGTGCCAAACCTCCCCCGAGCCTCGGTGCCCCAAACTGACAGGCATATTGTTTTTACAGTATTTAATTGTGACTATCATGACCAAAGACTAGTTACCATGCATCCGCTCATGCCTCTAGCACAAAACAAAGAGAAATGTGGCCCTATTCTAGGGCAGTTTGCTGAAGGGTCTTCTAAGCGCTGCCATTTCTAAAGGGGGTGTTCAGCACAGAACAACATGGAGTTTGACACAAGGAAAACAAGCTACACATGTGACTGTAACAACCTACAATTCAGTAATTGCAAGTAAATGGGACACAGAATAGTTTAAAGCCACAGTGTGGCTCAGCCGTGGAGCACTGAAAAACAACTGAAGCCAACAAGCCAGTCCGGCGTGGGACCGAAGAGGACTTTCTTAGAAGAGCTTCCGCTGGTGGTGCACCGAGGAGGACCAGCCGTCAGCAGCAGCTCTCACAGAAATGGTCGTAGGATGGACGTGATGTGTGTCGGGATGAGAAGAACCAACAGTGTTGCCCCTTAGCAGTTTAGCCACAGGTATCCACACATCACGCCACATAGAAGTACTTAATCGAAGTCACGTATACCGAGCTACAAGAGAAGTATAGCCATTCCCAACATTTTGTTAGCGCATAACTTTGCAAAAAAACTTAATGAAAAAAGAATCGTGCAATTTTACATTTTTGGTGCTCATTTTCAAACTGCTACCAAATTCAGAAAATCGCTTCTGCTTATAACAGAGGGCTTCCAGAGTCTAAATACCAATAAAATACCTCTAGCATTTAAAGAGTTTATTGAGATACAATTACGTTCAATGAAGTTATGAGTGAGCTACAAAATGGAAAATTAATAACTCATTAAACTTCAGACACACCTCAATAAATTCAAGCTTTTTAGTATACCAGCTGTCTCTTTACCAGTTTTTTTTTTTAAATGTAAAAGGGCCTATTAAACAGGTAATAGAGTTCAAGGTTCTATGCTAGATGTAGGGCATTTTAGTCCACAGCATGATTTATAGTTATCACCTTTCTTCCACAGCACTTGCATTATTTCACCATTATAGTAATTAGGAAACTATTAATACAAAGCAGAACGTGTCTTCAAACTAAGGTCCCTTTTGCTGCACGTAGCGCTGCGCGGCGCCCTCCAGAGGTGCTCGGCCGGCGGCGGGGGGCCCAGGGCACGGGGCTCGCGGGAAACCGGGCTGCCGGAGGAGCCGACCTGCGTGTCGCGTTTCAGTATGTTTCCGTGCGCTTTCATTTCTGGCAATCAGAAGGGTGTTTCTTTCAAACTTGAGGGACTCCTCCTTTACCGAAAAATATAGGTAGACCTTTTTCCCAGCATGGAGGGACCCGGGTCTCAGCCTGGCATGGCACCCTCGGCCCTCACTGTCCCCTCAATGTCCCCTCGGCCTCTCACTGTCCCCTCGGCCCTCACTGTCCCCTCAATGTCCCCTCGGCCTCTCACTGTCCCCTCGGCCCTCACTGTCCCCTCACTGTCCCCTCAGCCCTCACTGTCCTCTCACTGTCCCCTCACTGTCCCCTCACTGTCCCCTCAGCCCTCACTGTCCTCTCACTGTCCCCTCACTGTCCCCTCGGCCCTCACTGTCCTCTCACTGTCCCCTCACTGCCCCCTCGGCCCTCACTGCTCCCTTGGCCCTCACTGTCCCCTCACTGTCCTCTCACTGTCCCCTCGGCCCTCACTGTCCTCTCGGCCCTCACTGTCCTCTCACTGCCCCCTCACTGCCCCCTCGGCCCTCACTGCTCCCTCGGCCCTCACTGTCCTCTCACTGTCCTCTCACTGTCCCCTCACTGCCCCCTCGGCCCTCACTGTCCCCTTGGCCCTCACTGCCCCCTGGTGCTCTACCGAGAAGCCCTTTGATCGCGTGCATGTCCGTGTTTGCTGAGCAGTCCTCTCCGGGTCTGCTGCTCTTCAGGAAAGCTGCTGACCGGCCTTCTCCCACAGGAGACCGAATTGGATGCATAAGGACTGGAGCAGTTTTCAGTAACAGCATTTTCCTCTCCTTTCTCTAAAGACGCGGGCACTTCTGCGCTGGCTGGTGGCGCTGCACCGCACCGCAGCAGGCTCTCAGCCGAGGGCTCCCTGCCTGCCTGTCCCTACAGGGCAGATAGTACCCAGCTGGGTTATTTTGAAATTAAATAAGCTATTCACTGTGAATAGATTTTGTGAACCCCAAGTGCACATGAATATAGAGGACAAAAAGAAGGTTATTTTGGGGCTACAGGTTTCAAAATATATCCGTATAATATCAAGTTAGAGACCAATAAGCAAGACCTTTGGGGAAAATTAGACATTTTTTCTTCCTTGTGGGAGTAAAGTTTTCATTTTGAATGAAAAAAAAAAAACCTATAGCTCATAAAGTTTTAAATAAGCTGGTTAAAAGTAATTTTCTTGGAAAAAGATCATTATTGATTCAAAAATCAAACTTTTCTGTTTATCTGCTTTTAAATTTTTACTAGATTCATTTTTATTTTAGATTGAGTGAGTTACTGAATTAATAGATGTCCTTAAAAATCCTGTGAAGTGGAGCAGGTGCTTCGGACGCTCTAGAATTCTTTTTTTTGGCTGGCTCAGGATGCCTTAAGGACAGGACTGGTAAGGCATGAGGATCTGGGGATCGAACTCCAGCATCCTGAGCTGACTGCTTTGCTTAAGCAGGCACTGAAACCACTGAGCTAACAGAAGTGTAAGAGCCTGTGAATGCTGCCTTGCTGTTGGCAGTCACATAAACTGACTCATTCTGAGATGCCTTCAGGACATAATTGGATAATGAACTTTACCCGCTAAGTCAATTCCTCAAAGTCATCTTAGTGAGAAATTCAGTGGCCTTCCCCTCTAGTAGGATATGATAAAATTATTTTGTGCTTAGATTTTGAGGTGTGACTATAAATGATCATGAAACTAGTATTTACGCTGCTGTGTTTGTCCTCATGTACATCCAAGTGTGCTACTCCAGTAACACATTTTGTCCTTGTTCTCCGCGTGAGGAAGCTCCTCTCACTGGGCACGCGGGAAGTGAAGCCCAGGTTGACTCAGTCATGTCCAAGAAGCTGATCTGCAGCGGACATAGGACTGGGCATCTTGTACCAGGGCCAGTTTCCTAGTTACCGCCCTTGACCAGGGCAGGAGAATTTCTGTAAAAACCAGCACATCACTCTTGGCAGCAGCATTTTAAGGTGTTCTCAGGAGTCTGGTATACCTGCACTGTGCTGTCGCTCCCACCCAGCCAGAAACCCTCTGGGACCCTCTGTCTGTGGCACCTCTCTTTGCTCTCCTGGTGGCCTCGGTCTGTCGTGCTAGCCTTTCTGCTCTCCACTGCTGCCCTCCTCCTGTTCCCCAGGTCTGCACTCCTCTTTCTCTTTCCCTTCCAAAGTAGTGATCGGGTTTAAAGGTCTGCACTGTTTACTTTGTACAAGAATTACGCATCTTTGCTCTAGAAATGTTTCCTCTTACCTACTTGACAGTGTTTCCAAATTCCATTAACAGTTTTGAATTTGGGAAAAACCATGCTTTCCTTTGGCCTGCTGTACTCTCCCTTAAGAAAAAGAATGTGGCTTTGTACCCAGAATGCAGCTTACGTTGCAGGACGTGACCTCAGCACGAGAGTCCTGAGCATATGGATAAAGATTTGAGGTATTAGCGAGAGTAAGGACACACTGAACGATGTCGGGAAAATGGCCTGTCATGTGACGGACCCTGGAAGGCTGCCACGCCACGCGCTGTCGTAACAGGATTTCACCAAGTAAACGTGCATTCTGCTCACATCTGTATTCCATGCTACAAATTTTAAATTGAGTACCTGCAAATGACTACTTTCATACTTTAGTTAAAAATCCATTTCCAGATCTGATTATCAGGCACTGTGTTCATGGTGTGCTTTCTTTTTCTTTATGGAGAGATTGCTTGTCTTATTACCAGAGGGCTCAGCTTCAGGTTGGGTGTGATTTTTAAAATTCTTCCATTGATTCCTTTCTTCTGATTGCTGGGTGGTCTTGGCCAAGTGGACAGTTCTTCTTAGTTTGTTAAAATCAAACATTTACAATTACCCAACTCAATTGTAGATATTTTCAAACTATGTAGGCCACTCTCAGTGCTCAGTAGTTGTGCTAGTCAAAGCAAAGTGATGGTGTGTTTAGAAAGAAGACAGTCAACAGTGTTCGCTCTCTTATTATTCATAATGCATGAGAAAACTTATTGATAGAATTAGATTTAGCATGTGTGTATTTTAGAGAAAATTGCTTTATAGTAAATAACGTATTTAGCCGTGTAATTTTTATATAACATGCTCAGCTTTGAAATCATTAAAGACACTTTCTGTTCTTAAATTCTGTGGTTCCTTAAAAAGTCACCTAGAATAGAGACTAAAAAGTACAAATGAGGCTACAAATTCCAGTTTTCCAACTTCTGACTTAAATGAGTAGAGCGTATCTTTAGTAATGACCTTTACCCCTTTGCACCATGGAGAATGTACGGCTCCAGAGAGCTTGCATGGGTTGTGCGACAGGTTAAAGCAGTTAGCCGAGTAGATGACTGTGGAGAGCTGTCCGCGCCTGTCCTCCGACAAAGTCTCATGGAGTCCGGAGTCTGCAGAGCAGAGCTTCGTATGGGCGCGTCTCCACAGGCCCCTGGGGACGGTTAGGCTTGTGACTCGCCTGAAGGAAAGTGCGCAGTTAATCACCTGGGGTTTGGCATAACTTGATTAAGGGCATGAAGTTCTTCAGAGATGGACCCCTCGCCTCCTGTCTTGTAAACCTGCAGAAAGGGAGGAGCCTAAGCCAAGCCTCTTCAGCAATAATGAGGAAGCTTAGAGTCAAGATCTTGAGGCAGTGACAAAGTACCCCGTGAGCTGAGAGTGTCGGTGGGCAGGAGTAGTCAGAGCGGAAGCAGCCGTGCTTGACTGAGTTCCCATGACTGCTCCTCGTTTATGCTGTGTACTCACAGTAACCAAAATTTAAAGTGATTCAGGGCCAGCCAGATAGCTCAGTGGATTAGAGCACCTGCTTAGGCGGATGCAGGGACTGGGGTTCGAGTGCTGGTGTGCAGCGCTGGCCTCGCCTCTGGGTCCCACTGAGACAGTGACTGAGATGGCATGGTAGCATGTGCCTGTAATCCTAGTACTCGGGAGACTGAAAACTGGATCACTACAAGTTGGATCTGTGTAGTGAGACCCTGTACTAAATACATAAAAATTAAATTATTTCTCACTTGTAGATAGAAAGCAGCATCTATTAATGTTTGCATAAAGAAAGCTTATGCAATCACTCATGTCTAAATAAAGGCTACTGATATTTCTCTGGGTTGAAGAGACGTGTTCTCCTTCCCTCCTAACCCCACTATGCTTGCCTGAGTCCTTCTTCGCCCCCACTTTCTTCTCCTCTCAGCTGTGGTTCCTGGAGGCTGAGGCTGGACCTTGGTCGATGACGCGCTTGTCCTTGCGCTGAATCATGCCAGCTTCTTTTGCTTTGTGTCAGGTACATCTTTTATCTCCTGCGAGATGGCATCTACAGAGGGGACCTCCCTGTGCCGCCGGGCAGAGGCACGCAGCCTGCGCACGTCGTGGAGAGTCGCACCTTAAAGGACTTTGCAATAAAGCCACAGTCTAAGCGGATCATTTATTTCAACGAGACCACTCGAGGCTTCATGTCAACATTTCTAGATGGTTCTGCTTCACATCCTGTCCCACCTCAGTTCCCCTTTGCTGATGTGCAGAGCTTTGCTTGTGAGAACAGTGACTTCCTTGTGACGGATGGCAAGGCCATTTTCCAACAGGACGCCATGTCTTTCAATGAGTTCATTGTGGGATGTGACCTGAGACACATAGAAGAATTTGGGTTTGGTAACTTGGTCATCTTTGGTTCCTCCACCCAGCCTCACCCTGTCCCACACCAGCCAAGAGATGTCTCCGTACTGTTTGGGTCTCACCAGGCCCTTGTTCAGTGGAAGCCGCCGGCCCTCCCCATTGGAGCCGGTGAGTACCCTGGCCTCAGGGTTGGGCGATGGTCTGCTGGAAGGAGGGAGGTTTGAGCAGCATGAAAGTGGGACTCAGTTTTGAGAGCCCCTGTGGCGGCAGTCATCAGCCAGAAATAGCTACTTAATTTAAAAACTTTTTTTACACTTGTTTTTCATTTATTAGTTTTGCAATAGAGGAGATCTCCTAACAGAGTAGTTTCACAAGTTATTTGTGGTGAAATCATACATGAATTTGAATAACTTCCTAAAACTCTCTGATCTTAACTCTGTCTCTAGAGAGGCAGTGTGTCAGGGGACATCAGGTAGGCTCCGGAGCCACACGGCATGGTTTTGGTACTGAGCTTGCCAGCAGAATTACCACACAAGGGACGGTGGAATGACCTTGGGTAATTTACTTAACCACTTTGTGCCTGGGCTTCCTTTGTGCACTGAAATGAATGAGAGTATTAATTACGCCTTTGTGCGGAGCTGTCGTGCGGATCAAATTAGGGCACAAGAGTAGAGCAGTTAGCACAGTATAGAGCACAGAGGCCCGCGAACATTTGGTGGAGGCGAGCCCAGACAGTAGATAATGTCAGCTTTGTAAGTGCGGTGGTCTCTGTCACAGCCACTCAGCCCTGTGCAGGAGCATGGGGCAGCTGCAGACAGCATGCAGGTGACAGCTGATGCTGGGTTTAGCACAGCGTCACCTACAGAAGTAGGCAGTGGGCCAGATCTGGCCTGAGGCTGTAGTGTTCTAGCCCTGGTCACTAGGCAGAAGTATTTAGCCAACACGGGCTTCGTAAATTTAAGACAAACTGAATTACACCTATTGGTTACATATCTCAAAAATGGCAAGATGAATAGGTACTTTTCTCTGCATATTGATTGGGCTTCTTGGAGGTCCTGTGGGAGCCCCAGGAAGTGTACTGGAGATTCTCCTTTAAGCGTGTTTGTGAAGAACCTGGTTATAACTAGCATTATCACCAACGTCCCTCGGACAGCACAATGCAGCCTGCCGTGCATCTCTGATGGAAGGGCAATCTCCTTGTCCTGACAATGTCCCCCTCAGCAGAGGAGACTGGGCAGCTCAGGAGGAATGGGCACCGTCCTAGCTGGATCCCGCAGGGACTCTGATGATTAGCTGGCTGATGGGCACTGGAGAGGAGGCTGGCGCTGGCTTTGTTGAAAACCTTTGATTCACACTGCTGATGTCCTAGTCAATGATGTTCTCTTCTCTTTAGGCCCTTCAGCCTGGCAGAACTGGACTTACGAGGTGCAGGTATCAACCCAAGACCTTCCTGAGTTGACCAGAACTTTCTCTAACATACAGGGAGTCATGCTTGACATACCTGGGCTGCAGAGTGCTATGAAATACAAGGTTTCTGTGAGAGCAGGTTCTCCCCAGGGACAAGGTCCCTGGTCAGAGCCCTCCGTGGGCACGACCCTGGTGCCAGGTGAGAAATGTTATGTTTTTAGGGAATGATTTTGACAATAATCCTGTAAAATTCCTTGCCTTCAATGTAATGAAGAAATTAGAAGAGTTACTGACCTCTTGGGGACGTTTTTACCTGCTATTAGAAATACAAGTTAATGTAGAATTTGTCTTTCTGATTTAGTATTTTTGTTTCTGAAATACATTTTAGGGAATAGGAAACTTTCCTCTTTTTCCTGGGTGTCCTTTTTTTCATGTCTTGTTAAACCACAGCATTCTTGAACTCCGAGTTATGGTAAGGGAGTTGAGGGGCTGTGAATTATTTTGAATCTTATCTTCTTGGTGGAAGAAATGGAAGATAAGTCTGTGCTCTCCGCTGCCCTCCTTATTACAGTTGATTCGAGGCACTCTGAACAGAACCATGGAGAGCAGCAGCCCAGGAAGAAGGGTATCTTTCCCTTCTGCAATATCACCACAAACCTTGGCAAGCGCAAGGGTTTGAGTTCAATCCCTGGTTCTGCAAAGAAAAGGAAAAAGAATAATGTGGGTACTTCTATCAAGCAGATAGTGTGGTGCTGTCCTTCAACATTGCTTTTCAAAATGCTAATATTCTTTTTCCTTATAAAGAAAATCTTGATGTGTAAGCCTGTATGTAGGTGCTGATGGTTAAATTATGCCAGGGGCAGGACGTGGCGGGCACAGCTGCAGTCACCGTGCTGAAGTGGGCAGGGAACCCAGCGCCAAGGCCTGGTGCCAGCAGGCTCTGGTGTGTCACCAGAAGGAGACTGGTCTGCTTCTGCAGGCTCTGAGAGGCAGCAGAGACTGTAAAGTAGCGTGTCTCAGGGAGGAGTTTCTGGCTGCATGGGTGGAGCAGGGATAAAGCCATGCCAGGGCCAAGAAAAAGAAGGTGGGAAGCTCAAGCGAATTAAGACAGGAGAGAATGAAGCAGGGCTGAGGTATGAGTCACTCTGGACAGAACTCCTTGGAGAGACATTACACAAGTTTGGATGGAGGCTCCTCATGTTGAGCAGCTGTGTAATTTCCTTCAGTTTTGTGAGGTGCTCATTAAAGTGAAGGCAGTTCACCTCTCCCCACTCTGACAGGAGCTTAGCAATGGATAGAGAAGTTGTTTTTAAGTGGAATATTTTGGTTTTGGTTTAATCCAATGAAGCAATAGTGGACATTTTCGTAACAAGCACGCGCAGAATCATAACGCAGTGGAGCTCACTTCCTACCCTATATTTCTGCTCTAAGTGAGGCTCTGTTCCCTCTTCTCTTGCTGTCACCAAACACACCCTGGATGATGTGGCCATAGAAGCCGGCTCAGCCCTGGAGGCGGAGTCCTGGAGCGCAGCACTGGTGCCCCGCGAGGCAGAGGGCATCGGGCGCCGTATTTGGAGGTCTGAGCCCTCCCGGCGCTGCGCTGAGGACCGCGCTTCCCAGACGTGGAGGGGGCTGCGTTTAGGATTGTTATTCACTACCTTGTATCAATGAATCTAATACTAAGCTGTGCGCTTCTACTTCAGAAAGGCTTCTATCTAGAGATACTTCCTGTGGCATTTGTGTTCACACAGCTGCTGAGCCACCACTTATCATGGCTGTGAAAGAAGACGGGCTTTGGAGTAAACCCCTGCACATGTTTGGCCCGGGAGTGTTCTTATCCTCTGACATAGGAAACGTGTCAGGTAAAGCGCTTGTGCACCAACAATGCATGGAGAAGTTGGTTTCAAGTGGAATATTTTGGTTTTGGTCTGTCCTGTGTGTCAGGTTTGCGCTCATGGGATTCTCAAGATGTTCAAGAAATAGAATCGGGGGCCTGGCCCTAGCTCAGTCCTTTAAGTGGCTGCTTCCACAAAGCTGTCAGCCTCAGGTTGCTGGAGTTCAAACCTCACACCTCTCCCGCTGGCCAAAAGTGCCCTGAAGGCATTCGAGGAACCAAAAAAAAAAAAAAAAAAAGAAAAAACAAAACAAAAAAAATAGACTCACTTGGTAGTGGATTACTAATGAAAGGAGAACATACTAGGTAGATGACACTGCCAGTGATATTAAGAAAATGTCAGTCCTTAAGTGAGAGTGCTGTTTGTCAGTTCATCAAATACAAAGTTAGATGTTGATCCAGGCCCACTTCCAAAAGGCCGGAATTACTGCTTGTGTGTCTTAGTCCTGCCGCTTGACACCGGTAGACACACTGTAATGACCTCTCGCTCCACAAAGGCAGCTACATTAAGGTCACTTGCCCTGAGTGTGCTATGTGACCGGAGCCAGGAACTGTAGAGTTCTCAACAAGAACACACTGAGACCGGGCGTGCCGGTGCGTGCCGGTGATCCCAGCACTTGGGAGGCTGAAAACAGGACAGCCACTCTGAGTCCAATCTATGTAGTGAGACCCTGTAGGCCCTGCAGACTCTGCACTAAATACGTAAAAAGTACATTGGTGAAGAGGATTATTAAGTAGTGAAGGATGATGTTGCCTGGAAAAAAAACCAAACAAAAACCAAACTTCGCTTCTGGGTGGGCTAACAGTAATCTTCCTGATGGTGACATCTTCTCTAATTATCTGATCATTTTATTGATTGGCTTAGCCATGAAAAGTACACCACCAGTGTGACCTGTGGGGACTGGCATTGAGAAGGGAGATTCTGGTGGAGCTAGGGGCATGGGTGCCACTTGGGAGCTGGCCAGACCCGGGGCTCCATCTCCTTCCCTTGTGAGGCCTGAGAGTAGATCAGTTCTCCAAATCGCAGGCTTGCCAGGTGGCCGGCCAGCTCCTTGCTGCTTCCTAGCTTTGTCTTAGAAGTTGACTTAGATACGCACAGCAGCCAGGACAGTGTCTCATGCAGAAAGTGACCCGAGTGTGCATTGCTTTGTGCAGTTCTGGGGGCTATTAAGTGTCAGCACAAGATCTAAAATCATAGCGGGCCTGGCCCTAGCTCAGTTCTTCAAGTGGCTGCTTGCACAAAGCAGTCAGGCTCAGGTTGCTGTAGTTTAATCCCCACCGCGCAAGCCAGCCAAACCTGCCCTGAAGGCATTCGGAGAAAAAAAAAGATTTAAAATTATACTGAGGTGCTTGCATGTTCTTGGTGTACATACAGCATGACTGGTGATAACCTTTTCTTTTTATTGGAGACATGGATTGGTACAACAGCAGCCTGTACTACAGTGACACTAGAGGAGACGTTCACGTGCGGCTGCTGAATGGGTCGGGAGTCTCCGAGGGCCGTCGCATCCCCAGCATTGCAGGGGCAGGGGCTCTGACTTTTGAGTGGTTGGGCCGCTCTCTGTACTGGGCTGGAAAGACGTATGTGGTAAGTGAAAGTCTGGCGTCCTGGGTAGTCATGATTTTATGCCGCTTAGGTGATGTTTGTCCCTAACCTTACTTGCTTTTAAAGTTTATTTATGTGTAAGTGAAATTTTATATCACTACTAGGTGTTCTAATTACATAGTTTCGTTAATACTTAAAAATCCATTAAAATGGCACTTGAGGGCCGGCCAAATAGCTCATGGGATTAAAGCAGACGCAGGACCTGGGGGTTCAATTCCCGGGCCTGCTGTGTTGGCCCCACTCCCGGGGCACACTGAGACAACAATTGAGACTGGGCGTGGTAGCACTCACCTGTAATCCAAGTGCTTGGGAGGCTGAAAACAGGAGGATCACTATGAGTCCGATCTTCATAGTGAAACCCTGTAGACCATGTATCCCCTGCACTAAATGCAATAAATAAATACAATAAAATGGCACCTGAGGTCCCTGGCAGGAGAAGACGGATTTCAGAGGCTGTCTCCAAAGGTGTGGCCAGGGCTAGGGCAGGTGAGCTCAAAGGCTGTCTCCAAAGGTGTGGCCAGGGCTAGGGCAGGTGAGCAAGGGACAGCAAAGCACACCTTGGTCTAACAGGTTGGAAGAGCAGAAGCCCATGGGCAGGAGGAAAGCAAGGTGAGGGCCTGGAAAGGCCAGATGTCCAGGAGAACTGGGGACAGCAACTGGGACTGAGATGCCCAGCTGCTAGAAGAGAGCAAGCCAGGGAGTAGGCACCCTGGCCTCTTCCTCCTGCCAGTACTTCCCTTGGCTGCATCTCCTGGAAGCCAGAGGACCAGGGACCCTGGCCACTGCAGCCTTTGGGGCAGAGAGCTGGGGGGACACACCTGAGTCAACATGGGAGCCTCCAGGACACCTGTGTGGTGATGCACCAAGGAACAGATGGTGGCCAAGGACAAGAGTACGTCAGAAAAACGTGATGCTGAAGCATCTCTTTGAGGGGGAGGGTGCTTGTGTCCTTCCACTGATTTGTTTGGCCATGATTCGTCTACTAATGTGTGGCGGGTCTTGAGAACAGGCACAGGTGAGAATAGAGGGTCGCAGCAGATGTGGCACTGCCCTCAGAGCTTTGTCAACGTGTAATTTACGCTCTATAAAATTCATCTCTGTTGTGTGAAACTCGAGGGGTTTTGCTGTATTCAGTGTTGTGCAACCACTACTCTTCTTGCTGCTTTGATGAGATAAAGAAATAATAATGAAAAGCAAAGCAGTCAGAGGTGGAGCTGCTCGGGGTAGCCTGATAAATGGTGTAAATGACAGGTAAGGTGGCATTGAAGGTACCGCTTAGGGATGCTTCCTGAAACGGTTCAGGCTAAAGCTAGTTTTGAAGGGAGTAGATATATAGGGGCCGGGGAGATGGCTCAGTGGAATAAGCGCTTCCCTGGCAAGTGCAAGGGACTGAGTTCAATCCCCAGTTCTGCCAAAAAAAATGAAAAAAAAAAAAAATAGTAGATATATAACTGGCTTTCAGCATTTGCTCTATCTCTGTAATGCAAGCTTAACTCCAGGATGAATTGTTTAACTTCATTTCATCCACTTTACTTACAAGGAAAAAAGAGGGACTAGAAATCCCTGATAGGCTCAATGTAAGGATTGTAGGAGTCGATGTTCTGAAGAGCAAATGGCGCAGTGCCTGGCACGGCATAGGTAGGTGCGTGTTGATGGGGCGATTCCTGGGAGGGAGGGAGGGAGGGAGGAAGGTGAGAGACAGGAGCAAGGAGAGGGTGCTCATTGAAGAGCACCGATGTCTCCTTCAGGAATCCAATCAAACACTCTTGTCCGTAGGGTTTTATTTTCTTGAGATACAATTCGAAATACTAAATGCTTTTACTGAAAATAGATTTGTTTGCTTTCCCGTTAGAGATAAAAGGAGGTAAGTTCCATGGACGCGGTGGCGTGCGCGGCACACTGCCTAGCGTGGTACTGGGAAACGCCTGTGCTGAGTGGATGCTGGGGCAGCTCACTGATGCCTGCAGTCAGCGCCCCGAGGCAGCAGCGTCCTCGGAGCGCCCTTAGCTGACTCGCTGCTGTGCCCCTAGATCCACAGGCAGTCTGTGCTGACGGGCCACGCGGACATGGTCACGCGCGTGAAGCTGCTGGTGAACGACATGGCAGTGGACTCCTTGGGCGGCTATCTCTACTGGACCTCACTCTACTCCGTGGAGAGCGCCAGGCTGAACGGGGAAAGTGCTCTTGTCCTCCAGGCACAGCCTTGGTTTTCCGGGAGAAAGGTGACGAATTAAAATGAAATCCGAGCATTTGCTGATGTCGACTGGTGCCTGCCGGCGTATGGCAACAGTGACGCCGCTTGTTTGTCATGGACCCCTGAGCTGAACCCTCAGACCCTGACGCAGAAGGGTGGTGGTGGAGCCGGCCCGCTCCTAAGCCTTCCTTGGAGGTTATTGTTAATTGTATGAATGTATGTGTAACAGAGAAGTTTTTAGTTTGCTCTACCTTAAGTGGTGTCCGCAACGGACAACTTTTAATTTCTTAATTTTTTAAAATCTTAATGACTTTTACTGAACCTTTTAGAGCTCCTTATTGGGTAGGGATTAGGTATTTTTAAAATTAATTTTAGGGGCTGACTATTCTAAAAACTGCATTCCTGAAGCAAACTATTAAAAGTCTTTCTACATTTTAGGGTGGTGATGAAAATTAAGCAAGAAAATTTATTAGAGGTAGTGGCAGTTGTTTCAGCCATATGTTAAGTGCCCCATGTAGAGTGATTAGTGTCTTTTGATCTTACAAATACGCCCCGTGCAGCGACCTTTCCAAGGCAAATGCTCCTTCTACTTGCTTAGCTTCCAGAAGCAACACCTGCTTGTCTTTACCCCATTTTCCTACTCCCTTGGTTTTCAGCTAAATTGCTGAGTCTTATTTGTATAAGGCCACTGAAGGAAACTTAGGAATTACATAAAAACATTGCAGAAAATATCATTTGCCCTGTTTATACCTAACATATCCTTTACATTTTAAAAATTATTTTAAAGTTCTGTCCTTAAGAAAAAATACACTCCAAGTTGTTCAAAATATGCATGTATATATTAAATTACCATTGACTGATGGGAAATCGGGCTCACGGGATATATGGGCTATGGTTCCTAGAATACCCTATTCAAAGAGACTGATTTGTGTAAACAGATTATAATATATTTAAAAGAGATCTGAGACTTAAGCCCCATGTCCAAGGGTTGACTGATGGAGCATCAGATGCCAAATCAGCACCAGACTGCAGCTACAGAATCTGCAACAGTGAGGTCTAGCCTGGGAGTAAGAACAAAGACGTGTTTCTCCAAGTGTGCTGAGAAATCTAAAGACTCACCACCAGTGTGTGTGGGGTGCAAGTTTCATGCATTCTATTTTGTAGCTGCTTTCTGAAAAGTGGATGTCGCTAAGCAACATCTGGGCTCAGCAATCTCCAAGTCTCACTGCCCCTCCTTAATGTCACACTTAGCCCTCAGCCACGAGCTACTTCCAGCCAGCAGATACAAGGAAAGGCAGCCAGCCCCTTCTCATAGAGAGACACAGTTACGTGAGATGGAAAGGGGACGGAAGCGAGAGACCCCTAAGATGACACTCGTGGCTCCGTCAGATGAGTTCAGCTCACAGCACAGAGCACGTTTTACTGCGTGTGACCTCTGCCTGTTTACACACAAGGCACCGAGGGACACAGAGGGCATAGGAAGGACCAACACCTGGATTTTACCTATGGTCTGAGCACCTGCAGCCTGCAAAGGGACTTACAGGATCTCTTGTTTTAGAGAGCTAGAGGTAATTCATAATTTAGAAGGCTCCAGTGCATCTTGTGGTAAATAAACAAGACCAACCAATTTCACTTTATGGTGAGAAAAATAAATAGCTAAACCCATTGCAGCATGAAGCAAGGATCTGATTCAGCTCTTGAAAGGCCAGGCACCACTGGACAGATTTCACCTTCCTGGGGAGGACTCGGCAAATTCTCTCGAACACATAGGCTGTTTCTAAGACAGCAGCAGTTCCTGCAGTCAGGTGCCACACGACTATCTTTGCAGCAGGATGACCTGTCAGAAAGTATTTCTGGTTCTTAAATACTTCACAATCTTGTTTTTTTTTTTTTTTTACATTTTTGTTGGCCCCTCATTTCGTTTGGGTGCTGCTTTTGCTAAAGATGAGTCCTCATGGTGCCTCTCAGCCTCTAACTCTGCTACAGGGAAGCAGTATGCTGAGGCCAGGCTCCTACTAATCTTGGTTTATTTGAAAAATACTTGTAAAGCCAAAGAAAACAAAAGGAGGTGCGTATGATAGCAACTTGTAGCTCCTACACCGTGCTTCACAGGAGAAGCAGTCTCCTCAGGTCTCACTAGACAAATCGAGGTACGGACTACAACGAGGAGATGGGGTAGCAAGAGGTGTTCTCAGCTGTCACCTGGAAGCGGGGCTTTCTATACACACAAGATCCAAGCTTAACGCATAAATACTCTGAATTTTTTTTTTTTTTTTTTGGTACCAGGGATTGAACTCAGGACCTTGAGCTTGCCAGGCAAGCACTTATTCCACTGAGCCATCTCCCTGTTCTACCCTAAATTCTGTCTCAGTTACTTTCCTATCATTGCTGGGACAAATACCCAACTCTCAAAATTAGGGAAGGAAAGGTTTATTTAGTCACAGTTACTGGAGGGTTCAGTCCATACTCGGCTGGCTCCAAGGCAGAGTGGCACACGGTAGAGGGTAGTTCATGGTGGCAGCAAAGAGCAAAGGGAGGAGCAGCGTTAACAACACAGCAGAGAGCAAGTCTGTCTCCCCTATGTTGCATTCAGGCATCCGCCCTGGGCTGGGTGCAGTACTCACACCCATAATCCCAGCAGCACTCACACCCATAATCCCAACAGTACTCACACCCAGAATCCCAGCAGCAATCACACCCATAATCCCAGTGGGTCACGAGTTAATCACAAACTCTAGAAGTCCACCCCATGACTGCATGAGACTTCGGGCACAACTAGACACAAACCTCAACACCTGTGTTTATTACCTCTGCGAGATGGGTGAGGGCATCTTGTTGTAATTAGTAGCAAATATAGTTTAGAGTGCTATAAACCTTTGGCTCTCAAATATCATGGCACTCTGGACTCTCTCAGGTGCTTCCAAAGCAGAGTGGACCTTGACCTTCATTCCCAGTGCCATAGGGTGCCACCAGGGAACCAAGGCTTAGTCAACAGCTCCACAGAGAGTTCTAATACACAGCCATGTCTGAGAACAACTGGTCTAAACAGTAGGAAAAGTTGTTGGATCAAATTGCTAAAGTGTCCCAAGCTATGGTTAGCTTTGGGCAAGGGTTGGCCACAGGCTCATTTTCAGATCAAGCAGGTTGGCATGTGTGAGATGCTGCCTGTGGACCAAGTATCTAGGAGGTGCTGGTGCTGGTGCTGCTGGTGCTGCTGGTGCTGGTGCTGCTGGTGCTGCTGGTGCTGCTGGTGTTGCTGCTGGTGCTGGTGCTGCTAGTGCTGGTGCTGGTGCTGCTGGTGCTGGTG
>NW_004524610.1:793406-799290 GCF_000260255.1 Octodon degus | reverse complement strand
GAGAGAGAGAGAGAGAGAGAGAGAGAGAGAGAGCGCACGCACACATGTGTGCCCACGTGCTAAGGATTAAGGTCAAATGGAGCAAAAAGAACTTGTTGCTTGCATGGCTCTGTTTACTTGGGTTCTCCGTTGCTGTGCTCTTGGACTTAACCAAGAGGTCTCGTCTGCCCTTCAGCCTGATCAGTTTGCCTGGGTTGGGCCTGGTTGCTTCAGCGTGTGGAAGCTCCGTCTCCATGGCCGTATTCTTAGCCCCACTCTGTGTTCTTGTTGTCATTTACTTTACTTCTACCTGTAAAAATACTTTGAATATTATTGTTGGCTTAAACAGTCAATAGTTTTTAATTCCCAGAGTAGTTACAGATCTGAAATTAAAACATAAGACATAGATTCATTACAGCACAGCATTTGCAGGGACCACTTAGAGATTATTTTGATTGAGTAAAAAAAAAAAAAAAAAAGATTGAGGTCAGAGATGTTCATGTGGCTGCCTGTCTCATTGCTAATAAGAGGGGTGATCAGGAAGGGCCTAAAATGTGCGTGTCCTTCCTCATATTCTGTGTCTGAGAACTGAAACTGGTTCCCCACTCAAACTATTCTCCCTCACCATTGTATAGCCGCCTCCTTTACTTATAAATGCCTGAAGCTATAGACAGCGGGCCATTTCTGACCTGGAAGTTGAAGCAGGTCAGATACTCCCATGTATCTCGCTGCATCACTGCAGGCTTCGGCGCTCTAATAGGCTGCACCCTCTGTGTTCCCTCCAGTGGGGACTGTCCCTCCCCACGCCGCTGCCCTGGAGCTTGTGTTCCACTGGGACTGCTCCACTCAGGGCCTCACGCAAGCACTGTTCCCTGGGGAGGCTTTCTCTTTCTGTCCGGAGTACTTTCCTTTTCCTTTCAGAGTCCCCTCAGTAGTGTAGCTCTCTGTTAACTCTCTGCCTTTTCAGGAGGCTGCACGCTCCATGAAGGCAGTGTTTGCATCTTTGTGTTCTTAATAGTGAACATAGAGCTGTACATGTAATGCGTGTCAAGTGAACCTTCTCTTACTAGAGCGACCTTCCTGAGTTCACTGTGCACCTCCTGCTTCATGGAAGGTTGTGGTACAAACACCACGTAATGATTTTCTGGATAAGTTTTTGTTAAAGTCTAGCCTTACCTCTTGTCAACGACTGAAGGGTTCAGAGTACTGACCTTCTGAAAATGAGAATATTTTTTTAAACTTTATTTATTTTTATTATTTATTTATTTTTTTCAAATTGGTAGGACAGTTTCAATAATTAACACATTGCATACATTCTTTCTAGTGGTTAATTGCTGTACAAGATGCAGACATGATATCCTATTTACAAACACCATTAGAACAAATCACTATTCATTAAGAGACTGTAACTATACATCTATCCTAACCACTTTGAATATACAGATACAAAATGGACATTCATCTGTATACCCTTTTCTTGTTAAGTTCCGTTATTTGAATATTATAAGTGTGTGAGAATATTGTGTTGAAGTAAGGTAAAAAACACTGGAGGTCACGAGTTTGGGGGTTAATCCAGAGATACAGGAGACTGTCACTTGAGGCAGAAGTCTTCCAGGGGAGCGATCCACACCAGGGGACATTTACTGGCATCAGCCCCACTTGCAGGGAAACCTCTGTCCTGGTCCTGTGACAGCTGTAGGAATGCTGAAGCCATAGCCAGCCAGGCCTGGAGCGTGGCTGACCAAATGCTTTCCTGTGTGCAGCAGCAGCAGCACCTCTGTCAGCAGGGCAGTGTGTCCTGCCAGGCCAGCGTCCTTCTGTCTGCGGCTTAGTTCTGTGTACTTCAGAAAGTAGCTGGTAAGTTCCACTGAAATGGGGAAACAGCAAAACATGAAGTAGACACGTGAGTGGAAGTCTTCAGGCCTCACAGCCAGGCGGGGACACACGGCAGCGGCCCGGGACAGGTAGGCGTGCGGCCACTGCCCTGGGGGTGAGGCGGCATGTTCTTCCGCCTGACTTGGGACTCCCAGCTCCTGTGCTGTGGCATAGTTTTCATCATTTCAATTATTTTTGTGAAATTTATAAAAAAAACTGACCTATTTTTATTTAAAATATGATACTTTATGCTTTTCTAAAGAAAGGAATACAAACAGTATCTATAGGATGATTTATAGAAATCATTTGAAACAGCCAAATCACTTCAAAACATGGAGGATTACTGGACAGCTTTCATTGAGTAGGAGGCAACTGGGATAATTTTAGGAATAACTGAACAGATTTTTAAACTAAAAATCATTACAAAATTCCTTTTCATTGCAAAGGAAGAATCTCTAATTCAGTTTAAGCAGTAACCTGTTATTTGAATTCCCTAGTCCAGAAAAGGAGGATTTTGGAGGTGGTGAACACTTCTAAACGTTGTTGTAGCCACAGACAGATGGGCAGAGCAGCAAGCAGACAGGCTGGACTATGACTGACAGCGGGGTGACTGACTGAGGGCAGCAGGGCCAGCTCCGCGAGGGACGCAGTCGGTGCCTGTGAGTGGCTCTGCCCACGCATCTGTGGTGCTGGCCTTTTCTAATGGGTGGCAGGGGGACAGAATTTTTAAAATTCACCTTTTAACTTTTGTGAGGAGTTACGACAAAATGAGATCAAATTTATCCATGTGCAGTTTCTGGGTGGCAAGTGACAGGTTAAGCTTTCTGCCTGAAGTCCTGTGTTTAGCACCTGGCAATCCCGTGCTGCTCACGTGGCCCCTTCCTGAGGCTCGCTGGTCGCAGTGCAGCCGGCCCTGTCCGGGATGGGCAGAATCACGCGGGCCTGGAGGCTCACCCTCGTGGTGCTCTGTGAACCGGACTAGGTGAGAGGTGGTTGGTGTCTGACGTTTTTGGGTTGATGAGGAGGATGCTCGCCCAGGCCAGTGTCAGAGTTCATGACAGTGTGTAATATTCTACAAGAACACTGTGTACCGCAGTTCCTGAGACTGCCACATCCAGAAAAATCTGTCCCTGTCTCTTGTGGATAAATGCCTGCCAAGCCTTGGCTGTCTGGTGCCTCTAGTTCTCAAATCCCTGGACAGAATGTGCATCTCCGCTGCAGTTCTGCCTGAACCCTGACCCTTCTACCTGTGGTGTTGGGCTATTGTGTTGTTCTTGGTTGATCTCCAAGCCTTTTTTGCTTCACATCTGTAAGTGTTCTTTGAAACTTTTGTGAAAAGAGGAAATTTATACTCTCTCTGTGGGTTGTTCTGGTTTCATTTCTGCACAGTAACATTATTGCTAACTCCTGGCCTCTGTCTTTCTTCTACCAATGCAAGTGCTGTAAAAGCGCGTGGAACACACCAAGGGTGTGGTCTCTGGAGGAAGAGGTAGGAGAATCAGGTTGTGACCCTGATGTAAATAGTACTGAAGTTGTAAGTAGAGTCAAAAACACAATCTGAGTAAACAGTCTTACTAGAAAACATCACCTTGACTTAAAAATTCCTAGAAATTTTGACTTAGGTCTAATACATTCAGAGAAATGTAAAAAAAATACATTTAACATGGATCTAGAGGTATTGACAATTATCGTTGCAAAATTTTTCCTCTTTCTTTTCATTTTCACTCCAGTTTCCACACAGACAGACACACACACACCTTAAGGCTTTCTCTTGGGTACTGGTGACAATGTGTGCACTCATGGTGTTGGCTTTCTGCAGCACTGGGGACATCAGCATCATGGAGTTCGCAGCCTGGAGCACTTCTGAAATTTCCCAGAATGCTCTGATGTACTACAGCGGCCGGCTATTCTGGATCAACGGCCTCAGGATGATCACTGCGCAGGAAATCGGGCAGAGGACTAGCGTGTCTGTGTCGGAACCCACCAAATTCGATCAGTTCACAATCATCCAGACGTCCCTCAAGCCCCTGCCGGGTGCAGTGTTTTATTCTTGCGTATTCCCTCTCCTCTGCACTTTCTATTAAATACGTGTTTAGGTTTGAATGATTTTAAGTAGAAAAAGGTAGTAGTAGTTTTTGTTGCCTTATTTGCAATCAGTTTAAACTTAGCTCAAATTTATAGCTGAAAAAGTCAGGAAAGGTGATTTTCAACATGTTAATATAGGAAGGGAAAACTTTGATTCGGCTCTAATCAGCCCTAGTTTCTGTGATGACCAATGGTCTTACATGCCTTTCCCTTCCCTCCCTCCCTCCCTCCCTCCCTCCCTCCCTCCCTCCCTCCCTCCCTTCCTTCCTTCCTGTAGGGAACTTTTCCTCAGCCCCTAAGGTTGTGCCAGATCCTGTTCCTAAGTCTTCATTTAGGGTTGAAGGAAATGCCTCAGCTTTTCAGGTCCTGTGGAGCAGCCCCCCCGAGGTGGACTGGGGTGAGGTTTTCTACAGCGTGGAACTCAGGGCTCACTCCAAGGTACAGTGCTGGCTCTGGCCCCCTCCACTGGCATGCAGACCTGCCCTCGTGTCAGGCCACACATTGCGTGTGCCGAGCACCTCACCTCGGGCCCTGCCTCAGCACTGGGTCATCAGGGCTGTTAACTTGCTCTTGCGGTCTTGGCCACTTTGTGCTAACCACCACGTTGGGCACGCTCTCCCTGGCCTCAGATGTGCCAAATCAGCCTTTCTTTATAAATGAAGCAAAGTTTGGGGATTTTAGTTAATCAGGAATGAAAAATCTTATAATTCTTTTCCTAAGGAAACAATGTTCTTGTGCTTCTATTTTAGTTCCTGGCTAGTGAAAAACAGCCTTTACCTGTGTTTACCGTGGAAGGGCTGGAGCCGCACGCCTGGTTTAATCTTTCAGTCACTCCTTACACGTACTGGGGAAAGGGGTCCAGAACTTCTCTCTCGCTTCGAGCCCCCACTACAGGTACTGGGGTAAAATTCTCTCTTTAAAGATGCAAAATTTTACTTTCCGTGATCTCAAATGAATAGTTAAGGATATTTAAAACAACTTTCAGTTTTGTTAGGTGTGTTTAGATTCTCAGCTTTTTCAATAAGTTTTGGAAATTAGAAGAATGTCATTAAAATAACCTGCATAACTTACTTTAAAAGAGGAAAGTTTCAAAGATTTCTTTTTTTTTGTTTTGTTTTGTTTTTTGGCAGAACCAGGGACTGAACTCAGGCCCTTGCGCTTGCCAGGGAAGCACTTATTCCACTGAGCCATCTTCCCAGCCCCAAGATTTCTTACAGGATGTTTCACTTAATTGTAAGATATGCAAGAGGCATAGCTATGTTTCAGATGCTTGCAGAACCTTTCCTAAGGAAATGTATGTTGAAGAGTAGAAGTTCTTACTTTAGAAGGCAGATGTTCCTAAAGATGGTAATTCAGGATGTTCTATGGGTGGATAACTGCTGTTTTTATATTTTACATTTCTTGGAAATATATTTTAAAATGGTCTTACATGTACTGGGAACAGATGTGTGTACTCATTGGCATTGTGTTTCTGATTCCATTTTTATACAGGTGAGTCAACTTTTGCATGTGTATGATTCACAACCACGCACAATATGGCTACTAACCACCTTCTTACATGTGTGTGTATGTAAAAATGTGTTTAAGTCAAAATATGGTTCCACATAAAGGGCACAAAGACACATACACACACAACATCACTCTTTAAAATGTCTATTTCACACCCACTGTGTGTCAGAATTGTTTTTTTTTAATTGTGAAATTCATATTACTTTATTTAGTGAAGTTCTGCATCATTTGTAATTTTGCATTTAGTACTATTTTGTACACTCTTTAAAAAATAAAGAAAATTTTTAGAAAGATTAAAGAAACTAATTTTTAGGGAGGAATTTATTGAGCCATCTCCTTTTATACTAAAGATACCTGCTTTTAGTCCATAAATGTTGCTCCTAAAGATAGTTTAATCTTTTTCTTCTTTTGACATCAGTTATTTTATTTTAAAGAA
>NW_004524610.1:748574-791582 GCF_000260255.1 Octodon degus | reverse complement strand
GAGTTGAACCCTTTGTGTCTCTCTGGCAAGATGTTCTGCTCCTGAATCAGCTGGGTGGGTCTTGCCTCTAGCCTCTTTGCAGGGAGTTCTGTTGAAGGGTTCCGTGTTGGGCCTGCACTCTGGGTCTATTCAGGATCCCGCGGCCTGGGTCATCTCACTCACTCGCCGGGCCTGCGCTCTGGGTCTGTTCAGGATCCGGAGGGCCCCAGTCGTCTCCAAGATGGTTTAATCTTAGCTCTTTCATGAACCGGTAGTTGCTGCAGTCACTCCTGAAGTTGAGGTGACTGGAGTGGCTGAAACCAACACATCATGCTTGCAGCCAACCGGCCCCTTCAGCCTGGCAATATTTCTTCACAAAGTGCTTTTTAATAAGTGTTGGTTCCTAACAACTTAGTGGTTTTAAATGTTAATAAACTTCCCTTGTCTCTGGAACAGTAGTTTATAGAATGTATTTATTCTAAATTTGTGTGGTAACGTCCCATGGTGTGACTGGTATTGTGGGTTTGGAGAACACCATGGAGGAAGGCTTAATTTCATCACATATTTGCTGTCCATGACAGAAGTGAGCTCCCTCCATCCAATGATCTCAGTGGGAAACTCCAAAATGATACAGGGAGAAAAACTGGTCTCGGGTGGGTGACCTCCAAACAACATAGGGAACCTCCAAATGACATAGGGAAAAATGATCTCTGGACCTGACCTGCATGAGTTCGTATTCTCTAAAACTGAAGAATGAATTTTAGGAACAAAAAGAGGTTATGAGCAGAATATATTTATTGAGAGAAAGAGTGCTCCTTTCTGAGAGAGGGACAGGAGGGGGGGGCCCTGAGTGGGTAATTTCCCCTGTGGGTCAGAATTGTAATTGTGCTTGGTCCTTACACAGTTGTGAGGCACATAGAACAGGTGTCAATCTGTGATTCTGCTAGTGAGGAAACAGAAGATCTGGAGCTGTCTATGAGAAATAGCTACTAAGTGTAAGGACCTAATCCAGGATTTTTATTGTAGTTTCGTCAAACCTCTCATCACAAGTGGGAGCGAATTATAGCTTTACATTAACTTAATTTATGTAAATTTTCTAACACAGGACTCAGCAGACAGTGAGGTTCAGTAAACACAGACACCTGTCCACCATTCCTCTTCTCACTGTTATGACTCATTCAGCAGCATCTGCCCACAAGTCCCACAGCAGCAACCTCGAGGAAGCTGGCCTGCTCTGAAGCGGGTCATGCTTGGCTCCGAGTGTACTCTCTTTGAGGCTGTCTTGTTCTCTCAGCTTTGTGGTACTGCTCTATGGAAATGCATTTAACACATTTACAGGGGGTCCACTGAGGGCCCAGGGGCTGTAAGGAAGGATAATAGGATTGATCCTTTCCTTTGAGATAGTCACAGTACAGAAAGCAATTGTTCAAATTGACCACTATTTATTAATCACTTTTTATGTGCCAGTCCTATGCTAGGTCTGGGGAATTTAATAGGGAATAAGAAGAGATCGTTTCTCTAATGGATCTCGTTGGCAGCATGGAGATAAACACACTTTCCAGAGATAAACACTGAGAGCCAGACAGCAGTGGCCTCTAGTGAGTAGCCGCCACTACGACAGTTCACCTTTGTCAAGCCGCTGCAGGCTGCTTAGGAGAAGGAGCTGGTGTGGCGGATATGGCAGGCAGGCCTCTGGGAGCAGAAACATCAGCTGGCTCTGAGGGATGCAGCAGGAACCGGCATCCCGCACGCAAGGCTTGTGAAGGCCTGGGGTTGTATAGCATATGAGGCCTGCCCTACGGAGTGATGTGACTGGGGAGGTGTGGCTACCTCGTGGAGGACTCTTGGAGGGGGCCATTGGGTGGCGGCTTGGAGACCAGGCTCAGGAGCAAGAGGTCCAGGCTTGCATTGGTGCTAGCATAAGGGGCCTCCAGCCCTGTTCCTGAGAGGTCGGCCTTATTGGCCACACTTCCTGCTCATAGGGGCTTGGTGCAGCCCTGGTGTGCTGTAGTTCACACTCAGAACTAGCTGAGGCTGGTCAAGTCACTTCTTCTGATGACTGGCTCCTCCCAGCCATCGCTGCTTGGGGATGGGAGCTACTGCTGGCCCTGGGGAGGGACAGGAGCCTTGACCGTCTGCACAGGGCAGATGTGCTTGAACAGGGTAGAAGAGATCCGGGCCGAACTCCAGGAAGTCATGAGACTTGCTAAAATACCGTGCTGGATTCCTGAAGAAAGCTACAGAATATTTCCGGCTGACCTCCAGAGATTTACCTCAGCTCTCTGCAATGAGGAATTGTTACTGATAAGATGTCCACGTGTTGGTCAGGAGTAGCAAATCTGGTCCTGTCTCCACTTCTGTCTTGCAGCTCCATCTACACCAGAAAACCCCAGAATATTTGTGCTACCAAGTGAAAGACCCTTTAGCAAGAATACAGCTGTGGTAGAGTTCAGGTGGGACAAGCCTAAGCATGAAAATGGCACGCTGGCCAGATTTGAAATTTCCTATCATACATCCAACCAGAGTGATGCAAACAGAACATCTGAAGGGTGGATTGCTGTCAACGTCAGTGGCACGGTGACATCTTTTCAACTCAAGGGCATGAGCCCTGGGTACACTGTTGCCTTTCAGGTATGCACACTGCGACATGGGCATCTTATAGGGCAACAGAGGGGCAGCAAAGGAGGGTGAGGTTCGCGCTTCCACTCTGTCAGTGCTCTGAGGCTCACTGCACTTGCAGGGTCAAGCGGGCAGCAGAGAAACAGGGAAGGAAGGACAGCGGGGGTGAAGGATGTCTTGACAACGCCCTTCATTCAGGCTACTTCTAAGATGTGGAGTAAAGCGGGGTTTGTCAGAGAGATCTCTATAGCCCACTCAACAGAGTTGGGGCTTCACGTTCACTATCTTGTTGGATTTTCATACTGTGAGGAAAACCCCAGGTCCCTGTGTGTGCCAGTCTCTCAGCAGGCTGCAGATGAGGACGTGCCCTGCCACAGGTCCGCTTTGTTCGTCCCTCCTGGCCACAACACCCCGTGGATCATCCGTATGCCCAATTTGGGTCTTCTGACGGAAGTAAAAGCCAGTGTGCATGATTGACATCTCACCTGTTCATCCACAGGACAGAAGGACAGGCGAGCAGTCAAGAAGGAACCTCTGTCGAGACTCCATTTTGATCTTTAAGCTTTCATATAAAATAACATACCACTTATAGCTGAGGGCTTGATAATTTTCCTATTCTCATTAATTACCACACTGCAGACAGTATTTTAAATATTTACAGATATTTTCCATTTGGGGGGGTAAAGTAATGCTTTAGAGATTTGAGTTTCCTATAGATGTGTTTCTATTTTTCTTTTTGTACAATTTTATTTAATAATTGTTTTTATTGGGCCAGGGCAATAGCTCAGTGGCATAAGTGCCTGCCTGGCAAGCACAATATCCTGAATTTGATCCCTGGAACTGCAAAAAAAGAAAAAAGAAAAAAATTGTTTCTATTATCTATTAGGTCTACATATTCTGCTCAAAAAAAGTTGTTCATAAAAGTTAAAAATAATGCACATTCCTATTTGTAATGTTAATGTCTTTTCCTAAGAGTGTCTGTTTATATGGAAGTTCCAGATTTGTGTCACTGTAGACCCATGAGCTGTGACATATGTAGACATATATGATTTCATTTAATGTCGTCCTATGCAGAACTGGGTGTTGTTGGCATGCATAGGCGCCCTTGTAAGTCACACACAAATATTAATATATAGGGTGTCATGAAATGCATTTAGTGCCCAAAGGATAGCACCAGGCATGCAGTGTCCAGCTGAGAAAGCACTGGCGGCTCCGCATTTTGAGGCTACCTGCCAGTATTCTTTGTGGCTTTTATGTATATGTGAGACTGGGGAATGGAAATGATTTATTACATAATAAAAGATATCTAACTTTTTTGGAGAAAACTTTTCTGTTAGGATGTTACATGTGCAGCGAAAGTAAAGCGCATACAGCTCAGACAACGTGTTTCTGGGGTTCCACTCCAGGCAAGTTCCTCCTTCTAAGTATGACTCTGGTCCAGCTGCTTCTACCGTAGTTAGTAGCTGTGGGGCTCCGAAGTGGTAATGCGTGGGAAAATAGTTTGACATGCAATAATTTTTGAATGTAAAGTTTACTATTTTCTTTTTATAAATATCTTTTAAAGTATAACAAATTTAGTTATTTGAAGCTTTTAGTTGTTAAAGGTAAGTGGAAATCTACCATAATGTTTAGTTTTATTTCTTTCAAGTATTCGATGTAATTTTAACTTATTGATTTTTAAACTATTTGACAAACACGTGTTGCATATGACTGAGGTATGGAGAGTAACCATTTGATATGTGTGTACAGTGTGTAAGAGTTACCGCCGTCAGAGCACCCAACCACCCGTCACCACCTGGTTCCCACATTAAATTCCCAGATATTTTTTTTTTTTTTTTTTTTTTTTTTGGCAGAACCGGGGATTGAACTCAGGCCCTTGTGCTTGCCAGGGAAGCGCTTATTCTACTGAGCCATCTCCCCAGCCCATAAGGAATTTTTTTTTTGCTCCTTGAATGCCTTCAGGGCACTTTTGCATGGCTGGAGTGTTGTGGGGATCGAACTACAGCAAACTGAGGCTGCCAGCATTGTGGAAGCAGCCACTTAAAGAACTGAGCTAGGGCTGGGCCCCCCAGATATTTCTAGAGATTGTTTTTTGTTACTCCATAAAGATCCGTGCCACACCAGCATTGTCTAGACCAAAAGCCCCAACAGCTTTCGTGTGGGACCGCGTTTTGCACTTATTTATTGCTATTCTTAGTGAACAATATTTGACGCTATTAATAACGTATATCAGGCATGTGAGACAAGATACGCAGTAATCTCTTAGTCTTAGACCTTATTGCCCTGGGAATACTAATTAACGCCTCTTCTGTATCTGTTGTTTCTTTTGCTTTGCTGTAGGTTCGAGTCTACACATCCAAAGGCCCAGGGCCATTTTCTGACATAGTGAAGGCTAACACATCAGGTATTTGTTATCTAAAATCTGTTCAAGTAAATACTTAAAAGCATCTTTGCAGTGCATCTTTAGGGATTCTAATTTCATCTCTGACCTGAAGTTAAGGTCACATTTTAAAAATCGTTTTTTCTCATCACCAAAATATGTTAGTGAACCTGGGATGAGAAGGCCAAAGGGCTTCGTAGGGGCCAAGAGCGCTGGACCCTGATATGCCCATGAATTTCAGAACCACTTGACATTGACTCGAGAGACTTTGCCTGCCTGGAGCTAGCTTACTCATGCGTGTTACTTGGTTTTCATTTTCAGAAATCAACCCATGTCCTTACCTCATGTCTTTCCTTTGCAATGAGCTAGTGCTTTTCGATGTGGACCAAAATCAGGTTGTGTGGACATTTTTGGCAGAGGGAGACATCGGCGCCCTGGGCTATACTGCTGATGACAACATAGGGTACTTTTCTCAAGGGGACTCCCTTTTCCTTCTAAATTTGAGCAACCATTCTGGCTCCAAGGTACTTCAACTTTGTGATTATTGTTTTTTAAATGTATTTTAGTACAGGAACTACAGGGTCTCACTGCACAGATCGGACTGGTAGTGATCCTCCTGTTTTCAGCCTCCTGAGTGCTGGGATTACAGGCACACACCACCACGCCCACTTGCAATCACTGTCTCAGTGCACCCCAGGGATGGGGCTGGCATGGCATGCCTGGGATCAAACTCTGGTCCCTGTGCTGCCTAAGCAGGCATTTTAATCTGCTGAGCTGTCTGGCCAGCCTCTTTGTGATTCTGTTTAATGTGCAAAGTGGAACTTTGATGTGTCCTCTGGCCCTATAATTAATATGCCGGGGTGAGCCATGTTATTGGAATGATTCAAAAGGATGGGTGCTGTACAGTTATTTATATACAAATAAACACAGAATAGAATTTGGGCGAGTTCTTTCAAGATTAACTTGGAGGAGTTATTGGCAGTGTGTGTTAGAATGGAGAGATATGGAGGTGTGTGAGCTTTTTGTTACTGGAGCAAATACTGAGTTAACTTATAAAGATAAAAATTTACTCTGACTTGCAACTCTAAAGGCTCCAGAAATAGTTGTTTGCCTTATTGTTTAGGGGTCTGTCGCGAGGCAGCTATCACTTCTGGGAGTACATGGTAGTGAGATCCATTTCCTTGTGGGCAAGAAGAAGAAGCAAACATAGGCATCTGTTGCTCTCACTGTAATTGGTGCTCCCTGGGGAGAAACGGTGGCAGGAATGAGAAAGACACAAACAGACAAAAGCTAGGCTAGGCAGTTGCTGGTCTGTCTGATGGGCAAGACTAACCTAACTCAACGCACAGCAAAACAATCCTTTATACTTTTGCCAATTTTGCAACACATGACACAAGGTGGTCTTGTGACTAATAGCTGACCTTAACCAGACAGGTTGTTTATCTCAGGCGTGAGGTAGCTTGTTTGCTTTCGGCGCTGAGGCCCAGTCCCAGCTACACACGTTCGACCAATTTCGTAGCTTCCTGCAGCTCCCAACATATCCCCCTTTCTTGTGTTGTTTTGTCAGAGATGGGTGTTCCATTGCAGTTAGAGAAGCCATGTTGGGAGAAGTCTTTAAAGGACTTCTTTATACTTGATGCCAGTCCACAGATTGTAGGCACTCAAATTCAAGAATGTGACCATGGCTCCCGCCCTGTTGGGAGGGCACAGCTGATGGGCTGAACACCACCTCCTAGTCCTACTTCCTAACGACTTGCCACTTCCCAGCGATACAACTGGCTGGAGCTAAACTGCAGGGTGGGTCTTGGGAAGATACCCCAGACCCAAACAGTAGCAAAAGTGAAACACTCTAGTCCTGACTCTTACAAAGTGAGTCTGGAAAGGCAGGAAGGTGCTTTGGAACGTGTAATCTGCAATTTATTCCAGGCCTATCACTTACTAGATCTGTGACCACCTTCAAGTTACTTAACCTCTGTGGCCAAGTAGGCCCTCCTCCTGGGTTCCTGTGAAGGTCAAGTGAGATAGACTGTGAAAGCCAATGCCTGGCGTAGGACGGGCACCCAGTTCATTGCAGCTGTTACGGCGGAGGGCCAACCAGTACAGCTGTCAGGCTACAGCAGGGTGTGGGGAATCTCAGGGAATGAACGTGCACCAGCCCAGATGAGTGGTGATAGCAGCAGAATGGAAAACATCTTGGTCTCAAAGAAGACAAACCAGATGAGGTTGGTGACAGGCAGAGACAGGAGCAAGGCAAAGGCAGAGGAACTAGGGCTGGAGCTCCTCAGGGGCTGTGACTACAGGGAAGCTGGCGGGAAGTGCAGGTGAAGGAGGCACGAGAAGCAGCAGCAGGAAGTCTGGGCCCAAGCGGGGGACCTCCTTCATCTGCCAGCATGTCAGAAGCCAACGGCAAGCCACTGAGGGCGTTCCATGGGGCCTTAATGTGGTCACATCGCACTGTGGAAAAACCTCAGTGTCAGCAGTGTGAGTGATGACTTAGGACTGTGTCTGAGATCATCAGGAGGCTAATAAAGAGTCAGTAAGACCTGTTAAGGTGGGAGATGGGCAAAGAGGTGACAAGAAAGGGGACAAACTTGGGGTGCTGCTCAAAGTGAGAGCAGCTCTGTAGCTACAGTGCCAAGAGGGAGACACCACGGGGGGACACCTTGGTCAGGTGAGTGGGTTGCCATAAAGACAGCATGTGGGAGACAAGGTGCTGGGCTAGGGTGATGGGTCATCATACGGAGGTTTGCCGTGGCCGTGCGCACGCAAGGCAAGAGCTCTGTCACTGAGCTGCATCCCCTGGCAACCCTGTGAGGGATCCCATATGAAGATGGGGGTCTTTAGCACTGGCCCATGAATTATTCATAAGCATAGGAGTTAAAATTACCTAGAAGTGTATACAGTGTGAGAAGAGGGCTCATGTCATAATAGTACACAACCCAGGAATATTGGGGCTTTGGATTACAAAGAAGTACAATAAATAAATGATATAATAATCACAAAAGCCTTCAAATTAAAAGGCTAACCCTGTTTTCCTGGCCATGTTCTCCACCGAATGCTAAGCTTCTCCAAGACGCACGCATTTCCGGCATCACACTCCTCACGGTCGACTGGATTTCAAGGCACCTCTACTTTGTGCTAAAAGAATCGCAAAATGGAACTCAAATATTTGATGTTGATCTTGAACACAAGGTGAAACACCCCAGTGAGCTAAAGATATGTAACAGGAATTCAACAATCGTTTCATTTTCTGTATATCCTCTTTTAAGGTGCGTAATGTATCTGTTATGAACTAGACATAGGTATAGTTAACGTAGTATTTTTGGTTTAACTTTAGAAGCCAAGGGTGGGAAAGTAAGAAGCTTAGCCTTTTGGGCTTATGCTATGGACTTATGGTAAGCAATTCTGCTTATAAATTATAAGCTCACAAGTACAAATGTGAAATCTTAATCCAGACTTCTGTGATCTCCGCTATTTCTGAAGAAGGTTACTTGAGACTTGGACATGTTCTTTCCTAAGGATGTATCTGTATCCTAATTTCAGTTATTGATCTTCTTTAGAAACTAATATTTGAGATAATCTATTTTTCCCATTAAGCTAGAGGAACTGTTTTTCCTTCTATAGTCGCTTATACTGGACAGAAGTTTCCAGTTTGGGCTGTCAGATGTTCTACTACAGTGTTGCTCACCGCACCTTGCATCGCATCCTGCAACCCCCAGCTACAGACCGACCAAATGGAAGAGCGCAGTGTTTCTGCAGTGTGACTGAATTTGATTTAAGTGGAGCAATGGCGATTGATACTTGTGAGCTAGAGAAGCCATGGATATACTTTAGCAAAAGAGGCGAGATCTGGGCCACGGATCTGGATGGGTGCCAGTGTTGGAGAGTTCTCAGGGTGCCTGCCGTGCATGGTAAGACATCTGTGTGCATGTAGATGTTTGTGCGTAACAAACAGCCTGTCTTGTCCTGTTACCAGGAGCTTGCTGTCCACATATATTTAAAACAACATGCTCATGGGATTTGCTCTGGACCACGCCCAGGGCTCGGTAGAATTCAAAGCAGATTGTTTCCAGTGAGTTATACGTGGACATTCATTCCCCACATCTGTCTTTAAAACTTGATAATTGACAGTTGGGCCACAATTTTATAAATTTACTCTGTACTCTAAGCGTGCCGCTCACTACATTATCTCAAAATACCTCAGCGAGGTAGGTGTTTGTATCCTCACTTTATAGATACGAAAACTTACAATGGCTAGTATATCCATGGTAGTAACTCGTTCAAAATGCCTCGGTTAGTTGAGTTGGAACTAACGCTAACTAGACATTTGTGATCTGACCAGTAGACTGCTTTATTTTCGCTTCAGTGACCCTTGCAGCATGAATTGGTCAATATGTGGAAAGTCTGCTCTTGAAATTTATATACTTGTGGAAGAAGTGCTTGCAAGTCTTAAATGACTTGAGAGACTCCTACTTAGGGGCGATTCCAACAGAAAAACCAAACCAGACCTCTGCATGCCTCATACATACTCCAGCAGTCTACATGTCCCTGTGCAGTATGGCAGTCACCAGTCGTCACATGATATAAATTTAAATAACTAAAATTAAATAACATTGAACATTTATTCCGTCAGTCTCGCTCGTCACTCAAAAGCCACAGAGGCTTCATGGGCGTCGTTAGCACAGCACTGAGGATGCTGCTCCACCCTTACCTCTCAGCAGTTCTGTGTCCGCACCCTCAGGCTCTTGGCCTGTCCCTGGCGGGAAGCTTTGGGCTGGTTGAGCGAGAATCGCGCATCCTTAGTGGATTCCTGCCCGCTCACTCCACTGCGCTCAGTCTGTCACTCCCAGCCGCCTCTGTTGTACTGTGGCTTCCCTCTTCCCGTCACCACGTTGCTGGTCTCCACCCACAGTCTTATTGCAGTTGTTTAACAAGTGTCAGAATGTTTTCAAAAACATTTGCTGTACAAGAATTTCTAGTGAGCCTTTATTCTATAGGTCTGGAACTGGTCAGTGTTTGATCAATATGTAATTGAGACCCATAACCCTAAAATTAGAAAATCAGAGTGATGTCAGAGATCATTTAGTTCTTATAATGTTGAAAGAAATCCCCTCGCTTGTTTATTAAGAGGCTGTCACTACATTATAAAGAAGTCTGTATAATTTTTTTCATAATTCTTAGTAGCAGATATTTTTCATATATATATTAATGTATTTAGTACAGGGTCTCACTACACAGATTGGACTTGTAGTGATCCTTTCTGTTTTTCAGCCTCCCGAGTGCTGGGATTACAGGTCCATACCACCACACCAAGTCTCATTCCCGTCTCAGTCCCCCCAGAGCGTGGCCGGCACAGCACACCAGGGAGTGAACCGCAGTCCCTGCATCTGCCTAAGCAGGCGCTTTAATCTTCTGAGACATCTGGCTGGCCCGTATTTTTCTTATATTTAAATGAAGCTTTCTCTCCATTCCTCTCAGCCATCGTGCTTATTTCTGACTTCTGAGTTAATAAAGCAGAGGTTAATCATTTTCCATGACAGCCATTCAGTCATGACCAGGTGGCTGCTGTCCCACTTCCAAGCATTTTGGAGGAAACCTCCAAGTTGTGTATACCTACCTCTCAGGGGATGTGTCTTCTGGACTTTTCTTTGAATTAGTCGCCTCTGTTCCACTCTCCCTGGCTAACCTCCTCTGCAGTGCTGGTGCTGGCCTGGGTGTTGTGGCCGGTGCAAGGCGGTGGCTGCTTCCTGTGTCTCTTCATTGTGGCTCAAAGTAGCAACAGACCTTTGGGGCCCCTGTCAACAGAAACGTCCATAGTCCTCCTTCACATGGGATATTATTAAGCCAAATAGATTTTGCTTATTAATTGGTACAGTTAATTTAAGCCTTTGTTTAGGATTTTATGCTTATTTCTATTAAATTTCAATCCATTTCCTCATTCTGTTGTGACGTGTTTAAATTGCAAGGCTATCACTGACCTGCTTGTGATGGTGATAATCATATTGTCTACAAGCAAGATAAATGTGTTTATTCATTCATTCCCAGCTACTGATAAAAATATTGAGCAAGGCCCTGAGCCCTTCCCAGCCATCCAGTGCTGTGGGCTGGCGTTATCTGCTTCGGGGTTGTGCAGTCTGGGTTTTAAGTCCTGGCTCTGCCCTTTGCTAACTTTGTGGCCTGTAGCACGTTGTTTACTCCTCCCGGCTGAGTTCAGGAGGCTGATAATGAGAGCATTTCCCTTGTTGGCTTGACCTGGAAATAGAATGAGAAAAACCCCTTGCTAAAGGCGTCACGTAAACTATTACTCCATGCTGAATTAATAGAAAGGTTCAAAATTCGGCATTTATAGAGGATTTCATATGTTGGTGAGAATAAAAATTAGAGATGTATAATTTAGTCTTTATCCGTATTGTTTATGTTTTCATTTTAAAGAGAAAAACAAAAGCGATACAGATATTTAAATCAAGATAGAAATTTAACAATAGTTATTATGTTGCATATTGGGTCTTTTTTTTTATTTTAGGGAAGGATTCTACAGGGTGTTCAGGGTCTCACTACTAGATCGGGCTCATAGTGATCCGCCTGTTTACAGCTTCCCAAGAGCTGGGATTACAGGCACATACCACCTCGCCCAGTCTCAATCACTGTCTCAGTGTGTCCCAGGGGCAGGGCCGGCACAGCAGGCCTGGGGATCAAACCCCTGGCCCCTGAGCCTGCTTGCAGGTGCTTTAATCCACTGAGCTATTTGGCCGGCCCTGCATATTGTTAAAGTAAAATAGTTGCTCAAATTACAAGGTATAGACATGTAAAATTATGTTTTTAATCAGCAGGAAAAGTACTTGTTAGCCTAACTGTGGATAAAGAGTTTATATATTGGATCATCACAGCGAAAGACAACACAGAGATTTATCGAGCCAAGAAGAGGGACGGGGCCAGTGTTTCCCAGGTGACGACCCTGAGGAGTCAGCGCATCTTGGCGTACGGTTCCGCCGTGCAGCCTTTCCCAGGTACATGGGTTGCCCTGGCCCGCTGGTCTCCTGCTCCACAGCTGGCCTCAGCCCCACTGTAAAGGCTTCTCCCTGCCCTGCACCCAGCGCTGTGCAGGCTACTGTGGTCGCTGCCTGTCTGGGGCTGCAGGTACGCGTGGCTTGCGCCTGGCTGGCTACGTGCACAGCTCGGGACACAAGACTCTGGCGCTGGCATTCTCTGCCCCACCTCTTCTCTCCTCAGCCCCATAATTTCTCTTCTGTGTTATATCTCCTTTTTTGATATTTTGGGCCCCCCGGTGGTACCAAAAAGCATCGCATAAATCCTCCAGTCCTTTTCAAGGTAAACTGCTGTATTCACTGCAGTATAATGCAGCATGTATTAGGTAGTGTGGTATGCTGAAGGCATATGTTAGGCGAGTATTACCTTACCATTACCCTGTGCCGTCTAACATGTCCTGCCCCTTCTCCTAAGTTCCTGACTTAGTGCCACTGATAGTTTAGTGTTGCATCCCTACTCCTAAGCACTCCTTGAGCTTTACGAATTTTATAGCATATAATGTATGTTCCTGTGGTATAGCACAATGATTTATAGAATTGTGTGGATCACATTATATCAGGACTATTACTGGCTATCTTTGAGGGTCATAACAAAAATTTTTGGCAAGTCTATAAACCAACCAAGAAAACATACCAAAATCAGAATTGTGTTTTCTTGTTGATAGCATTCAAACCTAAAACAGTTTTTGACTCTTATCAAGTTTTCTCTGTCATTAGCTTAAAATATTATTTTAAATTAAGCACAGCTTACTCTGAGATAGGGACAGAAATAAACCAACTTTTTTGCTTCAATATATTCAGTTATAAAATATGTAAATCTGCATCAGGTAAGAGTTTATAAATAGGCCTTGCTCATGTTTTATACATAAATTACTTTTCACTTTGAGAAATTGGAGAGATTTTAAGTGTTTGTGGCTTCTAGTTTTTGGTCCAGCATGTAGGAAATTCAAAAATTCACCACTGGGCCCAACAAGTAAAAATCTGAGCAAACAGAACTCATTTCTTCCCAGATCCATGAGCACAGCGAGGTTACCAGGCAAACCACTTTCTCTAAATTAAGAAAAGGTGAGTGGCGACGTATTTGCAATTCATGGGGATACAGCTCCACAAGCACATGGCTTTGCGGAGCCAGTGTGGGCGCAGGGAAGCCCGAGTGGTGACCAATGAATCACTGAATCGCTAGGCTCGTCATGGACAGTGCTGAAAGCTGAAGAGTCCGGAAGGCCCCGGTCATACAGGGACTGTACTTGTGACCAGGAGCCGACTTCTTACAGTGAATATCCAATTCTCATAATGACTATCTTAAAACCTTGTGTTTCCACCAGTCGGAGAAGGAAAGGAGCACTGTCAAGGCACCTGAGACCATTCTGTTCCTAATACTGACTGCCTTCCTGAGACGCAGTCGCAGCCCAACATCTGCATGTATCAGGTCTAATTTCAGCTCTGAACCCAGAGGCACAGACTCCCAAGAAGTTGGAAACCTGGAACTACAGACCACTCCCCTCCTTCTCAGCTTGCTATTGTATAATAAAGATTCACCTACAGTAGTTTCTTTTATCTAGTAATTATGTCCCATTTTCAAGAGAAAATTACCAGGCGCAATGAGAGCCATAAAACAGATGGAAGACACAAGGCAAGCGCAAGACTCAGGCTGGGGCGAGGGTGTTGGTGTCATCAGACTTGGAGTTGGAAACAGCAACAGTGAATATTCTACTGGTTTAATAGTCATCAATATGTAAGAACAGATGACCAACATAAACAGAGAAATTTCACGGATGAGACAAAGTGAAAAGAAGTACCAGAGATAAGACACTGGAGCAGAGTGACAAGTGGCTTTGTAGAGCTGCTCAGTAAAGAGCCTGTTGAGGAGAGAGTCTCCGAGCTGGAGGACATCTCAACGGAAACACCTAAAACAGGAAAAGAGAGAGAAAAAGATGACCAAAGAAATGAATAGGACACAGTGTGCAAGTATTTTGGGACAGCTACGCAGATCTAGCACATGACACATGAATGCCAGGAGGAGAGGAAAGAAAAAGGAACAGAAGAAATATAGTAATGACTAAGAACTCCAAATTTGTATCAGGAAAGTTCTAGCTAAAACAAGTTCAGAGAATGCCAAGCAGAATAGTGCAAATCAGGGCTTTTGGGGGGTAAAGACTTGTGGATGCAGGTCCCTGACTCTAGTGAATCTGCCTCTCTGGGGGTGCTGATGTTAGGGGACACCATGCGTGTGTGGGGACGCATGTGTGGGGCATCGCTGTGGCTCCCCTTCCATTTTACTGGAGATCCAAAACTGTATTATAAATGACATCTGTATTTTTAAGAAATGCCACATGGGTGTGCATTCATACGCACATTTAAAAATCTTGAAGTTTTTATAACTAACTCATGAGAAATATTATTAATATAATGCTGTCATTATTTTCTTTGAAAAAGGTGTCAACTTTATTTTACAACTTTCAAGGTACATTGCCAAGGAGAGGACTTTACCTCCACCTGCTGGAAACTTCAAGAATTGCCTATTATATTCCCTTTTCTCCCAAGCTGCTTTACATCTTCAAAATGTGCAAGTATGGAAACCCTCCTGCCCTGAATGATATTTCTGGTACTTCAATGTATCCTCTTATCTGTTAAATAAAATAAAACGACGAGAAGGCAACAGTCATCTCTGAACTGGGCTACTTCTGTTATGTTATCAGGTTATGAAGGCTCTCTTCTCACTGTAGACCAGAAGTCTGCACAGACTTTACTGTCATATAAATATTACTGGAGTCTTCGCCCAAGAGACTTCACACTCTGGTAGTCGAGAAAGCTCCAAAGATAAAACTGAGTCCAGACCAACGTGGCCAGGGCTGTGGGGAAGCCCCAGGGCATGGTGGGAACGGGCGGGCCTGCTGGAACCTGCGTGATGTGGCTGTGTGGCCTGAGCCCGCGGGGTCGCTCTGAGTGAGGCCAGTCAGTGGAGCGGGCACGGTTTGCAGGCGGTGAGGTGTGATTCGAGTACAGAGGTTTGCCCGTCCTGCGGGCAGGCAGGTGCCCATGCGTCCTGCAGCCTCTGGGAGTTGTGACCTCAGGTGCAGGGTGCAGCGTGTTGGCTGTGTGCTGCGGCCAGGCAGCTCCACTGTGCTGCCAAGCACCTCTTCTTCTATTCCTGCCTGGGCTTCCAAGAATGTCTACCAGTCACTTTCTACAGAGTGACTGATGAGCCTGTAGGCTTTGCATGAGCACCCCGGCAGGGGGCGAGCAGAAGGCCAGGCTGTGGGGGAGCCTGCTTCCCTCCGCGCAGCAAGACCCAGCTCTGAAAGGTCTGGGCCAGAAATACTCCCTCCCCTCTGAGGGCTCACTGTCTCCTGGTTGTCCTAGGTGCAGGCATGCGTGAGCTTGAGGAGGAGGGTGGGTGCTGGGCGGCTTCTCACAGCAGCTGCTGCCCACAGCAGCCAAGTGCAGCCATTGCTGTGTAGCTGTGAGGAACATTGTTTCAAAAGCATTTTCATGTTTGCTTTTTCAAGCAAAAATTACGTGTTCTACGATTTTTTTCTAACTTTCGATATTACCCTTGATGTTAAATTGTTCCTCTCATACGAATATTGATCTTCATTTTCCTCTAATTTTAGATAAGGACTTTCTGCTTCTAGCTTCAGATACTGCAGAACCAGCTATACTTGGTGCCACCAACACTAGCCTCGCAGTTGCTTTGCCTCCGGCCAGGACGATCCGCATGTGGAAGGGCCTCACCGGCCCAACTGCAACATACTTGGTTTATTATGCAGAACTTGATGGCAGGACAAACAGCTCTTACCTGAAATATAAAATACTGGTGAGACTGAGCTAGGGATTGTGGGGTTTTTCACAGGACACTGTCAGCCACAGAGAGGTCTTGCTATTTGTTCGGAAGTGTGCGGCTGTGCAGGGTGTCCCGGGCTGGCTCATCCGCTGCCGTGTGCCCGGCTGGCTTCTTGTCTGGGAGTTGGTTATGCTGAGGGTGTGCGTGAGCTCTGGCCAGTTGATGGGTCACCATGATCAGGTTCTGCATGTCCTGAAGTGACCGGTTGCCTAGAGAGGTTTTCAGGCTTCTTTTCACAGCCTATCCAGCAGGTTAAGGGCTGAGGAGTAAGAAACGTGTTGGGCAGAAAGGGTATTGGCAGCTGTTGGCTCTTCATGGCGTTTATCTGATGTAGTCAGTGCAAATCGTTTTGCCTGTCTTTCATACACAGCTGCGCAGGGGCTGCATCTTTGCAAGAATCCCGAGCGTACGCCCAGTGGGGTGTGGTGGTTGGCTCTGCACTGGCATTCACCAGATGCCTCTCGAGTGAATGAATGGGCTGCTGCCACCCACTCCAGTGGCGGCATTTGTGCTCTGGGTAGCGAGGCGGCCAGACAGCAGTACTGTGCACTGTGCTGGGCTTTATCTTACCAACTCGGAAAGTGAAGCGACCAGCGTCGGTTGCGCGCTGTGTACTATATGCTTCGTCTTTCGGTGCACACGACTCTTCGCTTACAACCTCATGGATGGTTCTAATTCAGAGTTGAAGATACTGGTCTACGGATCATCCTTTCTACTCTCTTAAACATAGTTTTAAGAATAACTAGATAATAGTGCTTAATCTTGTACTCACTATGTGTCGCAACCTCATAATGTCATCTTGCTGAATTTCCAGTGTAAGGCCTCTAGTGTAAGCGCCCTCTCCAGGAATTTAGCCTTATGCGTGAAGTGATGTTTGCAAAATTGACTGAGGACTGTCAGTCACTTGATATTTATTCATGGCAACATTTGACAATTCAGGTCTGGGTAGATTAAGGCAGTGCTATCATTATTAACAACCGACTTAGAATTAAAAATAAATTAAATTTTTGAGGTTTTATTTTTTTTCTCTTTGGCTAGATAATTTCTTTCTTTCTTTTTTTTTTTTTTTGTTCCTCGAATGCATTCAGGGCACTTTTGGCCAGTGGGCGGGTTGTGAGGTTCGAACTCCAGCAACCTGAGGCTGACAGCTTTGTGGAAGCAGCCACTTAAAGGCCTGAGCTAGGGCCAGGCCCCCTGGCTAGATAATTTCTATACACTTGTATAAGATGTAAAAATAAGCTCCTGACTTTAAAAAATTAATTACAGGAATCTCAGGAGAAGATAGCTCTCATTGAAGGTTTAAAGCCATTTTCAACATACATAATAAAAATGGCTATAAAGAATTATTATTCAGACACTCGGGAACATTCGCCTCTGGGACGAGCCATCTGGGGAAAGACGACAAGTGGCGGTGAGTGATGGGCTTGCTGGGGCTCGGAGGAGGGCTCCGCGGGAGTGCTGCGTGTGTGTGTGCTCCTCACTGCCAGCTGATCAGCAGTGTGTGAGGTTTGAGGTTTGATAAGTAAGATGGGTGTGTGGGAAAATATTTGGAACTTGACCCTTGCTCCGACTATGAGGGGAAAGCGGCTCTGGCAGGTCACACATCAGAAGTGGGTTGACAGGGAAACATGTCGCAGCACTGCCGCATGGTGTCGCCCTCTCTTCATGTACCGCTGGTCTCCCGGGGACAAAGCCCGGGCTCTCCTCCCGTCTACTGCTCTGAGCCAATGAATGTGGCTGTTTCAAGAAAATAGCTCTGCCCAGGATTGCCCTGCTATTCTAGGTCTTTTCTGGTTGCAACTACATTTTAGGAACGATTTCGCTAGGTCTGGGAGGTATGATGGTGGTAGTCTGATAGGGACTGCATTAAATCTGTACAGCAATTTTGGGAGTATGGCCATCTTCACAATGTTGGTTCTTCCTATCCAGGAGCATGGGATATCTTTCCATTTTCTGAAATCCTCTAGGATCTCTTTTTTCAGAGTACTGTAATTTTCCTTGAAAGGATCTTTGACTTCTTTAGTTAGGTTAATTCCAAGGTATTTCATTTTCCTCGGTGCTATTGTAAAAGGTATTGTTTGTATAATTTCCCTCTCAGTGTGTTTGTTGTATGTGTAGAGGAGTGCTATTGACTTTATAACCTGCTATGCTACTGAATTTCTGTATTAATTCTAGTAGCTTCTTGGTGGAGTTTTTTTTGGTCTTCCAAGTAAAGTATCATGTCATCTACAAATAATGATAATTTAACTTCTTCTTTACCTATTCTTATTCCTTTTATTTCTTTCTCTTGTCTATTGGCTGTAGCTAATGATTCCAGAACTATATTGAATAGGAGGGGTGATAGAGGACATCCTTGTCTTGTACCACATCTGAGAGTAAAGGATTTCAGTTTTTCCCCATTTAGAATTATGTTAATTATTGATTTTTCATAAATGGCTTTTACCAGATTGAAGTAGAGGTCATCTGTTCCAATTTTCTGTAGGACTTTGAACATGAATGAGTGTTGGACTTTGTCAAAAGCCCTTTCTGCATCCATTGAGATGATCATGTGGTTTTTAGTTTTTGCTCTATTGATATAGTATATTACATTTATAGATTTTCAAATATTGAACCATCCTTGCATCCCTGAGATGAATCCTGCCTGGTCATGGTATATGATATTCTTGATGATTTGCTGTATTCTATTTGCTAGGATTTTATTGAGAATTTTTGCATCTGTGTTCATGAGGGAGATTGGCCTGTAGTTCTCTTTTTTAGTTTCATCTTTCCCTGGTTTTAGTATCAGTATAATACTTACCTCCAGGAATGATTTTGGGAGGATTTCTTCCTTTTCAATGTCATTGAAGAGTTTGAGTTAGGGACTACAACTTCTGTTAATTTGTTGTAGAATTCAGCTGTGAATGAATCCGGACCTGGACTTTTCTTTGTCGGTAGGTTTGTTAGAGAAAAAGGAGGGCCACAAGGAAAGCCAACATTTTGGGCCGTAGCCTTCCAAGGTCAATTAAGACTCAGGACAATGAGAACTTGTACTGTACCATCATGTAACTCAGCTGTGTCCCAAATTCTCTGATCAAGGAGATTATGGGGCCAAAGAGGAAAGTGATCGATGATGTAGAGTGTGCCTAAGGAGAGTCATATGGAGAGAAAATGTTCTCTCAGGCTTTCACAGAGAGCACATTGGCCAGGCAATGGCTGTGACTCATCCACATGACTGACACTGCAAAATATCTACAATCTGAGGTACAGATTGGTCTCAGGATAATCTTTAGGGGATTTGACTGACCTTATGAGATCCAAAAGCTACAATTCTTGTTATATAGGTCTTGCTTTATCTTAGTCTTAACCATCCAGTAGAAAAGTATAAAAATGAAGTACAAGAAATAAAGCCATGTTTTCATGTTGAGCTGTAGGGGACTCAGGTCAACAACCTCTGACATTGCCAGTCAAGTGGAAGACCCACTACTATTATGGAATACTGGACTACTGTGGAATATTTTTCTGAGTTCACACACCTATAATTATTTAAATGATGGAACTAAACAAAAAAGGGCGTACAGATGAATGACCATTTTTTATCTGTGTATTCAAAATGGTTAGGATAGATATGTAGCTACATTCTCTTAATTCAAGGAATAGAGGTATTTATTCTAATAGTGTTTGTAGGTGGGACATCATGTCTGCATCTTGTACAACAAATAACCACTAGGAAGGCAGTATGCAGTGTGTTAATCACTGGAACTGCCCTACCAATTTGATTTGAAACTGTCTCATTGCTATTTATTTCTCAATAAAATTATGGAAAAAATAAAGCCAAAAAGAAAAAAAAAAGAAAAAGAAAATAGCTCTGGGATAATAAAGGGTGCTTTAATTTCTTTGAGATCTGATGCTATTCACAAAGCTCATCTATTGGGTAATTTGTCATTAACTGCACTCTTGAGCTGGAAGCAGAGGACAATTGGTCATTAAGCAAACGTAGGCGAGCGCTGTCAGACTCCCAGATAGCCGCCTGGCAAGAGGTTGGCTTGCTTAGCATCTGCTGTTCCCGCTGCCTGCCATGGGGTCCTTCCTCAACCAGGATGCCCTCTCCCTTTCACCCTGCAGTGTGGCTGCAACACCTCTCACCTGTCGTTGCCATTTATTTCAGTTCCAGGGGCCGTTGGGTCCATTAACACAACCGTGCTGTCAGACACCAGACTCTTGGTGTCCTGGAGAGAATCTCACCAGCCAAATGGCCCTGGAGAGTCGGTCCGCTACCAGCTGGCAATCTCCGATCTGCCCCTAATCCCCGAGGCTCCAATAAGACAAAGCCAGTTCCCAAACGCAAGGCTCACTGTCCTGCTTGCGGCCCTGTCTGGTGGACAGCTGTATGTGCTAAAGGTACACAGTGCAGTGGGCACGTTTATTGCCGTTCCCGAGCTCACGTTTGTGAAAAGGTTAAGCAGCTGTTCTTTACTACAAGGTTCTGGCCTGCCATGCTGTGGAAATGTGGTGTGCTGAGAGTCGCCCCGTCGCCGCCAAAATGTTCGACCCTCCAGAGAAGCCATATGCCTTGGCTCCGGAGAGCACCACGGTACAGTTAGGGTGGAAGGCTCCAGCCAATGGCAACCTCACCAGGTTTTGGTTTGAGCTCCAAAAGGTAAAACCTTTATGCAAACCTTTTATGATACAAAGTAAATTGGAAGCTTTTCACGTATCTATTGTTTTGTATAAATCAATAATACTTTTGTCAAAGCTCATTGATTCAAGTTTAGCACGTAGAAGCATTGAGTCATGCAGACTAACTTCTGATGGAAGGAAGTCCAGAGAGATCAATGTGCTCTGAAACAGCTCCATCTAAAAGAATGTAAGTTATGGTTTCCAGATTACACAGGATTTTATTTCATATGGCTTTTCTGGTTTGACACCCATAACAATTTGATGTTTTCTGTGAGAAAGTGAAAGAAATGAATAAACAGCCCCCCTAAATACTTGTTTAGAAGTGTCCTTTCAAGTTGGCATGGTTGTGCGTGTCTGTAATCCCAGCACTTAGGAAGGCTGATGAGGAGGATCACAAGGTCAAATCCCACTTGGGCAGTGTAATGAGTCCCTGTCTCAGAAAAGAGGGGCAGCACTGGCATGCAGCTCCACGGTCAGCCCCTCAGGCTGTCCCCAGCACTGCCAAAATCAGCCTCTTCAACCAGTAGAGGGCTCTGGAGCCTTCACGGGTCATTTAGAAAATCACAGAGCTGACCGTGTAAGCCGTGCAGCCGGCTCAGGTAGGAGTGTTACGAGGAGTTCTCCGAGGTCAGGGGTGGCCTCCAGCCAGGTAGCTGCATCCCTTGTGGGGGAGCTGGGATGGCTGGGAATGACCCGGCAGTGTCCTACGGTTCTGAGGCAGAGAAACAAGGACTGTAGGTGTCTTGTAAATGTAATTTTTAAAGGAAGGATGTGGTAAACATTGTATCTGTATTTTTATTATACTTTCCTTTCTGGAAAATTGAAGAAATTAGGATATAAGGCTAAATTTTTAGTCTAGAGTTTAAACTATGTAGATTTTTCTCCAAAGAAATCATAAAAGTGGACAGAAGAACAGATTCAGTTTAAGATTAAGGAGACACAGATAGTCTAGCCTTGGTATATTTTTAATGCAAGTCCGTGAGAGTTGTGGTTTTCCCAGATGTTGGGACAAATCTCAGCTAGAACCAAGTGTTTCTGCAGTTTCATTCTAAGGCGTCTGAGCCCAGCCCTCACAACTACAGCCCAGGTGACTAGCAGCTCCTCCTTGATGGCCTTTGTTCCTGTAAGGGCTGGTTTCTGACAGCTGGGGCCCTGATCCTTGTGGTTTCTGGGAAACCCGAGCATCTCTCCAGGTCGACAGAGAGGTGCATTTGCTGCTGCCTTGAGCCCAGTGCTGGAGCGCAGGGGCTAGAAGTTCGTACACAGGAATTAACCTTTGTCTCTGTCTCTCCCTGACTCTGTCTCCCTGCCTCTGCCTCTGACTGTCTGTCTGTGTCTGTCTCTCTGTCTCCCTGTCTCCTTATCTGTCTGTCTCCCTGTCTCTTTGTCTCTCTGTCTGTCTGTCTCTCTCTTGCTCGCTCTCGCTCTCTTACACACACACTACAGAGTAAACATTCCAGATCCAACGCGCCTCTGCGTTAAGCTGTGCGTCTCAGTGTACTTGATACACTGATGAATTTGGAACGGATAACGCCGCTCCCATCACCCTTCTGTTCTTTCCTTCTTCTCTCTGCCTTCCCCTCCGCTCCTTTCCTTTATTGCAATGGTGCTGCACTTCACGAAGGTGCAGTATCGAACGTTCATAGCTTGGTAGGAATATGATGGAAAGTGTCTGATGAAGTGACGTGCCCTCGTGAGTGCTGAGTGAAGATGGATCTGATCTTCTCCCCCCAGTGGAAGTACAGCGTGTTTTTCCATGTCAAGGCCTCCTGCAGCCAGGGTCCTGCTTACGCCTGCAGCATCTCAGGCCTCCAGCCTTCCACGTTCTATAGGGTCCGAGTCGTGGTGGTTTATACAACTGGAGAAAGGAGCCTCTCGCCCCCCAACGGCTTCCAGACCGCAGGTGAACATCGTCATGCCCTTCTCATCTCTTGCTTTATCATTCTTAGGGGTTGAAGTTTCCCTTTAAAAATAGTACATTGCTATTTTTAGAGCTTCAGTGAAAACATCAGTCAGAGGATTTTACAGGCTGTAATGAGATAATCCTGACCCGATCTTGTGCGATTCTGAATGGAGAAAATGTTTTTTCTTTCAGTATTCAGATTTCCATTCTAGCTATGATATTTATCAGTAGGAGCTATATTTCAAAAGGCAATTGGGTACTCAACAAATAATTTTTAAAGGACTTATATACTCCAGATGCAAAAATGAGTAACACAACAAGTCTATTATTTAGTATTCTGAAAGTTATACCGTAGGGTAGAGGGCAAATTTCCCACAGTGTATTTCTGTTTCGTTTGCTTTTATCAGTTACTTTGTGCCAAGCTGAGATACGTGTGAATTCTGTCACCAAGCCATCTGCAGATGCCATCACCATTAGAAACTTCAGATGTTCACTTGAAAGTGATCATCAGCATATTCCTGAATTTTCAAAGTATATTTTTCTTTCTTCAGCACTCTCCGTAGAAAGGTGTCACTGCAGAATATTTCCACTTCGAGTATATCAATCAGTATTTTCTTTGTTCCCAAAGCTGGAGTCCCGAGTAAGCCAGGCACTCCCAAGCTATTGGAAGGGAGCAGAAATTCCGTACAGTGGGAGAAAGCGGACGATAATGGAAGTGGCCTCATGTACTATGTCCTCGAGACCAGGTGGGCCTGTTTGCAAAAGTTCTTCAAAGTAGTTAATTGCCAAGTGGTCAGAAGTAAGAGTACTTAGGAGCGGTGTCTGTGCGTGAACCCTGAGGGCCTGTGGCTCAGGGGCTCCGCAGTGCGCTCTCTGCCCAAGGCCCAGAGGTCAGCCTTGCCGCTCTGATTGCGAGGCGCAGCACACCATTCTTGGGAGCTCACAACAGCACACCAAGCCTGGAGAAAAAGTACTCAACCCCGGGCCCGGGCAACCAAAGTTTGTTTGTTTGTTTTTTTTTTTTTTTTCAGAAACGGGGATTGAACTCAGGCCATTGTGCTTGCCAGGCAAGTGCTTATTCTACTGAGCCATCTCCCCAGCCCCCTATGCAACCAAGGTTTGCGTGAGTCTGTCCTGCTTAAGGAGTTGAGCTGACGTGTGGTATCAGGTGATGATCTGGATGTAAATTTCTGGCTTTTGTTTTAGAAAAGCTGAATATACTCAGTGAAAACTGGCAACAAGCTTCACATTTTTTAAACTCTAATTTCGGGGAAGGACTGAAGCGGTGTGAAGCCTACGGGTCCCACAGGCTTCTCCTTTTCTTTTCACAAGATTGCAGTATGCAGTGTGCTCCCAGGACTGAACGTGAACTCTCCATGAAGACCAGCAGCTTAGGAGCAGCTTCCAGGGTGCACAGGCCACAGCGAGCCTCGGTTGGCCAGAAGGGCTGATTCCTGCCAGCCTGAGGGAAGCGTTCCAGATTCCAAGACACTCCCCTCACGGGACTATGAAGCCATCTTGTAAGAAGCTCCAAGGACAAAAGTCACTTCCATAATTATAGTCCAGCAACCTGAGCTCCAGATCTATTTTTGCTTCGTCTTGCTCTGGCATTCCTCTAACCGCAACCATTTTTCCTGCTCATGCTGGAGAATTCCCGTGGCCGTGCTTCTAACGGAAGCCTGGCGAAGTATGTTGCTGCTTGCGCACAATGAAATCCACCGTGGTCTGAGGAACTGTCTCCGGGGCCTGTGACTATAACTGCTTTCAACAGCCAGGTCACGCTCTAGTTCCCACTAGGACCCTTTTGGTGTGTCCCCTCAGTAGCACTGCTGTGGTTCAGGTCTAGACGCTCCCCCTGCCCAAAGCCTTCTGCAATCATGAGGGGCAGGCTGTTCAGAGGTGGCTAAATCTAGAGTTCACTATCGATTCATGGTCCGATGCTGGGCCACGGGAGTGAGTGTGTACCGGCCTAGGTGTGTGGCCTGCACACAGTACATGGGACAGAGAGAGGCTTGGCCTTCCCCCCGTCTTGCCACGCTTTCTGTCTTCTCCTGCCATGAACTGCCGCTCCTCTGCCTTGCAGCCAGTGGTTACGGACTGGACCTCTATGAACTATCAGCTAAACGAACTTTTCCTCATTGGACTTTAGGGTTGGGTATTTTGTTGGAGCAGTGAGAGAGAAGGAAGCAAGGCAAACACCTTCAGGGCATGGCTGCACAGGTCTCCACTGTGGAAGTGCCACTGCAGAAAGGCAAAGTAACAGTGGTGACTCAAGTGTCTCCCAGTTGGCTCTGTAGTGGGGACTGTCTGGGCTCTTGCTGCTGGTGTGATAGCAGGACGAGGTGTGAACTTTGGAGCTGGATAGGTGAACGAAGATGGTCACAACCAGGGGCCACCAACTGTGCGAATAACAGAAATTACTTCTACTGTCCTGGAAATTAGCATTCGGGCATCATGGTGTCAGCAGGCCCGCACTCTCTCTGAGGACTGTATGACAGGCTGTTGCCTTACTCCTAACTTTCGCGAGTGGCACAAGTCCCAAGTGCTCCTTGCTGGGCGGGTCACTCCAGCCTCTGCCCCTCACCCCCAGCTGGGCTTTTCCTAGAGGGAGTCTGTGTCTGAATTCCCATCTCCTCTTCTCCTAAGGGCATCAGTCCCTGAAGTAGGGCCCGGCCCCATCCAGAATGACCTCATCTTTACTTGGTCGCATCCGCCAAGACCACATTTGTAAGGTCACGTCCGTGAGTTCTAGTGGGTGTGGGCTAGGGCACACTGCTGGCGCAGCACGCAGACCATGTTTTAACCCTCCCTCACCTTCTTTTTACTTACGTTTCTGTAATCTATAACGTGCGGATGATGGGTGCAGTGCTCAAGCGAAGTCCATGTTTTCCTGTGCCTGCTTTGGTAGCCATGAAGGAATTCTTTTTTTTTTGGTACTGGAGGTTGAACTCAGGACCTTGTGTTTGCCAAGCAGGCACTTAAGAAAGAGTCTGCGAGCAGGCTCAAGGGCTGGGGTTCGATCCCCTGGCCTGAGTCACTATTGATCTGATTTTTTGTTTGTTTGTTTGGCGGAACCAGGGATTGAACTCAGGCCCTTGCTCTTGCCAAGGAAGCACTTATTCCACTGAGCCATCTCCCTGGCCATGAAGGACCACTTTAAAAATGCCCAGAGGCCTCTTGCTTTTGGGTTAGAGCTGTTCAAATCATCACATTGCCAGTGCTTGCCCCAAGGCTTCACAGCATGCACAAATGTGCTCACTGTGTCATCATGTGCTGCTCAGGATGGGCTGGGGGCAGCTGCTCCTGGGCACATGTGTGACCAGGCCTGCTTCCCTGATGGGCATGCCCACCCTGCCCTCCTCAGCTCAGTCCCCAATATCCTTTTGCTCTTTGAGGACAGCCACTCATTGCCTGGGACACAGCCAGATTGCACTGTGTTCCCCCAAGCTCCCGCTGGTGTAGTACCAAGTGCACATTTTTCAGGGCCACACGTGGTCAGTGGCATCTTAAAAGTTCTACACTGAAGTTCTCTTCATTGCCAAAGAAGACACACCTGACATCGAGCTTGGCCTCAGTCACCAATACAGCTTACGCATCCTGCTTTCTTCCCATGAGCCCAGTCTCTGCACTCTTTCCACCCTTCATGTGAAGAGCCATGTGGATTGGCTCTGCGGCAGAGTTTAACCAATACAGAAGGAAGCAATGACCCTTAAATCTCAGATGTAGTAACTCTGGAAGCTGAGCTATCACACATTCCTTGTAAATTTTATATTGTGTATTTTATCCAGATATGGTGAAAGTTATAAATAACACGAGACTGAAAATTAAGAAAAGTGGCAACTTCTTATTAAAAATTATGAAGTGATTTTCGTATGTGTTTGGAATTCTGAAGAGATTATACACAATTTTGAACAGTAGGAGAGTGATCCTCAGCTTTCTCTTGGTTGTTGATTCTTCATGACATTTTTAATGGACTGTGCTGGCCAGCTCGGAGCACAGTGTGGTCTGCAGAGTCATGGCCTGTGTTCCGCAGCCAAGTCACAAGGCAGGAATGAGGTCAAGGGTGGAGGGTGAACAGGCAGTCTCTGGTGCTGTCTTAGGCTGAGATCTTAGTCGACTAGAAATCACACTCATTTGCATCTGCATTTTCTGCATTGACTCTTTGCTGCTTCTTTTTCAGAAAGATCATTTCAGGTGACCCACAGAACCAGCAGTTAAGGTGGGAGATGGCCTTTAATGGGTCCTGCAGCAGCATTTGTATGTGGAAGTCCAAAAACCTGAAAGGAAAGTTTCAGTTCAGAGTAGTGGCTGTGAATCGTCTTGGATTTGGGGACTACAGTGGAGCCAGTGAGACTATCACCTTCCCTGGAGGTGTGTTGCAGTCTGTCCACCATGGCTTTTGTGGGGAGGCCTGGTGATACGGGGAGGCACACCCTGGACATTAGAAACAGGGAGGGGGACCGTGCAGCTTATAATCCCACCACTAAGTTACCCCATTCATCTGATGAGATCATTCTGGTGTCCTCTTAGTCCTCGGTGGCACTGAGCCTGCCACCTCAGGTCCATGCTCCTAAAGGGGCTTCCCAGGGTGCTCACGGTCTGGTCTTTATGCCCCAAGCCTTTGATCAAGTTCCTGGTCTCTCACCTTACACAGGAGGCCAGAGTCACCTTTGTGTCTTCTCTTCAGTTGTGCCCGTTTTTGGTTATGACACGTTATCTTTCTCATCAGATGGGTTGGAGATCACGGCACCACATTCGCTTTCTCTCTGTTCTGTTGGCTTTGCCCTTCCAGTGTCTCTGAAGAGTGCCATCTTCCTAGCTCTGCATTGGGTTTCCTCATTAGCGGTGTCATTTCTTGCCGGTGTCCTTGGCAGAAGCAACTGGTGACTGAATCCAGCTACGACACAACGAGCTGTACCACTTGAACCCTCTTTGAAAGACTCAAACTTATTCTTTATTTGGGGCCTTCAGCTTGGACTACAGACCTCTATGTGGCCTGCAGGGCCTTCTGTGACGCCCTCCAGTTGTACCTCACCTTTCCCTGCACTTGTCCTCGTGCTGTAGCCGAGCTAGCTGTCACCAGGCCTAGGGCTGGTGTTTCTTCTAGCCTAGTACGTGGGCCCTGCCATCTACGATGCATCCCTCATCCAGGATTTCCTTTCCTTCATTCTCTGCCACCTCAAATTCTTCTCATTCTTCCAGAACTAAGTTAAACCTATTTTGATGTGAAGAAGATACTCATTAGGAAAAGTTAATTGTTGCATTTTTACACACATTTCATGTAGAATGATGGTGGCAAACCCATAGCACACATTTTTTAAAGACAAAGATATAAAGGATGAGCTGTTTTTTTTTTTTTTTTTCCATTTGTGTATTTGGTACAGGGTCTCACTACACAGCTCAGACCTGTAGTGTTCCTCCCGTTTTCAGCCTCCCCAGTGCTGGGATTACAGGTGTGTGCCATCACACCTGGACACGGTGGCCTGCTCAGTGTACCCTGGGGGTGAGGCCAGTGCAGTATATGGGACCAGGGATCGAACCCGGGTCCCTACTCTTGCCAAAGTAGGTGCTTAGTCTGCTGAGCTATCTCACTGGCCCTGGATGAGCTGTTTTTTCTAAATTAAAACCTTAGGAGCCAGGTTCACTGTAACGGGGGCACTTTGTGAGAAGTAAGTGGGCCCAGACTCTGTTCTCTTTGTTTGTCTCCTCTTTGTGAGGGAAACAACCTAAGAAATTCTATGATTTCATGTTGGTTTCTCAGATTAGGATCCATGGAATAAGTGTATATGAAGATGTAGGAGAATAATCTCAACTATTTACTGTATGGAGACTGAGATGCTTTTGTCTCAAATTCATTAAATAATATACAGGTTTCCCTTATCACTTTCAAATAGAAGATTGTGTATTCCCACAGGCATTGGCAAAATAGCTGTTTGGAAAAAAATGGAAAAACTTTGCATTTGATTTCCCATGATGTATGTCATTTCATCATGGGTAATTTTAAAATTTCACCACTGGCTTACAAAAATACAGTAGGAGCTAGCTGTGGCTGACCGTCCTGTGAGTGCTTGTGTACAACTGAGGGAGGCTTCAGCCTCATCCTGGAATTCATATCTTTTTCTCATTTGTGTCATTAGATGATTCGTGGATCCCAGAAATGAGTCTAACGCTCCTCATCATAGTTGGAGTATTTCTGGTCATTACGATCTCACTGGCCTTTGGTAAGTATCACAGGTTTTAAAATAGATAATAATCTACCATCTCACACTCTCAGTTATATCTTAGTATCTCTAAGCTCCTGCATACAACATGACTTGACCGCAGAAGTTCATAAAGCTCGGTGTCCCCCAGCCCCTTTTTTCTAGCCACTCACGTCTGTGATTTCCTGAGTCAAGGGCCGTGTTGGTCTGGTCTCTGACGCTGTGCAGGCTACTTTGGTCCCGGTGTTGGAGGCTCTGTCAGGACCCTCCCACTGGGGGTTCAGCAAGAGCAAAGAAAAGGAGCAGCATGTCCCACCATGCCCTCCCAGACACCTCTGGCTGTTCCCACGGCACCGCATTAGCATCCAGCGAGGGACCGATCCTTTAACATGGTACTCTTGGGACGGTCTGAGTCCAAAGCAGCAAGAAGTAACAATCTCATGGAAAATGCAGCTGTACATACATTTTGTGGCATTCTTCAGATAAACTTTCCACAGCGGCTCCATATTTCAGCTTTCCTTAGGTTGTTTCTGATTGGCTATAGCAAGTGTTTTGTGGCTTATAGATTGAAATGAATAAAAGAAAAGGGACTCTGGGTACAAAATAAGTGTAGGATTAGTGGGAGGCCAGTGACCATCCCTGGTTGGGACGGCTTTGGTCTCCAGGCAGACAGCCTGCGTTGGAGTGAGCAGGGCCTCTTTGCACAAGATCCATTTCTGGCTGATAGTATTCACATTTGCTTTCAGACATCTGTCTGCTTATTTCAAATCCCTGCTGCCTTACAAATGACCAGAAATAAAGAACAATTTGTTTGCATAGGTGGAAAGTTACCCATTTTATGCTAATGTGCTGGCCCTAAAGAATAACCCCTTTTATTTTATTTTTTTCCATAATTTTATTGAGAAATAGCAATGAGACAGTTTCAAATCAAATTGGTAGGACAGTTTCAATAATTAACACATTGCATACATTCTTCCTAGTGGGTTATTTGCTGTACAAGATGCAGACATGATATCCTATTTACAAACACCATTAGAACAAATCCCTCTATTCATTAAGAGAATATAACTATCCTAACCATTTTGAATACACAGATACAAAACGGACATTCATCTGTATACCCCTTTTTTGTTTAGTTCCGTCATTTGAATATTATAGGTGTGTTAACTCAGCAAAATATTCTAAAAGAGTCCAGTAGCCCATAATAGTATTGTAACTCCCTCCTTTTAAAGGTTAAGTTTAATGATGAGAAAATACAGTGACAGCCCCAAAAGATGTTGTGAGACATTGGGTGTACAGGGTGAAGACAGTGACTGTGCTTGCCTGTTCCTGGTGTTTCCTCAGTGTTCATAGCATTGTCTTTCTGTTCCCAAATGTCAGTCTGGGTTGCATGATAGGAGATGCCCTAACTGTTGTTGACATCAGTGCTCCCAGCATGATGAGCGCTACTAGGAACCCACCCAGGCATGTGCTCAGAAGGCTGGGGCTGCTTCTGCTTATAAATGAGAAGTTACCGAGGGTGGTTGAAGGGAGAGCTGCAAACAGCGGTTGAGTTCTCCAGGACAGAAAGCCTGTGCATGGGGCTGTTCTAGGCATTCTCTCTCTGAAGCTCTTGGAGGAGGAGGTATGGGAGAGAATGCTGAACTGGAATTGAGGCTTCACTTCACAGATTTGACCAGGCAGTAAATGACACTCCTTCAGCTAGCTGGGAACGCTGAGCATTTTGGCTGGCCCTCCCAGGATTGTAACTGCGGTTCCAGCGTGTCTAAGCCTCATGCGGCTGGTGTCTGAGCTGCTCAGCCGGCCCCTCCAGGAGTATGGTATATTTGGCAGTCGGTGCAGAGGCGTGACTGCCATTTGCTCTCCTCTGGGGAAGGAACCCTTCATCTGACCTTTGCCTCCTGTTGTGTATCAGCATTGTCTAAACCCCTGGTTCTGCCAGTGAGCCAGCTAATGCAGACACCTACTGTGGCCCTCCAGATGTCCTATGGAAAGCTGACCTTCTCAGGACTTCCAGGTCTTTATTCTGTTTGATACTCATGGATTTTTGAGGGTACTGAAACTAATTCAAATTCTGCTTTTATTATCAGTGCATGTGGTTTTACATCTAGGAGTGTGTAAATGCATGAGAGAAGACTGAGTTATTAAACCAGTGAGAAGCAGCAGTTCTTTTAAAATTGATATTGTCGTGAGAACTCTCATCGATCATATTTGAAACAAGGGTTTAAAAATAAGTGTCGACGGTCTTTGTGTGGAAGAGCAGTCATCCCTAATGTGTAATGTCAGTTTTAGGGTTGGGAGCAGAGTGAAGTGAAGAGCCACACTGCTGGCTGCAGGACTTTGCCCCCTTAGTGGGGAAGTAAGGCTCGGCTGCGTGGAAGAGGACCAGCCAGACTAGCAACATGTGACATGAATGGGACCTTATGGAGGAGGGTTGCAGTGCCGCGGGGTGCTGAGGCTCACGGGGGCCTGCAGAGCGCGCAGAGGGCAGAGCCAGCACATGGCACCTGGGCCTGCAGAGCGCGCAGAGGGCAGAGCCAGCAGATGGCGCCTGGGCCTGCAGAGCCAGAGGAGGGCAGAGCCAGCACATGGCGCCTGGGCCTGCAGAGCCAGCAGAGGGCAGAGCGCGCAGAGGGCAGAGCCCGCAGATGGCGCCTGGGCCTGCAGAGCGCGCAGAGGGCAGAGCCCGCAGATGGCGCCTGGGCCTGCAGAGCGCGTAGAGGGCAGAGCCCGCAGATGGCGCCTGGGCCTGCAGAGCGCGTAGAGGGCAGAGCCCGCAGATGGCACCTGGGCCTGCAGAGCGCGTAGAGGGCAGAGCCCGCAGATGGCACCTGGGCCTGCAGAGCCAGAGGAGGGCAGAGCCAGCAGGAGGGCGCGTGGGCCTGCATACATGTGTAAATTGTGTTATTAGGTGGCACTTTACCTGGGTTTCATTAGTTTTTCCATTGTACGCATATTTTTTCAGTCCAGTTATTCTACCAATAGTGCCCTTATACATTAGCATTTAACAAACAAAAACAGTATTTTATTTTCTAACTTGTCTTTTTCCTTTGTAGTCTGGCGTAAGGGATTCACGAATCGGGAAGCTTTCAAGGGAGCACTGGCTGTTCTAGCGTGTGAAGACAAGGAGCTGGCCGAGCTGCGAGGCCCCATGGCTGGCGTGGGGCTGGCCAATGCCTGCTATGCTGTCCAGTAGGTGGCCCAGGCCCCAGTGTGGCGCATGTAGGCGAAGAGCGGGTGACGAGAGGAGTGCCCGTGTAGTCCCTTAGTCAGGCGTAGTTGTTGGTAACTCTCAGATAAGTTATGTGGTCACCTGTGAGAGAGACAGCAATACTCACTGGTTTGCAGTGCTTTGCCATGTAGTTCAAAAGTAACTGAAAAAGATAACATTGAAGAGAGTAGATGGAGTATTTCTCTTTCTTTCTTTCTTTCTTTCTTTCTTTCTTTCTTTGTTTTGTTTTGTTTTGTTTTGTTTTGTTTTGTTTTGTTTTTTGTGGCCAGCTCGACCTGCTCTGGGGGCAGGGCTGGCGGGGCATGTGGTGCTGAGGATTGAACCGTGGCCCCTACCCTTGCCTAAGCTTGCCTAAGCAGGCGCTTTAGACCACTCAGCTAGCTTGCCTGCCTAAGAGAGTAGATGGAAATGGGACTAGTTCACTGGAGATAATGTTTGTGAAGAAATTCTGAAGGTCCTTTTATGCCAATTTTATTCCATTTCAGAAATTGGATGGTGATTACCTGTAAAATTTCTTTAAGATTAATGAGTTTTAAATTTCTGTTGTCATAAAGAAGGGAAATATTTAGGTGTATTTTTACACTAGACATCATATTATGGTGTATGCAAATAAGAATTATACTATACTATATTATGTTATATTATATTATATATTGCTTCTAGAACTTTGTGACCCAAGACATGCACACAAAGGACTTGACGTAGACACAGAAGTGACCTAGATTATCTATTCAGAGATGACTTTTCTTTGGGAAAATACTCATCATCTCTGATATTCTAGATTATTAAAAGATTTAAAGTTTTTTTAAATGTAGAATTTCTTAACCTCATAATATTCAAGTGTGAAGACTAGCTTTCTAAAAATTAACCTGATTGTGATGGAGGCAACTTTTGTGGTCACAGTAAATCCTGTTCTGCATGGAGATCAGGTGTGTGAAACAAAGCAAAAGCTCATAAGCCGAGATGCACATACAGCTATTTACATAAATATACAATCTGGAGAAGTAAATAACTTCTACAGAATTAGCCACAATGGCACTCTCAACATGCACATGCACACACACACACCCACCCACCCAATATACACACACTCGTGCACACACAGATTTCAGGAAGTGAAGTGATGTGCTCAGCGTAGGAGATGGAGTGGAGAAGTGTAAGAGGAACACAACATGGCATGTCACCATGTCATCTGGAATGGACAGTGCTGCAAGGGCCTGAGATTGCTCTTTCTCAAAGGCAACATAGACTTTGGGAGAGCAAACACATTGTTATTTTACAGTACTCTTCCAACCCAAGAGGAAATTCAAAATCTTCCTGCTTTCCCTCGGGAGAAACTGAGTCTGCGTGTCTTGCTGGGTAGTGGAGCCTTTGGAGAGGTGTATGAAGGGACAGCCATAGACATCTTGGGAGCTGGAAGTGGAGAAATCAAAGTAGCAGTGAAGGTAACAATCTCTATACTCCTTGGCCACCACCTCTGCGTGGGTGCCTGGGTGCACCTGTAATAAAAGCTGAGCTCTCTTACTTTGAAAGACTGAGCAGTGGTGTGAATCCGGTAACAGCAGTGCACTGCCCAGCTCAGTAGAGCTGAAAGAGAGGGTTTGGAGTGCACTGAAAATAAAGAAATAATGTTTAAAGTGAGGATATGCAAATCTCTTATCATCACCCAATGCATATGTGAATCAAAATATCAGTTGTACATTATAAATACATATGAAGAGTAGGCCAATTAAAAATAAACTTAATTTTAAAGTTTTATTCATAGAATATAGATGTTTGTCCATAAGTCAAAAATTTCCCATTTTCTACATTGGTTCTCTAATGAACAGAGGAAATCACCAGGGTTTATGTTACCTTTAAGGTCATTAATTAGTTAAGACCTAGCTAAGAGTTTTTACCCATCCAATGTAGTGTAAGAGAACCAGAGTTGTAAAATGCATCCTCAAGAAACAAGACGGAGGCCCAACAAATGTTTTCTCAAGAGGGAAGACAGTGAATGTTTAACTTGCTGACTGTGTCATCGCTGTCACAACTGCTCTGCTCTGCCCCTGCAACTCCAAAGCAGGCACTGTCAGTACGTAAACAGACAAGTGTGAGTTTATGCCAATAAAGCCTCATGGACATTGAAATGTGAGTTCATAACAAGTTTGTGTTGCGGTGTTTCATGTGCCATTAAAGAGTAGTCTTTTGATTTTAGTTTGAGACCATGAGTTCTCTAGAAATGTGAGGCACACTTGGTGTGGCTTGCTCATCTCTGTATCGTGTGGCTGGTGGTCGTAGCCAGTTTAATTATTTCTAAGGAAGCATTGGCTGTGCTCTTGTATTCCTGTAACATGTTCTTTTGATAATGGGGTAATAAGTCTTTTGTGTAATTGAGCAATATCCTGATCACTTCTTGTTAGGGACTTGCTGCTTTGATGGTAGGCTATACAATGAGATTTGGAAGCATTCTGTCTACTTCCTAATATGTTTTAAAAGAGTTACTCCAGCTCCAAGTGATTTAAGCAAAGGCTTTTCCCATGGAGTAGTATGTCTACTGACCTTGGTGCAATAGCACATGAGCTCAGAGGTGGCGTCTTGGAAATTCCCTCACCTTTCCTTGATGCTTGCTGCCTCGCAGTTCACAGGAGGCGGGCAGAGAGCAAAGCTTCACACCTCCCTCCAGCCACAGCTTCTCTCTGTCTCAGCAGTTTTCCTCTTATATCTCATGGACTAGAATCAAGTCAGACGACCACTTGTATGAGTAAGGGAGGCTGGAGAATTTCAGAAAAAAATTCATAATTAACTTAGACCAGCTACCAACATTGGAGCAGCAGGCCTCCAGGAGATAAGCTAGGGTGCTGTTAACAAGAGCACCAAGGAAAAAGACGCTGAACAGAAAGACTTGAAGAATGAACTTCTGATCTATTAGATGCCAAAATTCGTTTTTCCTTAAAATTTGTGTATTTTGGAGATATATAAATATCAAGACCTCTGCTAGGTCTTTTATCTAACAGAATTTGCTATATGAATACTGGCAATAACAGAAGATTAGTAGAGCACATATACATGTATCTATTTTCACTTTTCAGCATGAATGCTGGGGGGCTCCACTAATTCTGAGCTCCAAGAGTTATTTGCTATTTTGATTCCTCTTGATATCTGATCCTTCATATGTGTTTGTGTGTACTTGGGAATAAACTCAGGGGCCTTACACTGAGCTATGTCCCCCACACTATTTTTATTTTGTATTTTGAGATAGGGTCTTGCTAAATTGCCCAGTCTGGGCTTGAACTTAAGGTTCTCTTTCCTCAGATGCCCAGAGTTCTGAGATTACAGGTGTGCACCCCTGTACCAGCTTCCTGACTTGTTTTTATGTTGCAGACTTTGAAGAAGGGCTCCACAGACCAGGAGAAGATTGAATTCCTCAAAGAGGCACATCTGATGAGGTACCAGAGAAGCTGTGGGACACTTCTGCTTTTCTGGGCAGAAAGGTTTTACATGTGTGTGTTGAGTTGTTAACATCAACAAGGACCTGGGCCGGCCAGATAACTCAGCAGACTAGAACACATGCTTAGGCAGATGCAGGGACTGGGGTTCAATCCCCATGGCAGTGCTGGCCCTGCCCCTGCGCGTGCTGAGACTGGGTGTGGTGGCATACACCTGTAATGCCAGTGCCTGGGAGGCTGAAAACAGGAGGGTCACTAGGAGTCTGATCTGTGTAGTGAGATCCTGTAGACCCTGTACTAAGTACATAAAAATAAAAGAATGACCAGGCGTAATAGGTCTTGCTCATCAAATAGGACTTAAGGACTTAAAAGGAAATAGTTTTCTGGTAGCAAACACTCCACAGAAGCCAGTCTTTGGATTCTGGCAAGGCTTCCTCAGGCGAAAGGTCAACTTTCTTTTCCCTGCAGAAGGACAGTGTTTGCAAGTGAATTCAAAAGCATTCTTCTGAAATCATGATACACTGGCCGAGTAGACCTAGCTCAGTTAAGCGGCCCACCTGTGATCCTTCTGCTGTCCAGTAACCTTGCCCTTGAGGTGTCAGTGAGTTTGTGGTCATGAGAAGTGATCACTAAAGAGCAGACCCCGGGCCTGGGCTCCAGCCACGGGGCTGGAACTTATACATTTTGAGGTTTTATGAAAGCAGCATGCCCAGAACCTGCTGGTCTGAGTTATTTCTCTATAAGGGAGAACATATTTCACACTTGTGATAAAAAACATAATGTTTCAAATACTCACTGAAGACAGATACTGGTCAAAATTGCTTTCTTTCCAAAATACAAGCTAGTCAATATAGAAGTTACTTCTCAAATCTGCCCTCCTCTGTCACATGCATTGGCCACTAGGGGCTGCCATGTTCCCTTCCTGAGGAGCGCTGGAGCAGGCTCAGAAAGGGCAGCTTCCCTTCCACAGGCAGCAGGGCTTCAGAAAGAAGCTGCAGGCATGAGACTGCTGCATTCGGAGAGCACCTAGTGGGGCTCCTGCTGCTGCCATGAGCTCACCCGGTGCATCCTCTCCCCTTCCAGCAAGTTTGATCACCCCAACATTCTGAAGCAGCTCGGCGTCTGTCTGTTGAATGAACCCCAGTACCTTATTCTGGAGTTGATGGAAGGAGGGGACCTTCTCACTTACCTGCGGAAAGCCCGGATGACAACGGTAGGCTCAGGATTGGTTTCCTAATGCAGAACGCCCTGTAGATTCCTCCTAATATTGTCGTTACATTCAATAAGTTGTGGAGGAAACTTAGAAATGTTCTGTGGAAAAAAACTTCCTATTTCTTGTATGTAGATTAGGGAGATTGGAACTTGGGTGAATATTTGAGTCTGCATTTAGTATTTAATGGGAAAATCGTTCTTCACATTTACAATCTTGTGTTTTTCTTTTTCTGGAGAAAAGACACTCTGCTGGGTGGCAGTGGGAAGCACAGCATTGTGTTCCATCCATTTGCTGCCCCGTCCTAAACTGCATTCCATGCTAGAATCCTTGCTACGCCCTGGACTTGGGGTCAGCTCCACTGACCCCGTCTACTTAGGCAGACTACCTGTGGATTTTAGTAGCATCTGAAGCTTATATTGGCTGAAACAAAACTCTTGAGTTTGTGTTTGGGATCCAGAAAACTTGGAGTAGCACTGTGTTTTCAGAGTTCAGATTGTTCATCTACAGGCTGGGACGCTAAATTTAAAAGTATCTTAAAACTTTTTAGATTCAGTATTCTAAGATTGTATGAAGATAGAAAAAAGAAAAACAAAAGTCATCTCAAATGATACAAACAAAATATATAGTAGTAAATGTGTTGTCTTTCAGATACAATTCAGTTTGTCAAATTTGTGTGTGGTGTTTATTGTAGGACAGAGGAGGTATGGCTCTTGCCACATGGTGAGATTGGAAGGCACATATAAATAGTCCATTTGTGATGGAAAGTGGAAGGATCTATGAGAGTGGGGTAGCAAATGCGTGGATGGAGGAGAGCTGATTCCAAAGGAGAGCATGGAAGGAGTTGTGGAGGAGCAGATGTAAGAGCTGCTGAACAAAACTTCCTAGTGAGTCTTAAGGCTGAGGCTGGGGAAGATCCCAGTCAAGGATCCTGGGTCTGGAGGCCTGGCCAGAGCGAGCTGGCAGGCAGGGGCAGTGCCTGAGCCAACGGGCCCAGCCAGCAGCTGGAGTCCCAACAGTCTGCCACAGGGGACACAATGAGCAGGAAATGGTCAGGGAGCCACGTAGTCAGCATGGTAGATGTCCTGCCGGCAAGGCCACGGACAAGCCATGGGCTGAAGTTCAGCGTCAGTATTGAGGGACGTCAGAAGGACTTTCTGAGAAGGTCAAAGCAAGATTCTGTTCACATATGAATCAGTGAAAGAGTCAGGGCATGCGCCAGAGACAGGAGTGCAGGCCACCTGAGGCAGACAGGTGGAGAGGGCATCAACGAACACCTGGCTGTCAGCCGTGTGCAGCTGCATGTGGAGATGCCGAGACCATGATGTCGGCGTCTTCTCCAGCTTCACAGGGAGATGTGAGCTTGTCAGAAGAGGCTGGGGAGGAGGCGTAAGACAGCCCCATGAGAGGAGGGGGGCTCTGGGCCTTGAGAGTCACCCAAGCTCAGGGGAGGTTGTGGATGAACAGCAAGGATAGAGGAACCATTCCAGAAAGCAAATGTGAACAGGAAAAAGGAGAAGTGGGGAGAAGTGCAGCTCAGGAAAGGAATGATGCACAGTTCAGTGACTGGGACTCAGGTGGTGAGGGGCAGAGAGGCTGCGGCCAGAGGCCGGTGTGCTGTGTGCACAGCAGTGCGGAGCGGCTAGATGCCCACGGGGCAGGCCTGGGCTGGGGTGGAGGGGAGCTGAGCAGGGAAACTCGGCAAGGGAGGGGCACAGATAATGCCTGGTGCCGCCTCTCTGCAAGCACTTTAGGGTTTTCCCACCTGGGAATCCAGTCCAGGCTCAAGTGCAAAGTCATACTTGGTCTTTGGATAAGAGGCATAATCTAACCTTGAAATAAGATGTAGTTAACAACTTATGGGGGGCTCCTGGGGACTGATTCCATGGTCCAGAATAACAGAATGCAAAGGCGTTGGGCCAATAACTGAAGTAGCCAGCACCATGGAGCAGTTACTGTTACCAGGAGTGACTGACTGGGTTACACTGTGCGTTGACATCAAGGGTGTCGCTGGACCCTTGCGAGGCAGGGTCATGCTGCGCAGTTGACCTCTGAGGACATGCTTAGTTAATTAAGCAACGTAAGTTCATACAACTAGTTAATACGCAGAACTAGGTTTCAGATTTTGGTCTGTCTGACCTCACGCCTTAAGACCTTTCCAGTAAAGACTCTACATCACTTCTACTTAATATAAAAGTCACCATCATGTATACTTGCACAGAAAACATACCCGTTATTTTTCTCTTGTCTGAATTGTTTCGATAATGACTAAAAGTTCCTTCAGAAGAGGGATGGCACGCCTTTTAGAAACACAGCGCCCAGACTGCGCATGCCTCCTCTCCTGGCTCCGCTACTCCTCCCGGGGCGTGCGTGGCCCTGCGTGAGCTCGGCTGCTGGGCTGCGGGCCCAGCTGGGCGTGTTTGCTCTAGTGTGCGTGCCATAGGCTGCCGCCACTGCTTCAGCAGATCAGTCGTCGCTGCGAGCATGCGTGTGCGTGCGAGTATGTGCAGAGTGCAAGTAATAAAAGTGCTGCCCTTCGCCTTCGCCTGCCCCAGCTCCGCGGCCCTTTGCTCAGCCTGGCTCACCTGGTGGACCTCTGTGTGGATGTTTCAAAAGGCTGTGTCTACTTGGAGCAGATGCGTTTCATCCACAGGTACGGTCACATTCCGGGTACAAAATGACGACGGCGATTGGCATAGCACTCGCCTGTAGTTGGGGGGAAGCACACAGGATAACCAGACATTCTCATTCCTTCAAAACAGCACAGTTTTGTAGGAGTCTGTCCTCCTTACAGACCCACGAACATTCCTGTCTGCCCTCTGGAGTTATTACATATACCTTCTGCCCTAGGGATCTGGCAGCCCGCAATTGCCTGGTCTCTGTGAAAGACTACACTAGCGCTTCACGGATAGTGAAGATTGGGGACTTTGGCCTCGCAAGGGACATCTACAAAAATGATTACTACAGGAAGCGAGGGGAAGGCTTGCTACCTGTTCGCTGGATGGCTCCGGAGAGTCTGATGGATGGGATCTTCACGACTCAGTCTGATGTTTGGTGAGCCGAGCTACACAGGACACAGAAGTGGCAGAGCTGGCAGACCTCAGGGCCAAAAGGGATCTTGAAAGGATGCCTAGTCTTGTTTATTTGTTTTTAATAGGAGAAAACAGAAGACCAAAGAGGTTAAGTGGCTTACCTCAGCTGGTGGTCAAGGTGCTGCTGTTCCTGGGTCTCAGGCATTAAAATCCCTCCTGAATCAGCTTTTTCCTTTCATTGCACATCTAAATACGAAAGGGACACATCCGCCACAAGGGTCTTATTATGCTTCAAAGCTGTGCAGGTGTATAGCTAACAGAACATGGTGCTTATGGCCTCATGTGCCAGCGTGTGAGTGAACGCCCTTAAGTTTGGGTGTTTTCTTTTTTAACTTGAAGGTGCACTTTAAACTGATTGCAAAGTTTCGCTGTATCTCTATTATTTGAATAAGATTTTTTATTTTTGCTGTGGGCCTCCCACTTTTAGTCAGAGTTGGGTAAAATGTAAGGATTTGCTCCGTGACTTTTAAGCTGGTCCAGTCATGGAAAATTGTGGGTGAGATGAAGTTGGTCCTGCCTGATGCTGGTGTTTCGCCCATGAAGTTTCTCCCCTGCTCCCTGTCCTCCTGTCCCCTTCACGTGGGGCACTGGGGACCTGCTCCCTTGCTCACGCTCCAGGCACTTGTAGATTTGTGCTGTGAAAGCCTGAGATAGTGGGGGTGTGGGGGGCAGTCGGCAGAGGACTGGAGTGTGCAGGTGCTTTGCACACATGTGTGTACATGTGTGAGTGCATGTGCCAGTGTGTGCACATGTGTCCAGGTCTGTGTGTACATGTGAGCTCCCTCAAAGCCTGTTCATCATCTTTGAACAATGCTCATGTGCGATATATTTTCTACTTTTTAACAGATCAGCCTGAGTTCATGCCTCCTGTTGGCCTTGTAGAAGGCCGGGACACCAGCTGCGAGATAGACTCCAGAGCGCCAGCACAAGGGTGCTGTAACGAGCATAATTACACACCACCTTTTGTTACCCTAGGTCTTTTGGAATTCTGATTTGGGAGATTTTAACTCTTGGTCATCAACCATATCCAGCACATTCGAACCTTGATGTCTTAAACTATGTGCAAGCAGGCGGGAGACTGGAGCCACCAAGAAACTGCCCCCAAGGCCTGTAAGTTGCTGTGTTAGCACGTGCACCCTAAAGCAAAAAGCATGTGTGCGCAAGAACTTGGCTTCATGAGTGAGACATGCTAAAATGAACCAAAATTTACCTATTTGTATTGCGCATAAAATATAAAATACTGTGGCACTTAATGTGCTAAGTGTATCATGATTTTTTTAGTATATATATATATATATTTAGTATATAAAATATTATATATATATAATATTTCATTCAGGCACCACATTTTTTTAAGAGTAGAATATATTTATTGGGGGAAGGAATGCTCCTATCCGAGAGAGAGGCAGAAGGGACCGCCCAAGTGGGTTGTCCCTGGGAAGCTGTCTCTTCCAGAGACTTTTAGAGAGGAAAACCAAACAGTGAGGCAGGACTAAGGCGGTAGAGAACATGGGAACTCACTTAAGTGGACATGAGGTGGTACAAAACTATGGTCAGCCAATGAGATTACAAGCACCATTGCTCAGGTAAAATTGATTAAATCTAGTACCAAATGGGGAAGTGAATCACGTAGCAAGCGGGCATGAATATGGGGCAGGGTCTCTTCCTGTTGGGGGTTGGGTTAGTGACTCATTTGGGCTCTTTCAAGGTGAATGATACCTATTTAGAATATCAATCACTGATGCCCATCCCTAGGGAAGTATGTAGCTATATTTGTTTTCTATCTTGAGGTCTGGCCCATAGGGTTGTATCTGTCTCTTCCAAGTTGCAAAGTCACCTTATCTTCCATATTGTCTCCTTGAAGGCCTAGCCCTGTCTGACTGTCTATAATATTTCTATGTAATGCAGCTGCCTACAACATTCCTTCCCACCCCAAGAAGTAAGCTGAACTGCTGTGAGGGAACCATGGGCAATGACTCCTCTGGCTTCTTCAGGCTGAAAGGGGTCATAGTTGTTGACTGGCAGTCAGAGATACTCTCCAGAGGTTCTACCTAAAGACCCTCAATAGACACCAGGCATTTTCATCTTGGGTAGGGGTATAGCTTTGAATCTGGAGGAGACAAAGCCAAAGAATTAAACATGCATTGGTCAAATAATCACATCAACAGGATAATTATGAATATAGTCAAAGATTTGTATGAAGTAGATAGTAATAATTTTCCATAAACATTTTAAAAATGGTGTCCTGGGGACCCTCAGCATCTTACATATCATTTATTTGATATCTAATATTTTGACCAGCTATTGAGACATTAGAAGGATCTGGAATATCATAACATTTTAAAGTTTATAATTATAAAAAGACTAGTTAGAACTCTTTGTCCATTAGCAGAGATCTCTTACATGTGGGGCTTAATCCCTTTTGTATCTTCCATGGCCATTGGGTATTGTCTCAAATGAACTGGCCAACTCTTACTATTAGTGGGGTACATGAATTACAGGACCTGGGAGAACACTCTCCAGCTGGCAAGTGGGGCCACTGGCTGGGTAACTACTGACACACCTGCATGGCATCTAGTTTAGCAAGCTTTCTCCTTGTATTGGCAGTTAGCATGGGGTCCCTGAGGCTGAGAGGGGAAGACCCATGACCACCTCAATCTGAAACTTCTTCTGACTCCATCATGAACACTTTCTTTTTTTCCTTCTCTAGCAGCTTTGGACATTTTTGCTTGAAATCTCCCTTCTCTCTGTCTGGATCCGGGGAAACCTCAACCTTTTCCCTGTTTCCTGACTGACCTTCATTCCTTAGGCTTCTAGTATCACTATTCCCATTTTCTGTCTATAATTCCATTCTGTGTGAAATGGAATTTCTACTATGAAACACCTCGACTGAGACCAATTCATTCCTGCAAACCCTTTTTACTTCTGCAGGTCACGTATCTGAGGCCCACTAAGGAAGATATGATTTTTTGGTTTTAAGGCCTCCTGCAGGCAGCCCTATCCAGGGAATGTGAGGGCAACTTCCCTGTAGTAGATTTCTTTCCCCCCCCTTTTTTTTTTTTTTTTTCAAACCAAACTGGTAGGACAGTTTCAATAATTAACACATTGCATACATTCTTCCTAGTGGTTAATTGCTGTACAAGATGCAGACATGATATCCTACTTACAAAAAACATTAGAACAAATCCCTCTATTCATTAAGAGAATGTAACTGTATATCAATCCTAGCCATTTGAATACACAGATACAAAATGGACATTCATCCGTATCCTCTTTTTTAAGTTCCGTTATTTGAATATTATAGGTATGTAAACTCAGCAAAATATTCTAAAAGAGTCCAGTAGCCCATAATAGTTTTGGGTCTTCCGCTTGACTGGCAATGTCAGAAATTGTTGACCTGAGTCCCCTACAGCTCAACA
>NW_004524610.1:727472-740138 GCF_000260255.1 Octodon degus | reverse complement strand
CCAATTTGTTCTGTGTTAGTGTCCTCTGCACTTGTTATGGGTGGGCTTGGGTTCTGAGGTTGCATTTTGTTCCTTCTTGTCATTTTGCCTAGCACTGTCTTCTGACCTTTGTTGTAGATCTTTGTTGTAGTTATAACCTTCGCACGTAGTGAAGTTCAGGTGCAGGTCTACAAAGTTTGGATTTATCCAGCTTTGCCTAGCTTGGGTCTGGCTGCTGTGTCAGCTCCTTCCTACTGCTCCCTTTAGGGTGAGCCTGTTGTGCTCCTCTGGCAAGATTTTTTGCTCCTGGACTAGCTGGGTGGTTCAATCCTCTACATTCTCTGCAGGGATTGCAGCTGCAGGATTTCACCCCAGGCCTTTATGCCAGGCCTGAGCTGAGACTGGAGGGGACAAGGTGGAGTAGGAGTGAGAGGCAGCTCTCCCACACACTCACTGGGTCTGGCCTAGGACTGGGTCTGGGGGTACCCAGAATGCGGCGGAAGTTCCTACTTGGTGGGCGGGGTGGGGGAGGTGCTGCGGAGTGGTGGGGTCCATCCCAAGGGGGTGGACGAGGGTCTCACCCACACTGGGCCTGGTCTGGGACCAGTAGTAGGTCCTGCTAGCGCAGGGTAGCCGGAAGCTCTCCACAAACTCACCAGACCTGGGCTAGGACTGGGTCTGTAGTGGATTTCTTGACATATAACAGCAAACCCTGAGAAGGCTCAGCTCACCTGCGCTGTATGAGATGGACAGCTCAAGCCTTACTATATCTCTATAGACAAAATTTGCTGGATCCAGTAGAAGGTATCTTAAAGTAATCTAGCGTGTTTGCTATAGATTTACCTGTACGACTTCCTGGGGTTTGGTAACTTCTAGGAAAGAACAAATTTTCTGAGAAATTAGAACATGTATAATCAAAGCATGAGCATTTGAACTAATAAGTAAATTTATAAACTTTTGAGGTATAACAATGGTAACTCACTAGCTCTTAGAGTCCCTTATTTATGGAGTCTGACAGTTTGTTATAAGTCCCTCTAGCTTTAATTAAGAGGTCACACCTGTATTTACTATCAACATGAAATACCTGAGTTATCAAAAATCAACCAGACGAACTTCCACACTTCTCATGAAATATATAGTATTCAGTCAGATTAAACCAATGTTCCATTCAGTGTTTTAGACATGGCCTCCATTGTAAGCAAGGGGCACTGCCAAGGGATTTTTTTCTCTTAACACTGAGGATGAATTTTATGTCACAAATACAAGGCCTGGCTCTATTTATAGGCCCAAAGCTATTGGGCACTGTGTAGCCAGTGTCTTTAGAACTTTATGCTGACAGAATTTTATCTCTTCTTGGGGATCTGTTTTAACTAGTGAAATACTTTTTTAAGTCTTATATATGCACAACCATATATATTACATTTGTAAAACATCAGTCTCAGCATCATTTTCATTAGTAAACAACCTGAATATATATTGCACTATCTCAGTTACAGCTAAAGCAGGATGTTTCTTAATGTCTATTTCTATTGAGGTACGATGACTGGAAGGAGGGTCAGGGTTGGAGAAAGACAAAGAGACCTGTGCCAATGGCCAGCAATAGGCTGGGTTTTCCTCTAGTCATGATTACTCAGGACTCCTCCGTGGAGATAGCAGGTAGAGATAACAGCCTGGCCAGAGGGAGGAGGCAGGCCCAGGGCCCTTCAGTCCTGCTGGACCACCTGGGAAGCTGAGTCTGAGCTTTGCAGGCTGCACCTCAGAGTGTAGTCTCACCTCCAGTAGTTGCTTTGGCAGGCAGGGCGTGGCTTGTGGGCCTCTTCAGGCAGTCCCTCTCATGCTGGCCTGGCTTCTGACAGCAGTAGCAGATCAACCTCATTGCCACTGAGATCTTCTTGGAGCCCAGAGAATCAGCCTTAGGGTCTGTTTTGAGGCTGCAAGATAGGCAGCCATTTTTTTTTTTTTTTTTTTTTATCTCTTTGCTTTCTCTCCCTGGTTTTCTCCCAATCTTGATTATAGGACACTAATAAGCAGTTTTTACTGAAGTATCAAGTAAGTTGTCTGGAGCAAAATCTATCTTTTGTAACTGCTTTTCTAATATCTGGAGCTGACTGCATAATGAATTTATATGTAAGAATAATCTGTCCCTCTATTAAACATTCTAAGAAAGCTGAGGGGTGTTCATCTTTCTCCTGGTAAATAGCTGAAATTTAAAATAGCTAGAAGGCTTGGTTCTAGTTCTTAGACCTTCAAGAATACACACTTGAAAGAAAATGTCTTTCTTAGTTTCCTGCCTGGCTATTAGGCCAGCAGGGGTCTGAAAGCTTGGGCTCCAGTGGGAAAAGGTAGTTCCACTGGCTGTCTATCTCTTGGCTCTTTATAACAATATGATATTTATCTCAAAATGTAATAGCTTGTAATGCTGCCTTTTACTAGAAGTCAAAGCTTGGTTTAAGATTACCATTACATCTCTCCAATCTAGTTTATAAGTCTGAATAAATCTAAAGACATCAATGTACTTGTCAAGATCATCTAAAGATTTTTTAAGATCTGACTTTTTCTGTTTTAGGTCACAGAGAAGAAGGTGCATGAACTCTGGAAGTTCTAAATTGCCTGTTTACTTCTTTAAAGGATATCATCCTTGAGGAACTTGCATAAACTTATCTAAGGATGGGTGTAGCCTTGTAGAGGGCTGGAGTACAGTTGGTCTAGAAGCTCTATCCTCTAGAAAAGCAAATGGGGAAACCTTACTTTCAGTAATGGTGGGCAAGGCTGTAATTAAGGCCATCTTGTCCTTAGGCTCTGAAGGTTAGGGAAGAGCAGCCCTAGGCTCCAGGATAGTGAATGCCTTAGGCACTTGAGCTGCCTGGCTCTCCTGTCGCTCACATTTATATTTCTTTTCTTTTTTTCCCCAAAATTTTATTGATAAACAGCAATGAGACAGTTTCAAATCAAATCGGAAGTACAGTTTCAACAAATAACACACTGCATATATTCTTCTTAGTGGTTAATTGCTGTACAAGATGCAGACTTGAGATCCTATTTACAAACACCATTAGAACAAATCATTCTATTCATTAAAAGAATGTAACTATATATCTATCCTAACCACTTTGAATACACAGTAACAAAACGGACATTCATCTGTATAGCCCTTTTTTTCTAAGTTCCGTTATTTGAATATTATAGGTGTGTAAACTCAGCAAAATATTCTAAAAGAGTCCAGTAGCCCATAATAGCATTGGGTCTTCTGTTTAACTGGCAGTGTCAGAAATTATTGACCTGAGTCCCCCACAGTTCAACATAACAACATGGCTTTACTTCCTATATTTCATCTTCATACTTTTCTACTGGATAGATAAGACCAAGGTAAAGCAGGACCTGTGCAATAAGAGTTGTAGCTTTTTCACATTTATATTTCAAAACTAGATAACAATGATTTTCTTAATGCAAACAAAATCTGAACATAAAACTTTTTTTTTTTTTTACCATTTTGCATTTTACAGTATCTTTCTAGTTGTAAAACAGTGTCATAATTGATACTTCCTTCTGCATTTCATTTTGGCTCTAGGGTGTACATAGGCCATGCACACATGCATAGAAATGTTAAATAGCTCTTTTTTAGTATGTATGGATCAAACGTCTTCCAATGCATAATGATGCATACTGAAGGAGTAAGAGACTTTGACTGTGAGATTCCCATAATCTGGAATGCAAAAAGAGAGAGCTCTGAACATCCCCACCTTACCTCTGATTGATTCCCCCCCAAGGTGTTCCCTGAGTAGGCCACTCCAGAGCATGTGGATGCTTTTGGGGAGAAGGGAGACAAGAGCTGACCAGTATGTCCACCCTCAAACTGGCACGTGATTTTTGTCTCCTGAACCGTGTGAACAATGCACTTACTCTTACTGAATATTTGTAAATATGTTACAGTTGGTGTGGTGACAGTAATGTCTACAGAAGAAAGTATAACTATTGTATAAAAAGGCTCATTGGAAACAGAGCACTTTCCTGCTGTACTGTAAAAGAGACCATCTTTGGAGGTAGATAAAAGAGACAATTGACTGGAGGAACTTTGCCCTGGGCTCTACAGCAAAGAAATCTCCAAGACACTTGTGTTCTTCCATCTAGTCACAGGGCAGCCTTTCCTAGAAGGACTAGGCTATATTAAGTCTTTGGAGCTCACAAGTAAAACTTATATTTAAGGCTGACAAAAATCTTACTCTTAGTTAACATGTAACTCACAGATGTAAATCATTCCCCTGATAGCCACTGTAAAATGTAAACTATTGCAAGCTGCCTCAGCCTAATTTCTGGAGTGGCTCATTAAAGGGTTCTACTGAAAAGCTCACGTAGAATTCCTAGTCTACTAGAAGAAAGAGAAAAAACTATAATAGGTGAGTGGAGATCTTTCAGTGGTCAAGAGGCAGTTTTCACCAAACACCTTTAGGTATCCGCCAGAGAGTAACTCTGGCCATGCCACCTCAGATGTTCTCAGTTTCTGTTGGCCCACATAACCAGAGCTCAGTCTCCAGAAAGGAATCCTCCTGTGTCTCTGGTCAACATTCCATCAGCCATAGGCTTCAGTGGGCATTCACCAAAGTATGGTTGGGGAAACCTGTCCTCTGCTTCAAAGAGTGGCAGCTGCTTTAGGAGCATTTACTAGCTGGCAGAGTAACCACTGTTTGTCCAAGTTCTACAAGGGATAATTAACAGCCTGAAGAAGATTACCTAGCACTTTAAAGGTTTTAAAGTTCATAACTTAGCTCTTTTTTATGTTAGGGAAGGGTCTACAAGGTGTTCGGGGTCTTACTACTAGATTGGACTCATAGTGATCCTCTTGTTTGCAGCCTCCCAAGAGTTGGATTGAAGGTGCACACCACCACACCCAGTCTCAATTACCATCTCAGCACGCCCTGGGGACAGGGCCAGCATGGCCATAACTTAGCTCTTATGCACCTAAATGATATCTGGACCTAGGAGAAAAAGTTAGAGATCCTTCCCTCCCACTAAATGTGTTTTGGTCCCATAAGTGTGCTGCTTTTGGAGATAGCTCCTTCTGATGTTACCCAGAAATCAGTTTTCTCCACTATTTCTCAGGTTTAGTCTCCTGAAGGAGTCCTGCCCAGAACACTAAGCCAGGATGTGGCTTTTGTATGTGTCCTTCTGGATGGGCATAGTCCTCTTTGTCTCATCTGACCCAGAGATGGAGTATGTATCCTTTTTTTTTAAAGTGACTTCCCTGTCACTTTAATTTCAGTGTTAACAAATGCTCATTTACTAAGGGCTTCACTTAGTTGGGAAAGTCTATATTGTTCTCCTATTTTTACATACCTCTATAAAGGAAAGTACAAAGAGGTGGGGAAAATAGGAGTAAGGTCAAAGAAAGGAAACTGAAACAGAGCAGGCTTGATATTCCCTCTAGTATGTAGAAGGGGATCAGAACCAGTCTATCCCAGTGAAACCTGTCCTCTGAGTCTTTAAGAATGGTTGCCGACCTGATATCATTTAGTTGGCAAAAGGAGTCCTGTGTTTCATATATAGGCATGTAGATTTTTAAAATCTGAGCTAGATTTAAAAGTTCCATTTTACAGAAGATTACATTAAGTCCACTAGGAAGCTTACAAACGTTACTGTTTCTAGTGCTGGTGTCTAAAATCAAGCTAGGAATACCACAGTACATTTAGCAACTAGTTCAAACACAACATATAGAAGTACACAACAGTCATAAAATGTCTCATTAAAGAAATATCATAACCTTATAAAATTTCCATATTTTAACTTAGATTTATCAATAACATTTTGTCAAACATTTTAACAGAACCATATGAGGCAAAGCATAAGCAATTTTAACAGAACTATATGAGACAAAGCTGTATGAGGCAAAGCATGAACAATTATGAGCAGTGGCAAAGACATATCAACATTTGAAGCATAAAAGTTTGCTACCTAAGCAAGTCCCAATCCAGAATCTCTGAAAGAACAGCTAACTCATACTTCTGTCCAGTGATCTCGGTAGGAACCTCCAAATGACACAGGGAGAAAAACTGATGTAGGGTGGATGGCCTCTAAATGATACAGGGGATCAGATGAAACTCATGACCTGAAAGTTTCCTGGGATGGGTTTGTGTTCTCTAAAACCGAAGAATGAATTTTAGGAAGAAAGGGAGGTTAAGAGTAGAATATATTTATTGGGGGAAAGAAAGTTCCTGTTTGAGAGAGGGACAGAAGGGGGGCCCGAGTGGGTTGTCCCCAGGTACAGCATTTTGAAGAGTACGATTTATTTATCCTTTTGGTAAATGAATTTTAATAAATATAAGTTGCGTGTTTTATTTGGGGAGATTTGATTTGGATAATATATTAATTTGCATTTTAAAGATTCTAGTAAAGGGGACTATATTAAAGTGGGATTGCTTCTTTTGATACGGGATACCAACTGACGGGAACCACGTCAATGAGTATTATGCAAGTTGTGATCTATTTGGAAAGTCAACACAAAATATCTACTAGTCACTCTATCAAGGTGATTGTGGCCACTATCGAATTCTAGTGACTCCAGAACAGTGAGCGATTTCAGTCTAATTACAAAAGTGGCCAGGTACTTGTGCTGGGTGCCGAGCGCTCTCGAGCGCCACCTCGGCAGAAGCCTCATCTCTAGAGTCTTGCCTGAGAGGTGCTTTACCTTGGAGGATTCTAAGGGAACCAGTGTGAGCTCTGTCGACACACAAGGCCTCCTATGCAGCGTTTGGGTCACAGCAGTCTCTGAGGGCGGCGGTATCCTGGTCTGTGTCCCGAGTGCAGAGCCCCCTGGAGCTGTGGGCTAAGCTGCCACACGGACAAGGGCAGAGGGAGAGCGCCGTGTGGGCTGTACCCCGGGGGCGCCCGAGAGGATTATTCAGCCTGGAGCCAGCCAAAGGTGATTAAGAGCTGGGCTCTTGGCTCAGTGCTCTACCTGTGAGAGCTAGAAGAGGATGCAGATTGCTACTTGTTTCGGATCCAGCTTTTATAGTCTCTGGGATGTTTTCAGGGAAATCAAATGTGATTATGCCTGACCAAGTTTGGTAACAGTGTCTAAAAAATAATTCATGAGCCTTCCGGGGGAAGAAGAGGAAAATCTATGAGTAAGAAATGGGAAATTATACAACATTTGAATCTTTCCACCTAGGGCTTGGGGTGGGGGGACCTAGCATATCTAACCATGAAACGCAGTTTAACTGGAGAGCCACCTGAACAGTCCTGCATCCCTTACTCATCCGTCAAAGCTCAGCAGATTCCTGCAGAATTCCAACCGTGAAAATTTTTCCTTCTGCTTTTCCGATTCATCTGGTTCATCCCCTGCCCTCAGAGGAAGAAATATGCCTCCTTATAATTGGACAGCATTTTTGGAAGGGCCCCTCAGGAGTAGATTATTGAATCTTGACTGATAGCGTTCGACTATTTGTTTGAGGAAGATGAAGGCAGATAATAAATTGCTGTATTGTGGAGCAGAAAAAGAAATGTTGAATTTTGCTGTATCCTAAGGTATCCACAAATGCAGCTAGGAAGAGGAGGAAGAAGTGCTGGGCAGTTACTCTTGATTAGGAGCAGAGAAAGATGATCTGTCTAGTTTTGTCTTTTATTTTATATTCTTGAGACAGGGTCTTGCTATGCAGTTTGGGCTGCCCTTGTGCTCACTTTTGTAGCCCCCAGGCTGATCTTGAACTCATAGTAATCCTCCTGTCTGAACCTCCCAAGTGCTGGGATTACAGGCGTGCAATACCACACCCGGTTCCTCTAGTTTTGTCTTGACTAGTTCATCAGTTGAGTACATTATTGCTCTCATTTTTGTGAAAATGTGGCTTGCTTGAGATCAAAATTTTCTTTTTGGCATTTGGAAAATCCCCTGAACACCCTTGCTAACGGTGAGCAGTGTTTCCAGCTCTGTGGTACTGCAGGGCCAGCTAGGGTTCTCCAGGTTGCTGCAAGCAAGGAAAACAAGCTGTGCTGTGAGGGGAGGTCCAGCCGTGCCACCCCATCTGGCCAGGCCTTAAGTTGTCACGGAGCAGATTAACTCCTCTCCTCAAGGACACAGAGAGCAGAGCTCCACCTGAAGCAGCTCCAAGATCACAGGCCAGCTTAGGGGCTGACAGCCCGCCCGGAGCCCGGCTGTGCCTCTTTTCACCGCTGCAGTGCTCAGCACCTGGCCGCTCCCAGGTCAGGAGCTGTGAATCTGTGCTGTGCTCAGCTATCCATGGGATTAGAGTTCAGAGCGTTCCTGCCCCTCCCCTAGGCTCAGGCATACAGGGAAAGCCCACCGCACACCTCTGCGGTGCTGGGAAGCAGAGGATCAGAGAGTGTGCACAGTCCAAAGGTATGCCTTGGGCTCTGAGACAGATGCGGTGAGTGCAGCCAGGAGGAGGCTGTTCAGGTGTCCGAGGCCCACGGGCTTATTCTCACTCAAAGAGGTGTAATGCCAAGTGGGTCCCCAGATTTGGGTGGAACCAGGAAGAGAATTTATGGAATTTGCAGATTATGTGCTTTGTTAGGGCCTAATACTGAACACAGTCAGTGAGCCCTTGATGTTCTGGAAGAAAGCAAGATGGCGGCAGAGAGGAGCAGAGCACTCCCAGACGAGCTGAGGACTTTGAGCTGAGTACCTAGCCAAAGGGGGCTCTTCAAGAAGAATAGTATTTTTAAGGATCATTAAATTCTTAAAGGCATTTTAATTCTTCTATCACCAGCTTATTGTCTGAGAGCACAAATTGTCCCCTAGGCTTAGGTGTACAGAGGACAGATTAGAAGACAGTCTGAGATTTGAGAGTGTGGTGAGCAGGGGAGAGCCCGGTGTGTGGGAAGGCTGGGTGGCCCTGAGGATGGCAGCCCTTCTCCTCCTGCTTCTGTCCATCCTCCCTTCCTCCCTCTCTTCTTTCTTTTCTTTTCACTCCTTCTAAGCAATCATATTAAATATATTGAATCTTTTGTAGAATTAAGAAAATTATAAATAAGTAAAAACTTCATGACTGAAATATGTCAAGCCTTGGGAAACTTTTTGTCTATATCATAGCAATATCTTTGAGTCATCTTTATGCTCAGAGACTGCTTCCTGTGAAAATTCATAATTCCTTACTCCATCCTTTTACCTCTCAGGATGACCCTTCTTCACCAAGCTTTGGGTTTAACTGTTGGTTTAAGTTCTGTGACATGGTGCCGGTTGCAATATCTTATCTCAGAGTCTAATGCCCTTTCATTAATCTGTATGCTGTCTTTGTTTCTAAACACAGGTTATAGGGAAATACATAATAGATTAGGTTATTCTTTATTTCTCAGCTATGATTTGAACATTTTAAAAGTAGAGCCAAGTTTGGCATTCTGCTGAGACTGTCAGTTCCTTGTAACACAGAAAGCCATCAGATAAATATAGCCCAACATTCAGTTTTCTGGGCTTACCCTGAGGTGCTGGTCAAAGAACGGAATAAACAGAAGTAGAGTTTTATACCACATGGGAGATGGGAGGTTGCACTGTGGTTCCTAACGTAGATGTTAGGCCTTTTAAGTTCGGCATGCAGGCTGGCTTCTGTGTCACCATCCCGTGCTTGTGCGCAGCCGTGCTCCCGCTCTGCAGCACTGAGTCCAGTCCAGCGTCGCATCTCAGCTGGGCTTCCCTCAGGGCTCACAGCTGGCTCCTCGTGGCCACCGTCCAGCTGTCAGCAGTAGCAATCCTCTAGGACTGCAAGGAGCTTGGGACCTTCCACAGCTCCCCAGGGCAGCATCCGAGAGCCCTGCTGCTGCCCTGGTCCGTGTGACCTGTGTGTGCTTGCCTTCCTCTTCTGAGCCATCTCATTCTCTCCCTCAAGGACTGACCTTCTGGCTTCATCTCAGATACTAAGATGTGTCAAGGCTTTTGCAAATTTAGGACTTCACACGTGCTTCTCCCCCTGCCAGGGAGCTCCCTACCTTCTGCCCACACCCATCCCCGTGACGGGCATCTTACCTTCCTATGACACTCTTGGGTTTAAGTGTCACCTGCTCACAAGGACCTCTGCAAGCAGCTTCCTAAAGTGTTCTATGGCTCTGAACTCAAGGTTATTCTCTTTAGCATTAAAAAAAATGCTTAATGTAACTTGAATTAGGTATTTTCTGTTGACACAGTAGTGCTAATATTCTTAAACATTTGCATTTGTGTTTATTTATCAGTTCCTTTCTCTGGCCCCCAGTGTGTTCCATAGCTCCAGAAAATAAAGCCAATCCCTGGCCATTTTAGTAAGTTAGTAGACCTGAAGACAGACTTGCTGTCTGGAAGCCTTCAGCTCCTTGCCAGTGTTAAAGGGCTGTTCCTGTGGTTGAGTCAGCAAAGAACACAATTTTGTATACAGACAGTCTAAGCCAAAGCTCCAGGAAAGCACAGCAAAGAGTCATGTAGGCAGGAGTGGCAGAGTGCGATGTTGGTGCCTGAGTCCTCAGCCTCCTGGCAGGCTCCAGGTAGTGCAGGTGGGCAACCACGGAGGCCATGGGCCGTGCCCCTGGCTTCCAGCTCAGGAGGATGGCTGGGAGGTCGCTGAGCAGGGGATCCCGCCCCGACATGAGGACCCTTGGCATTGTTAAGGGGCTGGATTGCGTGCCCAGATGGAGAAGGCCTGGCCTACGCTGCCAGACTTCCTCTGAGCTCCCGGGAGGTGTGAACGTTTTGTTAAGAGCTGGAGATTCTGAAGGAAACATCTTGTGGATTGCAACAGAGATCGGCTTGGCGGGCCTCGGTCTGCAGTATGCTTAGGGCATGGTAGAGCTGCAGAGAAGCTCCACTGGAGAGACACCAGGGAGGACCATGAGGGGGAAGGGCAGAGGAGCAGTGAGAGCTCCTGGGCACTGAGGGCAGCTCGAGGGGACCAGCCTCAGGTCACCAAGCTCCAAGGCACGGTGGGCTCAGAGCCTCTGTGCCTGTGCTGCTGGCACTGCCTCCTGCGGCCAGTGTTCTTGCACCACCTTGGAAAGGAGGCAGAGGGAGCAGGGGTGGCCTAGAAATAAGACACTAGTTAGCAGCCAGAGCAGCACGACCCTTGCCAGAGAGACTGCTTAGAGCACGAGCCCGGGCTGGGTTCTAAGCTGCGCTGCACAGAACAAAATCACGCCCGCTCTTCCACGAGGTGGGAGCTCTGGACAAGAACTGACTATAGCCCACAGGGCAGGAGAGCTGAGCGAGCGTCCCTGGCACCACTCGCTGCAGGGCCAGGAAGCACTCTGTCTGCGCTGCCCCCGAGTGCTGCCCAGTGAGGGGTGCGGCAGGGACGTTTGTCAGACAACCCTGCAGGAGAAGGGAGGTCAGCCTAGCAGCTGTGGACACAGGCACGGGCTAGCGTCACCCTCAGGATGAGGAGGGAGAGTTCTGGCTCAGTTCTGCTTTTGGTGCTGCCGCAAAGGGCCGCATGGAGCAACTCTTAGCTTCTGTTTGTTTTTGTTTTATGGCTGGTTAGGCCCACCTTAAGGGCGGGTCTGGTTCAGCATGTGGTGCTGGGGATCGAACCGTGGTCCCCTGCGCCTGAGTTTGCCCCAGCAGGTGTTTTAGCCAGCTGAGCTATCCTGCCAGTCCCAGCTTTTGTTATATCTCTCCCTTCCTCTTCATCTGTATTTAAAATGTATGTCTTCATGTCTTCAAGTCACAGCTGTCTTTGTATGTAAGGTCTTAAGTCTGCTTCTTCAACAGTGTTTATAGCTTTCATGATGTGCGGGGTAGGAATTTCCAACTATCCATTTACGTAGATTAAAAACTGTTGATATGTCAGCTTTTCCAAAGAAAGGCATTACCTATGAAGGGGAGTAACGCTGCAACTCAAATGAAGAAGGCATTTGTTCCTTTTGTGTATATGAATTTTGCAAAATAGATAATAACTCCAGTTCCATTTCTAAAATGACCTCACCCGAGTTATTGGTCATTGTATCCAGCTGTCATTCTCTTTTCTGTCTTCATCCAGGTGGAATTTAATGGCTCAGTGCTGGGCTCAGGACCCGGACCAACGGCCTGCTTTCCGTAAGATCCAAACCCAGCTGCAGCTGTTCCGAAATTTTACCCTAAATGACATTTCTCAGTACAGAGGTGATGCAGGTGCCCATGAGGTCATAAATGAAGGCTTTGAAGGTAAAATTAATTTCTTGGCTTTTCTAGCCTCTTCCCAGTGTGAATTAAACAGTGTTACAGTGGGATGCGCATACAAGGTGATACAGAGGTCATCTTAACTGTGTTGTACTCTTCCCTGAAAAGGAAGTTATATGTTCTAATATACACAGTATTTTCAAGAAGAGAATCTGTGCCCCTCGAATTAGAATCTACAGTAGTGAGGGGCAGAACTTGGGTGGCAGGCAGTGCTGCCCCTTCCCGCCTCCCCCCAGCGGGGACCTCCCGTGCAGAGTGGGGGTAGCTGCGGGTATCTTCCTCGCTGGACTCTGAGGGCTTCTTTCTGGCTGTGTTCCACTCTGCCCTGGAATTCCTGAGCTGTCCTATGCCCTGCCTGCTTCAGTCAGGCAACCATTCTAGTTTCTGTAATGAACACCCCTGGACTGTATGTTTTTCTCCAAAATATGTATTGTTGGTGTATGTGTGAGGATGAGGGGCTCACAGAGGATGACGCTGGCGGGGGAAGGAGACACAAAGCGTGCCGCGGCCCTGGCGGGGAGCAGTGTCGCGAGATCGAGGCCCCCGCGGGGAGCAGTGTCGCGAGA
>NW_004524610.1:707527-726994 GCF_000260255.1 Octodon degus | reverse complement strand
CGGGGAGCAGTGTCGCGAGACCTGAGGCCCCCGCGGGGAGCAGTGTCGCGAGAGCGAGGCCCCCGCGGGGAGCAGTGTCGCGAGAGCCAGGCCCCTGCGGGGAGCACTGTCGCAAGACCTGAGGCCCAGCCTCTCTAGGAGGGAGTGGACAAATGGTGAGCAGGCAGCCTTGCGACGGGTGCTTGGAGTGACACTCAGTTCTTCACCCCGGAGATCTCCCCGTGTGTTGAGCATGTTTCGCAGAAAGCCACAGGGCTGGCGCAGAGGCCTGAGAGCGGGCGCTCCTTGGGCTCTTCCACGTCTCCGCAGGCCTTTGCGATCCGGGTGGAGTCTCAGCATGTCATATGGCCTGGTTCACGTTTGCGACTGACACCGCGGTGCCGAGCAAACCCCTTTCTGCATAGGCTTTACATCCCATTCCTAACTAATTTTATTATAGCACTTCTTTGTGTTAGTCACCATGCCTGTAGGCCTATCAAGTGGGAGTTATCAAAAATGTACCCAACCCAAGGAGAGCACTTGCTGTGGTCACACTGCTGAGATGGAGCCCAGAGCCGGCTTTTCTCTGGGCGCTTGCAGAGCTGTGGCTTTGATGAGACTGCCACCCTCTGCGCAGCCACACCAGGGACCATGCCACGCCATCCAGTGGCTACCCAGGAAGGTCTGTGCAGACCGTGAGCGAGAGGAAGGGAGCTCTTTCTGTGCCGATAGCAAGTCCACTTCGCTGCCAAGCTGTTGGCAGAAGGAATTAACATTTATGAAAGTAGAGTGGCAGACTTAGTCAAAATAATGATATAAGAAGAGTTTAACAGGGAATATAATCAAACTGTGATAATGTGGACGGGGTTACCAGGTCTAGCCCATGACAGAAGTATAACTTCGGTACAAAAGAAGTCATCCTAATGTTCTGGCAACGTGTGTAAGTCCTGAGGGGGAGGGAGAGAAAAGAGAGGCCATCACAAAAGTTCTGACAGTTGAGACTGCGGCCGCAGGGAGACGGGAAGGGAAGGCAGGAGAGGCCATCGGCACAGTGGCCGTGGACAGCATGCCAGGCACAGCTCTGCAGAGCGAGACCACCCTTGCTTTTAGGGAAGAGTTTGTTGTTTTACACATCTGGCACAGCAGTGTTTGTCTTCACTGCCTGTGGGAGATGCACAGGGAGACAGGAAAGCCATCAGAAGGACTTTTTTAAAAAACAAAACACTTGAGGATTACCGGGAGCACTAATGCCCCGCCTGTCACTACCGTCTTACTGGCCTAATGCGCGGAGAGGCGTCGAGAGGGAAGATTAGTAACATATCTGGGCATCTAGTAAAAATACCCAGTGACTTCATCCAAACATTTGTGTAATCACCACCTCATGAGTCCCAGAGAGTGCTGCGGAAACAAATTGAGATGCCCCTCTGCTGTTCTAAACATAGCCCGGCTGCGCGCGTGTCTCCTCGGTAAATACCAGGTCTTACTTGGAAGCCTTTATCTTGATAGTTCCCTCATAACGCCGCCGTTGCTGAGCCCATGCTGTCTTTGTTTGGATACTTGCCTCAGGGCCTGACCTGTCGGCTTTCTATTAAATAACTTTAAACAAAACAGAACAATTTCCCCCTTAACTTTCATCTCTAATAAGCTGTTTATGCAACAAGAAGATGTTTGAATTGCTGAAAGCTTGCTAGCTTCAAGTTACTGGATACTGCATTAAGTCCAAAACCAATGAACTATTTACCTAATGATTTTTCCACTGACACCTGAAGCAGAACTTGGAAAATTTTGTCTCATACAAAAGATTCTTTTTCAAAAACTAAACAAGCAAAAATAACTGTAACTATGTTTTGGTAGTTTTCCAGTAAGCTATCTAGCAGGTGAACGGTATGCAGTGAAGCCATAGATTGCAGGAGCACTGTACCCTTACTGCAAGCAGAAGTTTGTGGCGAATTCTAAACTTTACCAATGTCCTTACCTTAAGAATATCTTTATTTTCGCAGTCATCTGGGATGGGGATCACCCATTCCGGGCCCCCCCTTCTGTCCCTCTTTTGGATGGGAGCTTTCTTTCCCTCAATAAATATATTCTGCTCATAAAAAAAATCATCTGGAATGATAGACTCCTTCAAATTAAACACCTTATGCCTTCCTAATGCTTCTTAGTATTTGTGTGGGTATTACTCTTTGAGTTTCTCCAAGGCTATGCGTCCCTACTAGCAACGAGCATAGCAGCTGGGGCCCTATTGTTGTCCCTTCTAGGTACTGTCAGGGTGCCCAGGTGTGTGCGCTTTGGCACCAGCCAGACTCCGTGTTGGGTGAAGCTGCCTCTGTGGGAAGAGGCTGCACAGCACGCCCTACTGTTTGCGCAATTGGCAGTGGGCTGGCAGGATTTCTGGGCAGGGAAGAGGAAAGCGAACTGATGGCAAGCACCACATGTGCCCACAGCCAGGGTGTCTGCCTCTGCAGTTCGCTCTCGTTTCTCTGTCTGCCTGTCTGTCTGTCTGTCTGTCTGTCTGTCTGTCTGTCTCTCTGTGGTATCTGCAAAGCAATGCATACAGTACAAGATAGAACAAGAGCAAAAATACAGTGTATGGCTGCATTTTAACAAAACTTACTACAGTAAAGGACACAATGCCAAGGATGACGGGATAAGTGTGTTTGGAGTAAAGGGGAAGATTTCGAAGGGATTAAAGGCAATGTGTCTTTCACTGGAAAAGACATTTTAAATGAAACACCATATTTCTGGATCACCCCTTATAGCTCTCCTGCTCATTTATTAAAATAAGCTTTGTAATTTAGATATGAAACCTTATGAATACATAGATCCATTAAATTCTTTTGGAACAAAACAGGCAAAATAATGCCTACATTAGTCCTTTCCAATTATTTCTTTTTCCCTGCATTTTGATTAAGTTCATTCCAAATGATCCAAACCTGTGTGTCGAGAGGGCTGTGCGGAAGCCAGGTAGTCAGAGCCTCAGCATCAGGGACACAGGCCGGTGCGTGCTTGTGCTAGACACACCATGAGAGGGGAGGGCTGTTGTCTAGTTATTGGAATGTGCCTGGTTTTTAAAATATGACACTTCGTAGAAAGACAGTAATACTTCCAGTCACAAACTTTTCATCGAGGTAGTAACACCCAGAGATTGGAAATCACTGGTGAAAGGTGAGGATGCCTGCGCGTATGTTTCTGCACTCGTCTCCTCCACAGTCTACACCAATCACTTGACTCCCTAGAATTCTGTGGAATGTTCCGGAAGCTCTGCTCGTAGGCTTCCCCAGACTTCTTGTGCTTCTTTATGTTAAGGGCCGGCCTCTAGGTAGGCAAAAGCCAAGTGAATGGGCATAACTGTGACAAAGGCCAGCTGGTCCTGACTGTTGGTCGTCTGGCAGGCCCCTTGCCCTGCACGAGGTATCCTAGACTCCAGAGAACTGTGGCAGGGCGCACCTCTCACTCCATCCTCGCTCACGCAGCTTGGTGCTTAGGACACAGGCGCATTCCAGCTGCGGAGCCTTGGCCAGATTACTAACTCCTCTGGGCCTCCTTTCCCTACCTGTCAAGTGGGGCAATTCCAGGGCCCAGTTCAGAGGAGAAGAATGAGTTAGTGCCGCTGTGTAGCTGAGAACAGTGCAGCCTGGTGTGCAGCGAGAGCTCTCGGAGCGTCAGCAACACCCACAGTAGCCATAGTAGTCATTTTCCTTCTCCCTCAACTGCGCCGTCAAAATGTACCCATTTTGTGACCATTCCTGTGGTCAGCCTGCTGATTGTTAATCACTTGCCAATTAGTGTTAACGGTTCATGTGGCACCTGTCCCAGGAATACTACCTTCCTGAGCAGTGAAATCGTGAACATGGGGCGGGTACTTGGGCTGTTGAGGCAGGAGGAAAGGGTGTGTCAGAAGAGCCAGTGCTCATGGAGGCCACCCGGTATCCGTCCGAAAGGCCATGACCTCTCACCGCGGTGGTCTCACCGTATTCCACGTATTCTTTAGCTGTGTATCACTTTCCCGACTAGAGGGCAGCAGTTCTGAGGACAGGCAGAGTCTTGTCTGCTTTGCCTCCCAGCACTTACTGGTCCTCACGAATGGCTGCCGAGCCAGTGTGTAATGTGAATGTCCCCACCCTCGTCACCTAGCCCGCAAGTTCTTGCGCATCAAGAAAGCTGTGCAGATGCTAGTCTGACTGCCGTGTTTCTTCCCAGATGACGACGTCCGTGCAAGCAGTCTGAGTTCAGATGGTGTCATGCCAGTTGCTTTCATGGTAACCACGAACCAGGAAGGGCTGAACTACATGGTACTTGCTGCAGAGCCCAGCCAGAGTAGAGAGCACTCTGAGGGTCCTCTGTGCTCCAAAGAACCTGAGTCTTGCCATCTGAGGAAGGCAGAGAAGGCGCTGCCAGCAGGCCAAGATCTCTGCCAAGAGAAGCGAGAGACTGGCTGCCGTTCTGGCACTTCCCCACGCCTGCACTACGCCTTCCTTGCTCATGGTGGGTCTGGAGATGGGTCTGACTCACAGCACTGCTTGGAAGTCAAGGGGAGAGCAGCACTCTTGTGAAGCTTTGCTGGAGGAGAGCAGGCTGGGTGTGGTGGCTGTCACCTGCGGTGCTGCGTCACACTGTAAAGTCTGACTTCTAATCTTGATTTTCAGACCTTTTGGTTCCATTTGCAGCAATCCTCATGCCAGTGGCTGCTTCCCACCCTCCTTCACATCACAGACCGGTGTTAGGGACAGGAGTGGCTCTGTTCCTGCAGGTTATCTAGAAGGTGACAGGAACCAGACTATGTTTTGTAGGTATAAGATAGAGGCTTTGGCCACATTGAAAACAGGACAATGAAAACATTTGAGTCCTAAAGTTCAGCATTCAATGATCTCTGCATCTACAAAATCCACGACTCTGCACTGTAATGGGCTAACTGATGCGAAGACTGCCTGGGGCTTAGGGTGCGGCTCAGCGTGGGCTGCTTGTCTGTGTCCATGACATGGGTCCTTGCAGCTGTCCCTGAGTGGAGGGCTTGTGGGATCGTCTCCTGGCTTCTTTCATGTCACACAAGTGCAGAAGCTGTCAGGCTGGCCACTGGAAGTTCCTGCTCAATGTTTCTGAAGCCAGCCTAAAATCCTACAGGGTGCGTGCGTGCACTGTGATTTCTTGGCTCCTTGTTGACCGTATGTGTGCTCATCACTCGCTCATTCAATAAACGTTGGCTAAGTGACCATTATGCAGCCAGCAGTTCTGGGTACTAGGAACAGAGCGCAGAAGCACAGCCTCTGCCATTATGGAGGGTCTGTTTTGGTGTGCTAGGTGAAGGAAGGAAGAGATGCAAGAAGCAAACAAAGTACACAACCCTTGGGTGCCATCTTAGCCTTGCACAGTGGTGCAGAGCTCCGGGTGTTCCAGGGCTTAGGAAGGTCTGTTGAGAAGGCTACAGACCCTGATACACAGGACCAGGGATTGGCGTGGATGTCCCAAGAAGGTTGCCTCCTGTGCCTTGGCCTACCCCTCCTAAGTAAGAACTAGCACTTCCTCTGTACGATAACCTAGGGCCCTTCCCTGTCCTCTTGACTGCCCAGTGGGTCTCTCGATTAAAGATGCCCTGGGTCAGATAAGAAAAGAAATCACATTCCAAGGAGGAGCTGAGAGTTCACTAGCATGCACTGGCAAGAGCCAGGGGACCATGCTGGGCGTGCACACTGAAGGCGCCCAAACGGGGCAGCAGGAAGGCAAGAGCAGCTAGGTAGGAGTCTGCTCCCAAGATGCGCCTGTCCTGGAACAGGAGGTTTAATGGCCGGAAAAGCCCCGGGAGCTGAGGCCCATGTGTGGCTAGGCGGGACGCGAAAGTCCAGAGATAACGCGAGTTCCCTACAAGTGGGCAGAAGAGTGCAGAGGCTGAGGGAGGTGGGGATGGTAGAGCCTTGTCATGTGGGGCTGCAGCACCCCAGGGCGCTCATTTGCCATCAGTTATCTAGGATGTGTTGGTGAGAGGGCCAAGCATCTTTCTCAGCACTGCCAAGGAGCTCGGGCCAGGAGGGCAGGAGAGAGGATCCCGGTGCTTGCTGACAGCCTTGGGCAGGACACAAGCTTGGCAACAGACTGGTTGGCTCGGCTTGATCATCAGGAGCTGGAGGACTCCATTGGTATGATGGGGGAGGGCAGCCCAAGAGAATTGACTACGAAGTGTTGCAAAGGTGGTTAACGACGGGTGTTATTCCACAGAGGAAGAGACTGGCACCTACAGTCAGTAAAAGGCTATTGTCAGGGTTCTCCAGAGAAAACCAATAGACTATGTAGATAAATGACAGATGATAGAGACACACCAAGATAGACAGTACGTGGTGGATGGATAGATAGGTAGACACCACAGAAAGCCAGTAGGAGCCAGTGACACAACTGTAACTCCAAGGCCAAATGCCTGAGAAACTAGGGGGCTGTGAGTACGAGTCTTGGAGTTTGAGGAGCAGAGAACCAGGTGTTTTAATGGGCAAGGGCAGGGGAAGATAGATGCCCCAGCTGAGACGGGTAGGCAGAGAGACAGAGATGAGAAAGGGGAGAGAGAGAGGGTGAATTTATGTGTTCTGGATCTGGCCAACTGGATGGCGCCCACCCACGCCGAGGGCCAAGGCCCTTTCTTCTGCAGCCCACTCACATTAGTGCCAGTGTCTTCTGGAGACACCCTCACAGATACACCAGAAACGATGTTTTGCTGGTCATCCTGGTGTTCCTTAATCTAGTCAGTTGATACCTAAAATTAACCTTCACAAAGGCAAAACAAGAGGAGGCTGCCGTGGTCACTCCAATGAAAATCTCTATCCCTGCTCCATTCCCAGGTGTCTCAGTCACTCTTTTCTCACTGCTGGGACAAATACTGACACCCCAAATGAAGGAAGGAAAGGTTTATTTAGCTCACAGTTACTGGAGGTTTCAGTCCATACTCAGCTGGCTCCAAGGCAGAGTGGCACAAGGCAGAGAACAACCTTTCAGGGTGGTGGCAAAGAGCAAGAGCACCAGGGAGGGGTAGCAGCAGCTCCAGCAGCTGGCTTCTCTTCCCCTCTTACATTGAAATGCAAATTACCTGCCCCAGGGCAGGTGCAGCATCCACACCCACAATAAACAATCACAAACTCCAGAAGCTGCCAAGACTGCTTGAGGCTTTGGGGTGACACCTATACACAAACCATAACACAGGTCTGAGCCAGTTTTCAGATGTAAACAGGTCCTGGGGGGCAGGGGGAAGACCCTGTGACACCATTGTAGGTGCCTACAGAGAACAGAGGACCCCGGACACATCCCACTCTTAGGTAAGGGTCTGAACTGAGAAGATTCCAGTGCAGGAGGTCAAGTGGAAACCTCTGCACGTGGCTCTTCTTTTATCCCCTCCCTCAGCCCAGAGGGCAAATGGAAGCCAATGTGGAATTCCAGAGCACCACTAAGGGTCTGTGGGGCTCGTGGTGTCTGTGTGACTCTGCGAATCTCACCAGGGCTCCTGCAGAGACTAGGTGTCTTCTGAGGACTGTGGAGCCCCACAGGCCAACCCCAGAGCAGCCCCAACTCCAGGTGCTACCCTAGTTTCAGTGCTGTGCTGGTGAACACAGCCCTGGGGTGTGGGCACCTTCTCTGGGGCTCCAGACGGATGGTGACCCAGTGAGGAGACACCAAGCAAGACAGCTAGCACAGATCTTCAGCTGGGCCACCTGGAGCTTGCTGAAGCTGTGCAAATGTGTGCAGGAGCCACATTACCTTGGGCACAGGAGAAGGCAGGAGAGCAAACCAACAGGGCAAGAAAATGACTGAGGTATGTTGCCATTTAGAAGGAGCAAGAGAGAAGCACCAGGAATAGGTTGAGGGAAGCTTTCTGGTTTTGCTTGAGGCAGGAAATATTTTATTAATGGCAATGATGCAGGAGAGAGGGAAAAGCCATGATTCCAGGAGAAGGGGTGAGGCTGGAGGTGGTGTCCCTGGGCAGATGGCAGTCACGAGGGCCTCTCCCTACCCGTAGTAATAAGGGGATTTTCCCAGCTGAAGCAGGCATCCAGGAGCTTTTGTCTTTTTAAATTTTTGTCCTCCACACCTTGGATAAACCTATTTTGTAATTTGCACATAAAGCCTTTGATGTGACACTTTGTGCCTTTCTCAATGGTTGGTAGCTCCTGTTCCTCGCCATGCATGCCAGGTTTGGGCTAAGAAGAAGTCCAGAGCACATGCAAGAGGCCCTCGGGATTCTGTGGCCTGGAATCCTGGGTGAAGGACACATCATTTCTAGTACACAAGCCACGTCAGCACCTTAGGGCTAGTGACCCAGTGCGCCTAGGTACACGTTAGGGTCGAATCCCATTTGGAGGAGCAGTGCTGAGGATAAAGTTTTTCCCATAGAGGGAGACAAACTGACAAGAACCTTGTTGGGGGTGTGAGAGGAAACTGCCGACAGGTCTGACAAGGAAAAGCCTCAGACAGCAGTAAGGCTCTGGCGAGCGGGTGATTTCTGGATTGTGCATCTTTGGGTGAGAATGCGTTTGGTGGCCTTCCTGAGCCACTCGGGCCACTGAGAGGAGACAGTGCTAGCTTCACTCAGAACAGTAATGTGGAGATAGAAACAAATACGAGAAATGGATCAGGAAACTAAAAGACAAAATACACATCATTCTTTTTCTATTGTTTTTAGTGCCTTTTCTTTTTAAAAATTTATGTATTTGGTACAGGGTCTCACTACGCAGCATGTTTTCACCCTCCCCAGCAATGGCATTACAGGCATGTGCCACCGTGCCCCAACTTGGTCATTGGCTCAGCGTGCCCAGGAGCGGGCCTGGTACAGCATACTCCTGGGAATCCAACCCCAGTCCCTCCACTTGCCTAATTTGGAATTTAGTGCCTTTTTAAAAATTAAAAGGTACAGAAGTGAGGTCAAGTTAGAAATTCTTGTGATAAAGGAGGGGACAAGTTGTGCCCAGAAACGACCCTCAGCATGTGGAAGCCTTCCGGTTCCCACTGTGCAGCCTGCTGAGCCGGGTAGTCTGCACGTGCGATGTTCACCTGTGCTGCGGCCCCAGCGCGGGAGGCCCAGGCGCCCCTGTGCTTCCTGCCCACACTGAGGGTCAGCAGGGTGGAGATCATAGCAGGCAGCATTATTTATTTTCCTTTTTTACTTTAAGTGTAGTTTGTATCTCAAGAAAAACTGGGAGATGCTATTATTTCATTTAGAATAACATTCCAGGCTTATTTATGCTTTAGCTATTCTTTAGGCATCAAATGACCAAGCATCACAACTGTCAATGCAAGGTGGCAGGGGCCAGTAGGATCGTTTTTATTAACTAGTTTGGAACCTCTGGTGTAGAGCCGGTGTAACTTTCTGCCTAATTCCAGTTGAATGAACTTCCTCGTCAGTTTCCCTCAGGGTGCATGCCTAATCCCCCAGACTCTTTTCTTAGTCCTTCAAAAAACTCTGAGTGAAGAATGTGTTTTTATAAAAAGCCTTTGAACAAGGAAGAACAAATAGCATAAGCTCTGCTCTCTGTTTCTTACAAAAATCTGTCTGTCAGCACCCTTCTGTTACCTTCTAAGCACAGAGAAGCAACTGCCTGAGGTAAAAATGTGACTTCAGAGGGCTTTAGGTGACACTCCCAAAGGCACACGAAATCCCGCAAAACGCCAGGTATGTGACAAAGCAAGGCGTGCTGCGGCGCCGAGGGAAGCAGCAGCGTCCACGTGCTCTCCAGGGTGGGTTACATGCCCCCAAGGCGTGTCGGAGGCAAGAAGCAAACAGCGCCTCGCCCAGCGCAGCAGCGCAGAGGCAGGAGCCAAGGCTGTTCTGCTCTTCATCTGATTTCTCAGAGTATCGCTGTTGCATGGGACTAATAGTGCCGCTGCCAGAAACCAGGAAGGAAGTCGGAAGGAAAAGGGAAAGAGAAAGAAAGAAGGAAAGAAACCAGCCTGCCGCTCCGGGAGCCGAGCATCGCTGGCAGGGGCCACTTGTAATAGTGGCTGTGACCAGTGTGCATTTGGAATTTTAAGGTCCTTGGTTTTTTCTCCTGAGTGAAAACTTAAAAATATTCTAAATAAACTTTCCAACTATGAGATAAATACAGGTATAAACTCCAGGTATAAACTCCAATAAATTTTGGTACAAATTTTTAATAAGCAACTGGTGATCGTGCAACTGATGCAAAAATAAATTAGGAAAGAAGATTTTAATTCTTTGGTTTTGTTTTCCAAAGTTCGGTTTACCTTACCCTTTTCTTTTTTGCTTATGTAATGACTATATATTAATTTGTGCATGTTTAGTAGAAAATAGAAATAGTGGTGGAAGGGGAGTAGTCTGAGTAAATCCACTTTTGACATCGAGCTTAGGTGGAACTAGCTGCCTCAGAGAATCTAGAAGCAAAGTGGAGGAGCAGGAGACGCTGTTGCTGTAAGGGTGGAAACATCAACCTCACAGGCGACACACCAGGACACCTTCCTAAGGAGAGGGCATTTTCAGCTCACTTTTCCAAATGAAGATTCTGAAGTCAAAAGTAACATGTTTTACCAAAATAATCATTCTAGTAGGTTCAACATTAAAGTTTGAACATTAATTCTATTGCAAGCTATTTTGTTCTTTTCCCCCCAAAGCAAACCCACCTGCCTCTGATGGGCAGCATGGGCTAGCAGGTCGCCTCCATCCTGGCCATGCTGCCTGGACGCAGGGCGCGGAGGTCAGGGTGAAACAGCTGGGAGCCGCTTCTGTACTGCTTTGCCTTTTTAGGCCATGAGGGTCTCTGTGTAGGAGTCCATGATTGACAGCCCACTCCAGAGCCAATTAGCACCCTCTAATTTATTAGCTTCTGCTTTCAGATTATGCGCTAACTTCACAAATGTCCCAGCCATGGAAACAGCAGCTATCAAGTGTCGCTTCCCTGATCCAGCCCTTCTGGGGCTGGAATGAAAGGTGCGGAAAGTGAAGCGCAGTCAGTCTTCCAAGTGAAGAATGTTTGTGTCTGCGCCTGTCTGAGGCTCAGTGCCCACAGACAGGAGTCCACCCGTGGATAAGCAGACACGATGGGAGGATGCCAGCTTCGCACTCCTGAGCCATGTTTAGCTGGGGGTGGTGAGGAAGGGCCAGTGTGTAGAAAATGAGTTTATGTCAGCTTCACCTCGTGACTCATGTCGTCACAACTGTAGTCACACACAACAGCAACAGGAGTAACGATGCCCTCCGCCTTGTGCCAGATTCTCGGGGTACATACTGAACCCGAAAACTCCAGCAAGGAAGCCTGGAACCCCTTGGTCGAGGGCCTTGCAGCGCACAACTGAAACTTACTTGGAGATTGGCAAACTAAAGCAATTTTATAAAGGAAGCGGATGTTCTTCGATTTTGTTTAAAAAACTTTTCAATTGTATTTTTCTTCCATGCTTTGAGATCATTCTATGAATCAAATTTTAAAATGCAACACATGGAAATGGTGTTACTATGGAAAGCAGTTCGCACATCTGAGCGTTCGTACCTCCTCCAGCTCACTGCATGCGCGAGGAGGAGCCGCTCGCTTACTGACGGCAATGCGCAAACGCAGGCTCGCTCTTCTCTCTTCAGTGGAACCTGGGGTCTTAAAGCTGCTTCACTGCATGCAGGGGGGCACAGAAAATGCAGGACTCGCCCAGAAGAAGGGGCCAGGGCAGCTTTGCAAGCCCCTGGAGCCCGAAGCTCACCTCCCATGCGGGCCGGGCACAACCTGAAGTCATCTGCAGGCTCTGCTATGCATACAGACAGAACCTCAAAGGGAAGATAGCCCGCACGGCAGCGCCTCTTCAGCCACTGAGTTCTCAGCCAGAGGCAACGGCAGGAGGATTCCTGGGTGGTGCGGTGTCTCGCCCCATTTTGTCACCGCTTCCTGGCTGGCCACAGGCTGAAGGAAAGCTTGTCAAGGGCGGTGTGACAAGGGAGCTGGCCTTCCTCAGACCTTCACAGAGCGAGCAGTATGAAAACGCCACTCTCACCCTGCCCGTGGCAACCTGCGCTTGTGAGTGTCCTTTTTCTGATAACTGGAGCCCTGGTGAGTCTGTGGGGTTTCCCTAGTATTAGCCAGACAGGCATGGGAGATTTTTGTGTGACTCAGAGGGCCTAAAGCATGTTAGCTATGGCTGTTAATTCTAAAGTTCCCTTTGACGATCTTGGTACACAGAACTGAATCTTTGCTCTGAGTCATCTTTCGTTTCTACTTTAGGAGGATATAAAACAGTGAAGGGCCAGGTGACAGCCACTGCCAAGTTGCTGGGCCTGAGCCGGCTCAGCAGCCTGGACAGTGTGCTCAACACTGCCCAAGGGCTGCTTCCAGTGAATGAGTCTCCTCATGGGCAACCTGATATTAAGGTTAGACGCAACTCAGGAGGGAGGTTTTGGCAATCAGAACCTCGTGTCCACAAAAACACTCCCTGGGGTTAGAGTCACAGACCTCGCACGCTCACAGGTGGAAACCCTGGAGTACAGGCCAGAGGAGACCCTGCTGCGATGCTCATCCCCCAGGGGCAGAGTCCCAGAAGCACACTGGGACTTGCTGCATCTTATTTGTGCATGTATACACCAGGGAGCCAGGCCAGGGGAATGGGGATTAAAAGAATCCACAGAGAAGTCCAAAGTTAATTTTAGTTATTGCTTCGATGTCCAAACCTCAGGCTAGCTCTGACTAGGCTTGATCAGCTTGGGTGTGAAGAACTTCAGAGTAGAGAGGCTGTTGGATACTGACATGAGCTATAGGAAAGGCAGCATCAAGAGCCTGCAGCTTCCTGGACAAGACGAGTAAGGGCATCTTTGAGACCTGGGACACTGTGAGTTTGACACAGTATCAATCCCTGCCTCTTTCCCCATGTTTTACAAGGAAGGAGAAGAAAGTAGGTTCTAAAGTCAGTTCTTGCTAAGAGCCAGATCTGAGCTGGATCACGGTGCTCACAGCAGGTGACAGTGACCTCTGGGCCAGGCTCTTCACATCTCATCCTGGCCCTGCCACTTACAGGGCAGAGTATGTCTCCTCCGGGTGCCACAGCTTTCTCACAGTAAGAGATCATCCTAGTAAATACTACTCAAATGTGGAGACTGAGGGAGAAACTTCTCACGAAGCCCTCAGGCCAGCCCTGGTGTGTAAGAAGCAACATCCGTTATTTATCAGTCCTTGCATCTGCAGCAGAATCATCATACAGTATCTTCCGTCTCGTGTTTATGCCTGAACAAGGTACAAGGCAAATCTGAGCCCAACACAAAATGTATCTCCTGGGTCTTTTAGAAAATGATCACAAGCAACTCTGGCATTAAGAATAAAGGAGAAAAGACTATAATTTAATAATCTTTTTTTGCCTAGAAGGTCTGGTTTCCTAACATAACTTATTAGAATATAAAGTAACCAATATTTCAATATCACTTTTAATTAATGAGCTCACTATTTAAAGTCCAGAATTTAAGAAGTAATAGCCATTCCCTTCCAGACATGTGCCTGCTGGAGGGAGCTACAGTGGTGCCCCGTGCACTCTTCTCCTGCACCTACATTCTGCCAGCTAAGCCCTGGTTTTGCTGCTGGGTCTTCCCATCTCTCAGTGTGAAGCGAAGTAGAAGGGTTGGCAGACCTCACAGCCCAGAGACACTCTGGAAAAACTGATGTGTGAGTGTGTACTTCTCAAGACACTGCTGACATCAGAGCACACTACTAAAAATTATTTTGTTCCACTAAAGGAAAACTACAACATTTTTTTCTTTTTTTGGTACCAGGGTTTGAACTCAAGACCTTGTGCTTGCCAGGCAGGTGTTTATGTCATTGAGCTATATCTCTGGCCCTCTTTTTTTCTTTGAAACAGCACAGTGAACTCATAGTAAACAGACAAGTTTAATGTTTGTTTCATCTTCCTCATCACCCTCAGCTTTGCCCGTACCCAGACCCCTTCCCCTGTCCCAACACAAAAGTGACCAATCACAACCTTAAGACAGAGAGAACTAAGGGAAGTGTTCTGACCCCATGGACAGCATCACGTGGCGATGCCTAGGTCCTCTCCGGGAAGACAGTAGGGACTCCTGTGTAGCTTTTCATCCAGAGGAGAGGAGGGCCAGGATTTGCAGGAGAGAAGGCAGAACAGGGTTTCATCTCTCATCATAAAATGTGCCTTATAAAAAAGATGATTTATGTACATATATATATATATAATATATCTGGTGCAACTGCAATTGTCCTGCCACACACTGGAAGTGCCACCTTGCTCGATGTATTTCTGGAGTTTTCAACAGTTGTCCAACAACAGCTGCAAAAATTTCAGTAAGACTGGGGCAGGTGGCTCCCGATCAGCCCCCTGCCACTCACACTGAGGAAGCAGCATTCGCAGTCTGAGGAAAAAGTCTAACTTTCTGTCTGGAGTGGGTGTTGTGCGGTGGGAAGGCGGAGGGAGCTGGAGGCCAAGCCTGAGGAAGAAAGAAGCGGCTTCTTCGAGATTCTCTGCCACAGTCTGTGTTGCAGGCCTTGAATCTGAGGACACTGAACATCAGAAGCGCCATGGCCACACTACGTAATGAAATACTTCACATCAGCATAAAAAATATTCACACCAAAAGGTCTCTTTTGCTTTCCCCCATTCCAAGAAATCTTATGATATCAGATCACCCAAGTAAGCAGCTTCCCCGCAGATATTTCCAGTGATTTGGCCAAAGTCATTAAACATAGCTCAGAGTCTCTGGGTCTACTCTTCTGGCAGGAGAGATTAATTCTGGATGACATTTCTGTACATGTGGTTTTTGGTTTTCCCAGTACACTGAGAAGTTTGAAGCCTCTGCCTTCCCTTCCGGGAGCCTCCATGGCTGGTAGAAGGGGCAGAGGGGGCCCTCCTCAGCGATCAGCTCAGAAGGGGTGCACCACAGAGCGAGTAGCGCCGAGCTGCAAACCAAGATCAGAAGCCGTTACAAACCCACTCCACTTCACCGTGGGGCCACAACGTGCACCGTGCAGGCACCTAGGGGAGAAGGTGGGCTGCCTAAAACCAGTACAGATCCTTGCTTTTGTCCTGAAGCTGCAAACCTGGAAACAGAGGGAAGATAAAAGGGGCAGAGGAAGAGAGGGACAAAGGGACAGGAGAAAGAGAAGGAGAGAGGGGGCGTGGAGGGAAGGCACAAGATATTTCAGGAAAGAGAAAGACAAACAGCACTGTTTTAGTGTGATAGTCACTGTCTTCCTGGCAGGTTGTGTGGGGTGAATGACAATAAAAGCCAGGCAACCAGAAAGTCACATCTGCACCTGCAAGAGGGGCAACGTGACCCCTGCACTCCTCGAGGGCAGAGCTGTTGTTTACATTCACCTTAAATGTAAAACACACAAAGCAGCATCTCAAAGAACGTGCCTTCCAAATTCAACTTTTCAAGCCAGAGACTCAAGACTGGCATGGCAGTCAAAGCCATATTCTGTAAGTTTTACATCTGGAAGACCCACTTAATTTGGCAGTGAAGCTGCCACAAGAAGCCCCGAGGGGCTCTCAGCGAGCAGAAGTCACGGAGGACTTCAGCCTCCCTGGGGCTGGGGCTCAGCGCTGTCCAGTAGGGGCTGAACGCTAAACTCTTCAGATAGCTCCTTAGGGCAACGGTGAAAGGAGGTGAACGCGAATTTAAATATTACATTTGAACTCAGGAAACTCAGCACTCACTCTGGCACAGACCACAGAGCCCGGTCCTTTGGAGTCCCCTCCTCCCCTTCACACGTGCCTAGGAACCAGGGTGCGGGACAGCGCAGAGCCTGGACTTTTACATCAAGTTTCGTTTTAAAAAGTCCTTCGCAGCCCTCAGGCGCCTGGTTGGGGCTGCTTTGGCGCCGCCTGGAATAGTGTAGAGGCCAGGCCACGCAACCCCCGCCCGCGTCCCTCTCGTCCCCGGTCTCCACTTACCTGCGTCGGCGCCCAGGCCCAGGCCAGTGTCCCCGGCAGGGCCCCCAAACGGCGCAGGAGGCGCTGCCCAAGCCCCTGGGGGTGGCTCTGGCCGCGCGGGGCGCTCGCAGGCTGGGCCGCGGGGCGCGGGGCCGAGGCGGGGGCGCGCGGGCATCAGCAGCGGCCCGAAGCGCGTGTCCAGGCGCGGTGCGTAGACCTCGTGCACCGCGGAGCCCAGCGCATAGGGCGCGTGCGGGGCCCAGGCCTCTGCCGCGCTGGCGGAGGTGTAGGGGTCGGCGGCGAAGGGCAGCTCCGGGGGCGCGGCGAGCTGGGCGCCCAGAGGGGCCGCTGGGTACGCGCCGCCCCAGAAGGATGCGGGGAGTCCGCGCTGGCTCATCGGGCAGGGCCCCTCTGCGGGAGGAAGGGAGGCAGGGAGAGCGGTGAGCAGGGCGCCGTCGCGCCCCATCCCTGTCTGTCCCTGTGGCGCAGTTGCGGGGCCAGGCACCCCTGGAAACTGCTGCCAGTGCGGCGCCCCGGGGCCTGCGCAAGGACACCCGGAAAGGAGACTCGTAGAGGCCGTTCGCAGGGATGGGGCTGCTGGGCTCCTACGTTTTAACCTGTAAATTTTCTACCTCCCTGTGAGAACGCCAGGCAAAAGCACGATTCGTATTGTCCATATGGCTTAAACCTGGGGCCGGGAGCTCTGCGAGAGGTGCGGGAGTGCGGCTCAAGGAAGGGGGCGCCACCGACCAGAGGCGAGGATACGCGCTGCGGGGAGACAGGCTCCACGGTAAAAAGAATGCTCTACGCTTAACACTTAGGGTCTTGGATCCTGTGCTAGGGCAAAGAAAAAGAAAGGAAAAGGGAAAGACAGAAAAAGGAAAGGCAAGGGCTGTCAAATGAAAATAACAACGAAGTCCTCTTTTCCATCTCAGCACGTCAGAAACAGTCTGGAGAGCAAGTTGACTACCTGGTTTGGGTTTGTTACTTTCCTTTGAAAAGACCTCATCTGTTTCCTGAGCCTCAGCGGGGCCCTGACAAAGGCACAGGTTTGTTTTGGGAAGCAACCTCTTGGGCTTTTCCTTCGGTCCATTTCAGAAACTAGGAAAGTGGCCCTTCCCCTGTTCTGGGGGAAAATCCTCAGCCCCAGGTGAGGGCTGCGATTAGAAACCCTGCTTCCATTTACATATTACACCTTTACAGTGTTTGCTGTCTTTGCCTTGGGGATTGATGGGAGGGCAAGGTCATTCTATTTTAGAGACCAGTAAAGAATGGCCTCAAAAAGGTTAGAGACTGTGGCAAGGTCGGCCTTAGACCTCCAGGTAGAGTCAGCAGGCAAGCCCAGCCTCCAGTTCCAAGGCTGGTGTCTTTCCAGAGTCCCTGTCTTGCTCTCCAACAGACCTGATATCCAGGTCCTTGCCTCCCCACCCCAAATGCTCCTCATTCTCTCCTTTTCTGTCCAGTTGAGGTCTGTGGGTGCCAGAGTAGACCCTAGGCCAAGAACCCAAAGCCCCTCCCAGCAGGGCACCTCCTCACCTCTCCAGGACCCGGAGCTTCGGGGCATCTTGCTGCTGACGCAGCTTGGCGCATAGCTGCTGGGCTGGCTCAGGGCCCGGCTAAAATGCTCATCTACCACGGAGCTGATGTCTCCCTGGAAGTAGGTGAAGAGGACACAGCGGGAGCTAATGTACTCAGCCTCTGGTGGGTGCTCTTTCTCCGAGCTGCCTTCCTCCTCTTTTATGCTGGCTGCTGCCTGGCTGGAAAATGAGGAGCTGCCGCTGCCGCTGGGGCTGGTGGTGCACTCCGGGGCTTCCTGCATTTTGGAGTAATAGGCTAGTTTCTGCTCAGAGAGAGAAAGAACACTGGTGTCAGTTTCCAGAGCTTCAAGTCCTGACTGGAGTGTTCCTGAGGGGCGCCCCCATGCCCAAGCCTGTGCCCTCCACAGGAGACCCGCCGGAGGCTCAGAAGACTTCTGCGCATGCAGCTCCTGAGGGCAGCTCCCACAGGCTCCCATCTGAGGCCCCCATCCTCCAAATGCTGCTGGGTGTCAGGGAGACCCGTCCTAAAACGCCCGGGACAGAAGACATCCAAAAGCCAGATATGAGCAGGCACTTGAGATAAAGGGCGCACAGATCATGGGGCCGGACCCTGCCCCGTGTCTGCACCCGGAGCACTGCGCTGGGGGGCAAGGAGAAACAGGAGAAATCCCTGTGCACTGCGGCACAGCCAGTGGCTTAAGGCCAGCTTTGGGAAGTGCGAAGGAAGAGCGCGCTTAGTAAGAACAGGCATGTGAGATAAAGCCCTCGCAACAGGTTCGAGTTGCTATTTGTTCACTCATCCATATACTGTCCATTTAAAGTTGTCCTCAGCTTTCAAACAGACCTTAAAGTAAGGAAAAGCCAGTGAACATTGCTGCCGCTCAGCACCACATGCGCGGAGGACAGAGGTGGTAAAAAAGAGCAGGAGGAAGAAGGTTAGATTTCCACTGTGAGGCTTGGTCCTTCCCGAAGGGTGACAGTGACGCCGCTGACCAATTTCTTCAGTAGTGAGCCAGTGTCAATGCACCGTTGCACACAGGGGTGACCTCGCGGCCAAATCACAAGGAACGAACGATATCTTCGTGGACGAGAGAGGACAGGACACGACATGACCAACCCGACGGGAGCCGGCTGTCCCAGTAAGGGGAGCACTCTGAGGCTGGGTCCAAGCCCACGTTGGGGAGCAGTCCTGCCGCTTCCTAAACGCTTCCTCCCTCCACCTACCCGGGCCAAGCCGGAGCTCGCAGGTGAACGTGGAGCCCAGACACCGCGGGGAGCGGCTGAGAGGGGGGAGCGGGAAGAAACCAAAGGCAAACCCACCAGTCCAGCTCTCCGCACATTCAGAGCAGACGCTGGGAGTCAGGGGCGGGGCCGCCCACCTCCTGGGGCCAGAGCAGCCTCCAGGCCCCTGGTCGGCCCAGTCAGCTGCCGGGTGGGGGAGAGGGCGACTAGGCCACAAGTGATCCAGGAAAAGAAAGCCGGCAACAGTACACGACATTTGAGTTTGCAGGACCGGGGTCACGCGATCCTAAGAGGGTTGGTGGGCGGCAGGCCTGCCCATCGGATCCTCGGGGCGGAGAGAGGCAGAGCCCAGCCCCCGGGGGCAGGCGGCCCCAGAACCCACTGACCCGGCCGCCCGGGTGGACTCGCGTGCTGTGGGTCGCAGCGGGACCGGCTTCTCTTCGTGGTCACCCTCGCTCGCTGGACCCGAGCTCGCTTTCCCCGCGTAGTCTCTCTGAGCTCCCCGCTCCGCCCAGGATCCCGGCCCTGAGGATGCAGCTCGTCCACTGCGTCCCCGTCCCTGTCCCGGGAAGCTCGGGAGGCCGGAGCCGCGTGGCAGTGGAGCAGAAACCGCGACCGAACCCCTGGGGTGCCTACCCCACCGCACCGCACCTCAAGGCGCCCCGCCCCACGCTACCCCACCCCGGCCCGGCCCGCCAGAGCCCGCCGCGCGCACCTGGGGGTAGGGGGCGTAGGCGGCCGCGAAGTAGGGCTGCGGGGCGCCGTAGACCTGGTACATGACCTCCAGGCAGCTCATGGCTGCGCCTCGTGCGCCCCGCGGGTGGGAGCGCCGCGCCTTTAACCGCTGGGCGGGGCGGGGCGGGGG
>NW_004524610.1:675315-707120 GCF_000260255.1 Octodon degus | reverse complement strand
CGCTCGGGCCACAGGCCAAGGCCACGGCCTGGACGCGCGGGGTGCGCCGGAGCCCTGCTCCGCGGCCGGCACTCACCCTCGCTGCCGTACTGCTTGCCGTTGTTCGCGCCCATCCTGCCGCCGTCATGCCCGCCGTCGCCCGGGACAGCGCGTAGCTGCGCAGCGCGCCGCCGGCCGGGAAGCGACCTGCCCGGGCCCGGCTCGGCAACGCGGTCGGAGGAAGGCGCCTGCCCTGCGCGGTGCGGAGCCGGCCCTCCTTCCGCCAGTGCTGGTCGGCGCCGTCCGCGGCCGTCCCGAGCGCGGGTCCGACGCGGCTTCTGTGCCTCTTCCTGCTGCCAGCCCGAGGGAGGAGCCCGGCGGTAATCTCACAGATTTTCCCCTATACCCGTCCTGCCCACTTAACTCAGGAGAGATGTGTTTGGATTTAGGAGAGCAGCTGACTGCGATTTTGTGGCTTCAACCTGTTAATATTAGTTGGAAACCTGTCTGCAGAAGCTGAGGTTTTCCGGCGTGTGACACTCAGGTCGTGAGAGTCTGCCTTGCAGCTGTACTTTAAAGAAATAAAAGGAAGCAAACACTGAAATCCAGGTATTCTGAAATCTCACTAAGAAGGTTTAGTGGGGGGAAAAGAGTTCAGTTGTTTTCATACAGACTTAGAGTGGATTTTCATCGTGTTTCCGAGTGAAAACCATTAGTGGTCAGTTAAGGTCAAGAGATGAGATTGCTTTATATATGCAGACATATTTGATTATACAGATGTTAAATCTTACGACCTTTATGTCTTTAAGACTATTGTTTTTCATGTTATGTCTGGGTCAATTTTAGCTTTGGCGAAATGATCACAACTTTGTGAATTTAGTTTTCTCTTGAATTCATGTTGATATTAATGCCTTTTTAAAAGGCTGAGAAAAATATTTAAGACTATTTGTCTCCTGGAAATAAGTTTTTTACAGGAGTCTTTATGAAGTGCCTCATATAAAGACAAACTCACATTTAATCCATATGACCCAAACTGTTAAAAATTATAACTCACAAATAGCAAAAAGGAAATTGAAGTAGCTTTGTGCCAAAGATTGTGGCTTGTTGTAGTTTATAAAAAAGGAAAAATTAGAAAAAATACTGATTTGGAACTGGAGAATTAAGTCAGACATCTCTATCCACTATGTATTAATAAAAACTTACTGAAAAGTCACTATGGTGGTCATGAAATTCTGGATTTTTTTCTGCCAAGGTATGGTCTGTAGAAGCAGCCTTCAGAGTGACACACCACTGTCTGTGAGACTCCTTTTGTAAGGTGCAGGACACAGAGCAGTTTGTAGTCAGAAGTTGGAAGCAGGCTGAAGGGTTTAAGCTGTTGACTTAAATATGTGACAGTATCGGTGTTGATCCGCCCCCAAACTTGTGTTTATAAACTTCATTGCGGCAGGATGTTAAGGGGATTAAAGGAGACACAGCAATAACAGACAGGGTGAAAACATCCCTCAGTGACGTCCTGTGCTGGCACAACGGGGACTCTTGGGAAGTTTCTCCCAGCGCGTGGAGGGATTCTAGCATCCTCTGCTCCCATGGGGTTGTCTGTCTTCAAGTCCAGTCATTATTGTAACTTTAATAATAAATTTCATGATGACATAAATAAATGAGGCTTAGCAATGTCTTAACTGTATCATGCAGTGTGAAGTTTGTCATTGGGACACAGGTGGCAAGACCACAACATGGACCCGTTTTCAATTTTGCTCTTAATTTCGCCTCATTCTATAAAAATTATGCATCATCATTCAAGGGAAGCCCATTTGTTGAATGTGAAATGCAGACCTCACCAGGTACGATGTTTTTCTTTTATATTTCTTTTAGGAGATAGGGGGCAGACGAGATAGCGAGAGGCATGAATTTACCAACTGTTAATGTAATCTAACCCATGACTTGTCTGAAATTTAAATAAACTTGAAATGCAAAAGTTAAAAAGTATTTTACTGCTTCTTGCATGCATTACATAGTGAATCAAAATAGAAAATATGCATTTGTCCAGATAATCTGGAATGAAAACCAGCTAGCCATAGTCATGTGAAAAATTCAACTGCAAAGTTAGTTCTCAGTGTAGGCCTTCACTAAGAACACTTTCCTTATTAGCAAATTAATACCTCTAATTCTAAGCAGAGCTTGCTTGTTCCACACATGCGTCCTCAGAACGTGGCTGTGGTTGTAGTGGAGTCTGCCGTGCTTGGAAACGTGGTTCTGAAGTGCTTCAAAACGACCACGCGTCTTTACCCCTTAGCTCTCTTTTCCCTACATGTGTTTGGGGCAAAATAAACTCAAAGCCAAATCTTCAACAGTGTCTGTCCCTCCCTGCCGGCAAGTGGCTGTGGCAGGTGAGGCCGAGCTGCGTACTGTGTGTGATCCCTGTATACAAGGAAATGTCCCAATATATGTGTATTTCGAAATGTCATGCTATACACCATAAATGTATACCATTTTTGTTCACCACTAGTAAAGTATGGCGTTGAAACAACCCAACCAGCAAGTTAAGGGAAACGATGTGTTGATCTGCACAGTAGGCCTGAAAGCTCTGAGAGGCACCTCAGCAGAAAGGACGCCCCACAGGAGGTGCAGGCTTCTGGGCGCATGCTGCCCACAGCTGGAGGGCGCTCCTGTGAGCAGCGGCCATGAGAACGCGGCTGCTGGTGCCACCGCAAGGCGCACAGACTGATCTGATCCCTACATGCCCGCCACTCTGAAGGTCACATATTTTGGGAACTCTGCTGGATGCTCGCATTTCATGGGATCTGCCGCCCTCTGAGGGAGCAGGGTGGCCTCAGCCCACTAAAATGGTCTGAGCTGCCTTCTCTGAGGGAAGTGGGCTGGGAGGAGCCCGGAAGGAGCGAGGGCAGCTGGTACTGTGACAGGGCCAGCCCTCAGGTTACCCATCTCCACCAGGAAGAAACTGGATTAGATGGCCACTAATGGCATCTGTACACCAGAGTCCAAGTGTTCCCAACATGGCTGTTTAGCATGACATAAAACCTGACTTGAAGACCAATAATTATGGGTTCCCAAATTCTCACCAAACAAGGGCATTGTAAGGGATTGGCAGTATTAGAGATTTCTTAGAAGTCCAGGATCAGAAAGAGACTTGTGCCTTCCACGCAGCAGGGCAGTGGAGATCTCCAGCCCCTGGTTTTGAAAGCAGAATTGCCCCTTACATTTGCTTCCTAAGGGCCCGGCTTGTGGCAGTTGAATGTCCGGTGTGTATGACTGAGGTGAAGATCCCAGTCTTCTCTGGAAGTGAGGCTTTAAAATAAGAACTTGTTATTGCTGTCACATTATATAATTGTGTACTTCAGTGTGCAGAAATGCATAACGTATTTGAAAATGCAAATACATGTACTGGAATTACTGATCAAAACATCCTGTTTGGTGTCAGTAGCCCCCAAGTTCCCTTGCCCAAAGTAGATGAATGCTTTAATAGTGGATTTCTGGAAAAACTGATCAACAACCTACATTATGTTAGAGTTCTTAGTTTAGTTAAGAATTTTGTTACATTGTTTATTCCAAAACTATTTGAAAGTTGCTTTCTGTAGACTTGACAGTGAGTTTATCATTAGACTTGCCCTTGTTGTTGTAGACCCATAGATGTCAAATAAAATTTGGAGAGAACTGGAAAACATACCTGGACTGAAAAACAAGGCTGCCCATGGCAAAATAATAAAGAAATTGAAAGTGCTGAGCAGACTGTCCCCCAGGGCTTGCAGGGTGCTGGGCTTGGAGCTGCCGCAGATTCTGGGCTTCTGCAGAGGAGCAAGTGCAAAGCCCCAAACCGCCCTGAAAGCCCCGCCTGATCGGGGGTGTGTGAGTGCAGCAGAAGCCAGGGGAGCTGTGGACCTACTCCTGGCTGTCTCCTCATCGTAGCTCCAGACCTGGTCAGCAGGAGGGAGAGCACCCAGCCTGGTGAGCAGGCACTAGGACTGGGATTTTCCTGTTGGTGTGGAGCAGGGACTTGGAAGCTCTTCAGATCATGTTGTGGATGGTGATGTGTGTAGAGGCACCTGAAAGTGTTGGGTAAGCTGGGCGCATGCCCTGACCGCCAGCTCTGCTGCTGCGTCAGCAGTGAGCCTCTTTCCCCACCTGTGGTGTGGCCGGCGCTGTCGCGGCACCAGGCCTCTGTGCATGAGACACTAAGAAGTCAGGACTGGGGCCATCTGCCTCCTTCCTGGGCCTTGGTAAGGCTTGCACATCTAGGCGCCAGCCCCGTGTGCTGGGACTGCGCCTTCTGAACCAGCGCTGTGTCCTTCCTTTCACCCAGTTAAGAATCCTCTACCAAGAAAAGAGAATGATAAAAGATCAGTGACAAAGAGTATCTTATAAAGGCGACGAGATATCTTGTGAAGGTGCGTAAAGTGACATTATTCTGTGGAATCTTGCTATTTTTAAGATATCTTTCTTTTTCTGGTCACTAGTTGCAATCATGTCGTCTAGATTTGATATTCTATACCCCTCTTGAGTCTTTGTGTATTCTTTCAATGGACTTTTTTTTGGTGGAACCGGGGATTGAACTCAGGCCCTTGCGCTTGCCAGGGAAGCATTTATTCCACTGAGCCATCTCCCTGGCTCTTTCAATGGAATTTTTAATCTCTTGGATTTCTGATATCTAGAACATGTAAAGAATTGGAAAAAATCAGACCTCTCAAATTCAAATAACCAATCCAAAAATGGGCATCTGAGATGAATACATACTTCTAACATGAAGAAATACAAATAGCAAATAAAAATATGAAAAAACACTCAACATCATTGATCATCCAAGAGATGTAAATTTAAGTAACATTGAGATTCTGTCTCACCCCAGAAAGAATGGCTGCCATCAAGAAGTCAATCAATAACAGCACTGGCAGGGCTGAAGAGAAAAAGGAACCCTTCTTCACTACTAGTGGGAGTGTAGACTGGTCCAACTACTGTGGAAATCAATGTGGAGATTCCTCAAAAAAGTAGGATTAGAGGTCCCATCTGACCCAGCTATTTCTCTTCTGGGTGTCTTCCTAGAAGAATTAAAAACATCATAGCACAGTGACATATATGCACCCATTTTTATAATAGCACAACTTGTAACAACTAAGTCTTATAAGTAACCCAAATGCCCATCAACTGAGGAATGGATTAAAAAAGATTTTTTTTATATAATGTAGTACTACTCACCCATAAAGAAGGACAAACTTGAGACTTGTATAGGTAAATGCATGCAACTTGAAACCACACTCACAAGTAAATCAGACCCACATGTGTAAACATTGTGTTGTCTCCCTAGTGTGAGAAGCCGAATTAGTAAATAAGACCCAAAATGTACAATAGACCTTGTGCATTGGGAAGACACTGTTCAAAGGGAAAGAGAAACTGATGGGGAAAGCAGGAAAAAATATATATACACATATACATACGAGATAGTTAAGACAGTTATGTGGCTAGTTTCCCTTAGTTCACTGAAAAGAAAGGTTTGAGCTAATATTGTTTGGGCAATATTTTATGTCTATATCTTCTAATCTGAGTAACTACTAAGAAGATATATGCAATGTATCAATTATTGTTTCTGTCTTATTGTTAGCCTGTTTTGAAAGTCTGTTTTATTTTAATTTTTTTTTCTGTGTAAGCAAAATTTAAAAATGTTATCCACACATTAAAAATTATGTTATTCCATTTCATTTATTCTTTTCCATTAAAAACATTGTTTTATGAGAAGTTTTACCAAATCTTTTTTAAAATAAAGTGAGAGAATAGAAAAGATCTAGATGTCAAAATTGAACAAAGATGTAATAAGAAAATAAAGCGGGCTGGAGAGATGGCTCAGTGGTCTAAAGCACCTACTTGAAACAAGCTTGGCAAAGCACAGGGACCGCGGTTCGATCCCCAGCACCACATGCCAGCCAGACCCGCTCCCTGGTGGGCTGAGCTGGCCACACACACACACACAATAAATAAATGCAATAAATAAAAAAAAAAAATAAATAGAAAATAAAGCTATTGTGTTATACCTGTTGGGAACAATAACACATACATTTTTTTTTTTCCTGGAACCAGGGATTGAACTCAGGCTCTTGCCCTTGCCAGGGAAGCACTTAGTTGTCTTCTGAGCCATCTCCCCAGCCCCTAACACATACATTTTACATCAAAATTCACCAAAGTAGTATTAAAAGTATCAGGGAAAAATAGAATATGAAATCATGTCACTAGGGTAATTGTTTTTTCCATACTTAAAAATAAATTTTGATGCCTAACTTATACCATATGCAAAGAAATCCTCTTTAAATTTACTTTAATACAAGTCTAAAAACAATGTGGAAAGGTTAGGAAAAAGTCTCATCACTGTGACAAGGGATTTTCTTTTATGTATTTGCTACCGGTTCTCCCGTGCAGCTCGGACTTGTGGTGATCCTCCTGTTTTCAGCCTCCCAGTGCTGGGATTACAGGCATGAGCCACCACTGCCGGTCTCAGTGCCTGGCTCAAACAGCAGAGAAAGTGTGACCCTAAGGGCAATGATCAATAAATTTGACTTTATTGAAATTAAAAGTTCAGCTTAATAAAAGAATCAGCAAGGTGAAAAGCAAGTCATGTTGTGAGAAGGAATTTGTGAAACAACAGTTAGAATCCATAGTCTCTTACGTATTCATTGAATTTGTTAGAAAAGACATCTACCAGAAAAAGTACAGTTGATTTACAGAAGAGAAAAATACATAGCCATTAAATTTGTGAAGATTATAAACCTTACTAATAATCAGAATAATGAAAGACCAGTAAGATAAATTTTGCAACCATCTACATTAGAAAACTATTAAGCCTAACAATAACAAACATTGGCAAAGAAAGAGAGCAAAGAAATTTTCAAACACTTGGCAGAACCCTGAATGAGGCCAGCTGGGCCCTGCGCAGCTGCGGCACTGTGGCCACGCCTGGCGGGCAGCTCCCTCCGTCTCTGTCCACCGCATGGACAGCCAGAAGTGCCACCCGCTCACGCCCCTGCTCCACTCGGTTGTGAATGCTGATTTGCTTGTGGACTCTTCGTAGGTGCGGTGTGACAGTCAGGCTGTCTGTGAAGGGTGGCAGTCTTCTCTTTTTTCTGTTCCTGTTTTCCATACTGATAGCTCTTGTGTCTTTTTCTTGTCTCTACTGTGTTGACAGGGAACTCCAGGAAAATGTTGAGTAGAGATGGTAAGAGGTGACATTCTTGTTCCCAATCTTGCGGGGACATTTAGAACATGTTGTAACTAAGTATATAATTTCCCTCAGTTTTTACATTTCTGTACCAGAGGTTTTGCGACTAGTTTGCTAAAGGTTTACTTTTAAAATCATGAAAGTTGAACTTTATGCTCTGCTTTTCCTTCACCAACGGAGCTGAATTTTGTCCTTAATCTGTTAATACAGTAAATTATGTTAACTGATTTAATAATACACTATTAACTATGGCTGTAATGGCTTATCTTTCTCACACTTTTTTTGGATTTTATTACTAATATCCTTTTAAAGGATTTTTCATTGAAATCATATCTCTTGCTTTGCTCGCAGCAGCGTGAGCTGGCTGTTATGCTGGATCCAGGCAGAGCAGGCGATGTCTCCGTTTTTGTTTTCTAACACTGCTTGCTGACGGGGTGCGTGGCCGGGCGCCACGGCCTGCAGAGGCCGCAGAGGACACTGAAGTTTTCGTGAGGCCACATTGAAGCGCATCATCGGTGCCTGTTTAGAGGAAACGTAAATCTTTCTGCCTCGAAAGATTAGAATTTAAGAGGTTACGGCAACCCAGAAAGCATGCTATGGCTTCAGCCAAGCACTCTTTATCTTTTCCTTGTCTCTGTCCTCTGGACTATTTGCTACGATGGAAGTAATTCACATCAGTGTGACAGATAATTCACACTTGTGTATAAAGTCTTGGAGAAATTAGACACGGGAAAAAGGGAGGCGCTGATTTATCTCCCGTGACCAGTCTTGGGCTCCAGGCGCTTCTGGGGAATTGGTGTCCTTGTGGCGATTGTGGGGTTGTACTGCTAGAGCAGCTGGTCAGATGTGCAAGGTTTGCAGAAGGGGCTCAGGGCTTGTAACCACACCTGTGTCTCCTGAGCCGCAGCTGTGGGCCACGGGTGGAACTAGCCGCATGCATCTTACACCGGAATTCAGGGAACCCAGAGAACAATCACCGTGCCCAGGAGCGAGTGCTCTGTGTCCAGTGCCTTGCAGTGCCGGACCGTGGCTGTGAGCTGGGCCGCTGCGCCAAGTGGAGCCAGTGGGCTCTCGCTGCGCCCAGCACAGGAAGCCGTGTCCCGCTCAGCTGTTCTTACTAGTGCTTTCCGACTGCCAGGGGTTATGCGACTGCTACAGACACTGATCACTACGCTGTGCAGTCTCACAGCGAGGGCTGGCAAAACGTTCTCCTTACACGTTCCGTTTTTATACAGACAAGGCAGGCTTCGCGTGGAATGCCTTTCTCATCTCAGTTAAATTTGAGACATCAGTGGGCTTCGGGATTTAAAAGAAGTAGAATAAAGAAATGAACCAAGTGAGCCAACTTGCAAACGGGTTTCCAGGCTAGCTGTTGAGGTTTGGTAGTAGTCTGAAGATGCATCAGTGACTTATATTGACTTGATTTCAACTTGTAGTTACTACCTACGTATCATAGTGACTTGGGGTCAGAAATTGAAAATAAAGAAGCCGGAAAAAAATTTGTTGTTAAATTGCAGTATTGCTACATACCTTTATAGTTTTCTTTTTGAGTATATTAAGATAAGGTATAATTTGTACACCGAAAAATTTACCTTTTGCAATGTAGAACATGGGCTCTGCACAGGACTGTTATCCCATCACAGCAGAGGCAGAAGCTCCTGGCTCCACAGAAACCCGTCTAGCTTGTCGCTGCCAGCTCCTGCCTCCCTCGCCCCTACACCGACAACTTCTGGTGTCTTTTCTATCCACGTTTCTGTGTTTTCTAGGGTCTTACCAGGGAGTCATGTAGAACGTGGCTTGTGCTGCTGTGGTTCATGTCATTTAGTAACATGAACTGGGGAATCACCCAAGCTGTACACATCGAGAGTGGTTCCTGGGCCAAGACGTAGCTCAGGGGCACAGCACCTGCCTGACAAGGGTGACATCCTGAGTTCAAGTCCTGGTACAAAAAAAGACTTGATTCTTTTCACGGCTGAGTTGTGTTCCATTGTAAATGCACCACCACCATTTGCTTATCCTTTCTCCACTGACAACATTTGGGTTGTTTCCAGTTTTTGTATCCATTTTTTAAAGGTCAGGAAGACACAGTGTGCACATAATTACCTAACTGGTTATTTCTCAGTGGCAGGTTTCAGGACCTAGGTCATCTCATGCCGAGTCTTTCTCCTACTTTAACTTTCCTTTGCTTTACCTATTAAGTTCTTTTTAAAAAATGTTATTGAGGGCTGGTGAGATGGCTCACTGGTCTAAAGCACCTACTTAGAACAAGCTTAACAAGGCACAGGGACTGCAGTTCAATCCCCCAGCACCACATGCCAGCCAGCCCCACCTGGTGGACTGAGCTGGCCACACACACACACACACACACACACACACACACATAAATAAATAAATTTTTAAAAAAATAAAAAATGTTATTGAGAAAGAGCAATGAGACAGCTTCAAAATCGATTAATAGGACAGTTTCAATAATTGAATCACTGCATATTGTTATCTTCGTAGTGGTTATCCATAGTACAAGATGCAGACAGGATATCCCATCCAAACACTATTAGTAAAAATCTTCTCACTGAATTAAGAGAGTAGGTGTATATCTATCCTTTTTTTTTTTTTTTTTTTCCACTGAGAACATTTTATTGGCCTTCTGACCAGAAACGGGAATTTATTTGCCAGGAAGGATGACCCCATCACACTTCTGCTGGAGCCAGCGCGTGGCCTCCTCTTTGCTGCTTCTGGGTTTGGCCCCAGCGCAGCCTGTCCTGTGCTTCTTGTCTGCAATGCTGAAACTGGGTCTACCCAGCACCACGTAGAAGTCCAGGCCGTAGATACCAATGCTTGGGCCGTATTTGATGCTCAGATCGATATGTTCCTGGATTCCAAAACCAAAGTTTCCAGTATCAGAGAAGTTATTTTTCCTTAATTCATACTCCGCACCTTTAGGCCTTCCTCCAGGATTTCTTCTGCCTTTGCCCCTCAGACTGTGCAGAGGACAGCGATCTTCTCATTTTTCCTGATGCCAAAAGACCTGAGAGTGTATCTAGCTTTAAAAAACCCAGGAATCTGCCCGTGAGCTGCTCCGATACCTCGGCTGCCCACGTCACTCTGCCTCCACTCTCCCCGACGCAAATGTTAAGGCAGAGTCTGCGAATTCGAAGTTCCCGTGTGGTGTTCTCCTCACCTTGATCCTGCACCACGGTGGAGGACTGGAAGACTATTTGGTATATACAGATACAAAATGGTCCTTCCTTTGTATCCCCTTTTTTGTTTAGTTTTGTCAGAGATGGGTATTCCATTACCATTTACATATTGTAGGTGTGAGAGTTCACCAAATTAATCCAGTATAGTCCAGTAGTCCATAATAGTAGTGGGTTATCTGTAGGACTGGCAATGTCAGAAGTGTTGACTTGAGCTCTTTACAGCTCAGCTTATTAATATGGCTTTATTTTTCATACTTTGCTATTATACTTTTCTGCTGGATGGTTGAGACCAAGATAAAGCAAGACCTGTATAACAACAACCAAAATGCCTGTCACCTGAGGAATGGATGAAAAAGATGTGGTATTTTTATATAATGGAGTATTACTCAGCTATAAAGAATGATAAACTCAAAGCCTTTATATTTAAGTGGATGCCACTTGAAGATATAATCGTAAGTGAAATAAACCAGATCCACATGTGCAAATATCGTATAGTTTCTCTAGTGTAAGAACTCAAAAGAAGAAATAAAAAAAGAAAGGTATAACACAATTAAAAGGAAAGCAAGAACTTAAGGATTAAACAATGAAGAGAGGTCAAGGAGAAAAGCCAGGAAACATGACAGGGGCAAAACCATGCATTTATAAGCACAAGATGGCTAAGGCAATGATCCTGAGAATCTTCAGCATGTTTTTTAAACTAGCAGTTAATTGGTAGGATTCTCACCCTGACTAACTCTATATGCTGATAGCTATGAACTAAGCAGCTGCACTGAGGCTAGCAATGTGTAATAGTAGGATCATGCTGGGATGCCTGTCATTCTGGTCTTCTAAATACATACTGCTTGTCATGTCATATCAATTATTGCTATACTGTCTCTCAAGTAAATGTTTGTTTAAAAAAAGGGAAATAAAAACAAGAGATAAGAAACAAAAATGTCATAGGACTGTCCTGCTACAATGCTGTATATGGTTATATTTCTAAATTTCTGTGTAAAAATATGTAATTGTTTATTCCAATTTTTAAAAATTTATTTTTTCTTTTTTTCTTCACATTCTGTAGGGATTTAAAATTTAACGTATCAATATTTGATGGAAAATACCTGTTCCACGCTATGTCTTAAGTTGTTTGATATTCAGAAAGATAGTGAGGTTCAGCTGAACTGCCTGTTACAGGGTGATGATATCATTATGCCTATTAAGGTCTAAAATTGCTAAAATTCCGCTGCAGTTGAAGTGTGTTTTTGAGACCTTACCACACGTTAGCAACACCTCTAATCATCCTTTCACAGAAGCATGTCTTTACTTCAGAAATCAGGCTGGATAAAATATCCCACGGTGCGAATGTCTGATCAGCTGCTGGCCTTCCCATCACTCCTGAAGCTCCATGAAAGCCTGCCGTGGCCCCTGGACCTAGCACAGCAGGGAGCCCATAGTGGCCTTCCAGTGACTCTGGGGAAGTGTATAAAAACTTGCTCTATCACTCTAAGCAGATGCTTTTCTCTATACGTTTCTGAGCTAATCTTTCTTCCACATCTCACAATCATTCCTTCATCGCAGACTGTCTTCTGTCTGCTGCCTGCCTGTCTGTTCACCCATGTTTGTGTATTTTCCGCAGAGGAAGAAATGCCTATCACCCCTCCATGTCTCTCGTCTGAGCAATTTAAGGGGTGTGGCTACTCAGCCTGCAGCAGCAGCCCCAAGGAAGAGGGACCCAAGACGCAGGCCCCTCTACTGCTTTGGTAACACTGTTACGGTTCTGAACATTTTGGGGGCCAGGATGAGGGGAAAGTGAAAGCCCACACCCATTAAAAATCAAGCTAACTGATAAGTAGAATAGGTTTCTCCTTCCTATTCTGAAAATATACTTTATAATCATAGATACAAATTACACTGAAGCTATACTTATGGCTTACACTTGGCAAAAATGACAAGTTGATTTAATTATTATCGAACCAAGACATGAGAAAAGAAACCTTGAGGGCAGCTCAGGAATGCGAAAGTATGACCCTTTCTTTTCAGAAGACAGCCCTGGCCCCCTTCTGGAGCAGGGACACCTGGCTGTTCTCAGCCTTCACTCCTCCACGGTCAGCCATCCACACAGGCGGAGACTGCCGTCCCTGTGGTCCAGGGCCCAGCCGCCGCCCCCTCAGCCTCAGACCTCAGCATTGTTCGTGCGGACTTTGGAGCAATGCTGGAGTCGTTGAGACTTTGTGAAAAGGGTTAATGCTTGAGAAACAAGTAACAATGAGACAGTTTCAAAACCGATTACTAGCACAGTTTCAGTAATTAATACACTGCATATTGTTGTCTTCTTAGTGGTTATTCATTGCACAAGATACAGACATGATATCCTGTCCACAAACACTATTAGAACAAATCTCTCTATTCCTTGAATTAAGAGAATGAAGCTGTGTATCTATCCTAACTATTTTGAGTATACAGATACAAAATGGTCCTTCATTTGTATCCCACGTTTTTGGTTAGTTTTGTCAGAGAATTCGATTGTCATTTAAATATTGTAGGTGCGTGAATTCAGCAAAATATTCCAATATAGTCCAGTAGTCCATAATAGTAGTGGGTTATCCATAGGACCGGCCATGTCAGAAATAGTTGACTTGAGCCTTTTACAGCTCAGCATATTAATATGGCTTTACTTTTATACAATGTATTAATTATTGAAATTATGCTAGTAATTGGTTTTGAAACTGTCTCATTGCTATTTGTTTCTCAATAAAATTATTTAAAAAATTAACTTAAAGAAAAGGATTAATGCATGTTTTGTTATACACATCATGTTATGTGCAATTATGACCTTGTTATCACCAGTATTTGAAGATTAAGTATGGGTTATGCAAATTTTGGCGGTGTCATGTTGAGCAGGGGTGGAATGTAATAGGTTTCATTGTCAATGAGTGAGGAGTCACAGGTTCCTGAAGAAGTGGTTGAATCATGCGGCTCTGTGCTCAGCAGGGGTTAATTTGCCTTGGGCTGAATCTTATTTATTATTATAATTATTATTATTATTTGGCCTGAAATCTTAAGGTAGACAGAATCCTCTGAAACTGGGGGCCAAATTAAACCTCTTCTTTAAGTTGTGGGGTCAGGTATTTCTTTTAACTATCAGTAGGAAAGCTGACAATTCACTTTAAATTTTTGATTGAAAGTTATCTTTAAGTTAAAGTTAAATGTTACAGTGACTACTGTATCATCTGCATTTTGGTAAACTTTGCTAATGCCACTCATAGGAAGCAAGATTCATGTTGATAAATGTGGCCAGCAGAAGTGTAAAATTAGTTTTGTTCCTTGCCACATCCCTGATTTACTGTGCGGGCTGCTGGGGTGGACCCCTCTCATGTGTCTCAGGTCTGGACGAAGTTAAACTTCCTTTGTTTAGAGCTTTAGTTAGAGTTCCTCGGTGTGCTTGAGAATGGCCTCAGAGTCACCTTGGCTACGTTTTAAGATGTGTTGTGTTTGAGCAGATTCAGAAAATAGGAAAATACGAATTGCTACATAGATCCCTGAAATCACCGCCAGCTGCAGCTGTCTCCATGTGCCCAAGTGTGCGCAGTACTTGGGAGAAGGAGTGCATGCGTGTTTTCACACACAATCTTGGCTTGTGCACCAAATTGCAAGCTGATGTCTGAATGAAAGGTTAGGCTGCGTGTTAGCCTGCTGTCCTTGTTGCTGTTCCTCTGCCATGAACTGCTGCTCCCTACCGTGTGCCCCTCTGCCTTGGAGTAGGCTGAATGTGGACTGAAACCTCCAGTAACTGTACAGAAAATATTTGCCTTCTGTTACTGTCTTAAATAGAAGTGATGAAATTTAAATTGGCCCAAAATGATGAAGAATGACTCTGGAATACAAGGGTAAATAAAAGAACTACAGCCTCACAACCAAAAAATCCAAAACTGAGCCACGAAGGAATCGGCTTGCTCTGCAATGCACTCTCCCCCATGAAGTTCTGACTCGTCAGAAGCCCAGCAGCAATAGGGCCAGTCAAGCAGAGATAAAATTGCCTGCCAAAATAAGAATTTTTCTTGCAATTTGATCATCTTGAGTGTTGTTTACAGTAACAGAAATGATGCTAACATAACTGGCTTGTTCTTGAAGGAAGGCAGAGGCAAAGAAGAGCAAGAAGAAATGCCTGTGGTCTCTTGAGGATGTGGGAACAAAGTGACCACGACAGCATTACTACTTCACTTTGACATGAGGAAAGTAAGCTGCATCCAGCACGGGTAACCAAGGCAAGTCGCACAGCTGAAGCAGAGCCTGGCGGGGAGTGAGCGCTGGATCCAGTCAGAACTCAGGCGCTCCAATACCAGCTCTGCACTGCCCAGCAGTAGGACCCCAGGCAAGTCCTCCTTGCCCCCTCCAGAATTTGATGTTGCACCAGTAAAACAAGAAACGAAAAGGTGAAGACAGGATTTCTGAAGCACTTTTGAACTCCAAAACAACTTCTTGACATTTCTCTCAGTTACAATGTTTAATTATTCACACAATATTTTTGAATCCTCCCATAATTGAATGTATTATGTACATTATATATATATAAAGTTTAACATATATGTGTCCCTTTCAATGACTGCTTTTAAAATAATAGTAAAATAATTCTTAGAGTTAAAACAATAAAATCAAAAGTTATCTTTTTATTCTTCATATAAATCAAAACTAGGGATGCAATAACTGGCATATTCCTGTTTTCTTCTCCAGTAGCTCAACAATGCATGAAATCAATGCCAGTTTTTTCAACAAAGCTTTTTCCCTGCCTTGTGTTTTTATTTTGGGAGTGGGGGTGGGAGATAGGATCTTACTTTGCAGGCTGGCCTGCCCTTGAACTCTATGTAGCACAGGATGACCTTGGTTTTGTGGCCTTCTTGCCTCAGCCTCTCGAGTGCTAGGATTACTGGTCTGTGTTACTGCCCCAGGCATAACAGGACTTTTCTCCCAGGCTCAGTCTGGTCAATCTGAGTAGCACTTGCGTTTTCAAATTGTATCTGTGATAATTTTCTTTAATTTCTCTTCTCACTAGGTTAATAATTTGAATTTGCCATGCTGGACTAACCACTTGGTTTTTAGTTTTTGTTCTACATTTTAGAGAGCAGGGGATGTGGCTCAGCATAGTGTGCTTGCCTAGCTATGTGAAGCCCTGGTTTCAACTGCCTATCCTGCAAGCAAAGCGGAACACTGGCGCAGTAAGCCAAGACCAGGTGACAGCCGGGAAACGGGCGTGAGCACCCGACGGGGTCTGAGATGTCTGAGCCTTACGGCTTGGCATTTTCGCTTCGTTCTGAGTCTAGCGCTTTCTTCCTGTCTTCTGTGTACTAACGACATTGGCATACTAATAATTTCAGCATTTGTCTGCATAATGTTGGCGGCATGCGGACACTGGATTTCCTTGTTCGTTCTGCTGAAGGGCTGTGAACTCAGGTCCTTTCGGGTCCGGAAATTGCGTGTGCACCTTTTAGCGCGTGCGGCGAGGCTCTGCGCTGCTCTGTGCAGGGAGTGCTTCTTGTCCAAACTGGCTCCGGCGAGGCAGGCTGGAGATTAGCTGCACAGTGGCCGCGCAAGGGCAGGCGAGCTCTGCGATTTCTGCTCTGCGCTCCTGGATCGCGGTGCCCTCCACACAGCCGCTCGGAGCTGGGAAAGTCTCTTCCACCACATCTGTGTCAGGCGTTTTGAATCACAGCCTCCCCAGACTCCTGAAAGGGGGCGCTCGTCACCCCACCCCGCAGTTCTGAGGTGCGCGGGCCTGAGGATCTCTGTGGGCCGAGCTGCCTATGTGAATCTTCCCGAATCACAGTCCCACTGGGATACTACTGAAGGTACCTTGAGCACTAGGATTTTTTTTTTCCCCAGGGTGGGGGGTTGGGTTTGGGGGGACCGGGGATTGAACTCGGGCCCTTGCACTTGCCAGGGAAGCGCTTGTTCTACTGAGCTATCTCCCTGCCCCTGTAATTCTTTTCTTTTTAGTGCGGGCAAGGTGAATGCTGTTGATTGGACATTATTCTATAGCTCCTCATTAGGCGGGGGGGGGGGGTGGGGGGGGATTGTAATAAGAGACTGGGGGCATAGGGTGTGATCCCCAACAGCACCGCCACAAAGAAATAAGCATCAGGGTGGCATTGGCTTAGACTTCAAGGACTAACTTAGAATTATGACCTTCTGCTTGTTCCTCCTCAAGGCAGTAACCAGTGCAGGGTTACTGCACCGGTTACACATTTTAGGGTTTATTTTCGCTCACAGCAGGCAGCCATTGACTTCAGGGCTTTATTCTGTTTTTCCCTACTCCTTCCTCTCCTGCAGCAGGAGAAGAAAATGGTTTTGAGGTTGAGAAAATGGACTTGAGCTTGCCCTGGGGTCAAGTTAGAGAAGAGCCAAAGGTCACTGCTGAGAGAGAGAGAGAGAAAGAGAGAGAGAGAGAGAGAGAGAGAGAGAGAGAGAGAGAGAGAGAGAGGTTAGTTAGCGCCTTGGTGAAATTGCATTTGTATGTGTTTGCAGTGGTCTCACGTCTGAATCTTCCCCACACAAACTGAAACAGACCACGAACCCTCATTCTTGCTTCTTGGATGTGTCCAGGACTCCTCTGTGGTTTGTCACATCTGCAGCAGTTTGCTTTGCCCTAGTCTCAGTGCCTTGAGAGGTGTCCTGGCCTCCTCTAAGCCAGATCCCTGAATGGGTGTGGAAAGTCAAACAGCAGAAGGGTGGCCTCAGCACAGTGCTGCAAGCCTGGGCCATGCTGTTCTATTATTTATTTTAAGCAATGGAGGTTTTTTCATATATTTTTGAGGGGGTTAGAAAGGTTTTACAGTCATAGATCATGTTCTCTTTTTTATAAAAGGAGGAGGAAAGAAAGGGACCTCTAAAACTGTGAGTCCTGAGGCGGCAGAGGGGTAGCACAGCCTTTGACAGAAGCTGACAGTAATCTGAAGACGGCTAGCTTTTTGTGTTGGGCATATGCTGCCATACCTGAATGTCTAATTTTCTAAAGGAATTGTCTCTTAAATGTTAGGAATTGTTTTACGTGGTCTAAAAAGTGAGTCTTGTTGCTTTGAAGAACTCTTTCCATCCCTATCTCTCTCCTTGTATCTCCCCCGGCCGCTGTCCCTCTCCGTCTCCTCTTACATGATAATTCTATTTTATGTATCTTCTCAACATCAGTTAATGATTCATTCTTTCATTTTCAGTTCTAAAGGATTTGAGAAAAAGCTATTAAACCTCAGGGGATGTTGCTCACAGAGGGGCTGAAGTTACTCAGAGACCCCATGTTCCTGGTCCTCAACGTGGTAGGTAGAAGGAGTGCAGCTTTATTATCACACACACACACACACACACACACTGGTGTGAGGATGTGATTCCATTCATTCACGGCAGTGAGAGTGTGCTGACACACTTGAGCAGTGTCTTCCTGGTCTTGGCCCGCGTGACTGGAGTTGCTAGAGCTGCGGGTAGGACTGGCACCTTGTGAGCCAGAAGGAGCCCTGGTCGTGGAAATCCAGCATCGGAGGTTGACGCCGCTGTGGTCTGCTTGTTCTGCTACCTGCGACCGGTCACACCCCATGATTCTGTCTGTGAACTAGGATGACAACGTACTCTTCCCACTTCCTAGAGCTGCAGATGCAGTTGAGAATGTGGACAGCCTTTGTGAGTGCTCTGAATGGCCCAGAGGGAACATTTTTTAAATATTATTGTCAATTTTCCTAACTGCAAGTTTTCTGAGAGTCAAAACAAGAAAATGATGGTGTATCCTGTTGGGAGCAGAGAGGCTAGGAAATGGATCACATGTGTGTCGTGGGACTAGGCCTCAGTGCTAAAGCAAACAAGTCTTGAGATAAACATCCCGTCTAGTTAAGGTCAGCTATTGGTTGCTAGGTAACCGGCAAAGGTATAAATAAAAGTTGGTTTTGTTCTGGGGTTGAGTTAGTCTTGCCTACTAGGCAGACCTGCCACCACCTAGCCCAGCTTTTGTCTTTGTGTCTGTTTTGAACTGATCCAACAGAAACCAGCAGATCCCTACAGCAGCCCTGGAAGGTACCAGGCATCCTGGACATGGGAGAATGGGGTCATGCTCAGGACACTTGAAGGCGAGTGTTTGGTCATTCCTCACCTTCCGTTAAGGACCCTCTGTGGTGCCTACGCCTCCTGAATTAGCCTTAAGACAACAATGAAGCTTTCAGTCTGTTCTTCCCATTGGCCTTTATTTCCCAGTGCAACCCTGTCACTGTCCCAAAGGATGTGTTGTTCAAGGATGTAGAACCCTGAGCCCCCTGGTGCAGGGCTGGGGACAGATGCTGGGTGTTGAGAAATGCCAGGCATCTGGAGGGAGGCAGAGCACACAGTGTACCCGTGACCACCTGGCCACTGTAGCCTGTCCTCTCATTCTTTTATTCCCCTCAGGCGTCCTTGGTTTCTCTTCCAGCCCTGAGTAGCAAGGACTTGTGCATCTGGCTCAGTGGCTGCAGAGCGCTGGAGACCTTTCCAGCTACAGGGCCATGGCTGGCTGTGATTGGCCAGAGGGATGATGGACAGGCAGCAGATGCTGGGTCCCCTTGGTCCCCTGGGTCAGTCCTCACTTCCTGAGGTGACTGCTGCTCATTAGAGTCAGGCAGCTGCTCAGGGGCACCCCAGGATCAATAGGGGCTCACATGCAGAAGCTGTGCTCCCAAGGCAGGGCTCTTCAGGCGGTGCATGGGGTGCTGGCATCCACACAGCCACAGGCTGAGACCTTTGCTCCCTGATGGCAGCTGTGTTAGTTTGCTGGGCTTCCCTTGTGGCCTGTTCCAGTCTCCAGGACCCCTGCACAATGACAGAGCCACTTCTTGCCTCCCCTCTGCCCTCACACACTTTCTTAGACTGCAGTGGTGCACCCCAGCTGGCACATGCTGTGAGTGCCAGTGGTGCAGCACCAGGCCCGGTGCTGGCCTCGCTCCAGGATGCCCAGCCAACCCTAACCCTTCTGTGCTCCTTGGCCAGTGAGAAACCACTCGCTCAGAAACCACTGCTGTGGCCTCACGGGCCTGTGAGGGACTGTACTTTGGGGCCCGGGCTGGTGGCTGTGGACAGGGCTGGGGCTGTGCTGTGCTTTTCCTGTCAACCAGACAACACTGGGTTAGGCTGGCATGTGAGGGCGCAGCACGTGGCCTGGATGCAGCCTTTGTGTTCTGGTCAGAGATCTTTTCAGGCTGAAGGTGGGGCCCGGGTGGCCGGGAGCAGCTGCCGCTGCCCATCACTGCCCCCCACCAATGGGGATGCAAGACCTGCCCTGGGACATCTCAAATGGAAATCCTTACTCAGGCCCCAAGAGCGAGATGGAACACGTGGTGTGTCGTCTGTTGTCAGGCTAAATACTTCTCAAACTCAGACATACCGTGGCCATTTTCAGTGTGTCATTGTGTAGGTATTTCTCAGTCTTATTGCATGGTTTAAGGTGGGTGTGTTAATTTTGGCAAATTGACATAGCTCATTGACTGCTTAAATATATCCTTAATGTTCAGAATATAAGATATGAAACATAGATTATTACAAAGTAAAATTAACTGGTGAAAAAGTAAATAACTAATTTATCCTTCAATGAATTACAAATAGACTGAGTGAATTTTTTAAAATGACACAGGAGTAAAACATTGAGTTTATTCTTTTTAGCAGTGGGTAAAGGTGAATAGAAAAAAAGCAGTGCTGTGAATTTCAGAGCTTGTCTTCTTCCTCCACTCTTTGTATAGGTTTAAAAACTACTTTCATAAGTATATGAAAAAATTTGATTGGATTTGAAATGATGTGATATTTTTCTCAAGCAGCTTGTAGGACAATAACACGTTCTGCCTTCAAAGGTGTGATGGGAAAAAATGGCGGAACTTCTGTGTAGGGAAACTCAAAACTAAGCTTCGGAACCCTCCAACGTACTTGCATCTCCTTTGTGTGCACGTCGGCTGGAGACAATCCTTTAACCCCCCTTGGGCCGAGAGCGAGTTGCTGCCTAAAGAATGTCAGCACTCTGCAGCCGGCCCTGTGCGTGGGAATGCATCCCGCAGCGCACGCCCACGCTGGTCCTGACACCGGGAGCAGTGGGCAGTGCTCCCACGTGGACCCCTCCGGGACGCTGAGGAGTCGGCCCCGAAGCACCCCCCCCCACTCATGCCAGCGCTCCCAGGGTGTTGGGGAGCAAGTCCTGGAAGAGCGGGGATGCCCATGCCAGCGAGTACAGGATTTCATATCTTAACCAAGACATTTTATAAGTTTTAAAAAATTTCTTTTGGACCTTGCTCTTGCCAGGCCAGCAATAGAACATGCCCCTCCCCAAACCAAAAAGAAATGTAGCATTGGAATCACTGATTTAGTGGAAACAGTTAATTAAAGAATAGTAAGGGTATTTTGGAAAGTTCCATCGGTGTCCTACAAGAAAGTCAACCATGTACTGCCACATAAAACAAGAATGGTGGGTGAGAAAGAGCACGCAGGAACACGAGCGCGGCGCACTCTCCTGCCACTGCTGGATTCCCTGTGCCAGGACCAGAACACCCACTCCTCCAGCTCCTGGGTGTCAAGAGCCTCAGCCTCTCTGCTCTCCCTATCTTGTCTCAGTGGAAGAAGGCTGTCTGGCCTAGGAGCAGAGCTTGGTCATCCGCTACACTCTCAGCAGAGATTCACCTCAGAAATCTGCTTCCTTAGTTTCTAGAAAGAAGAATCTTGAGGCTGAGCCTTGCATTCAAGCGATTCTTGTAGACTGCTCATGGGGTGAGTGCTCTTCCGGGAGTGCTGTGTTTACACCTAAGTCTCAAGTGCTAGGAGTGGGCTGATTAGAAGTGATGATGTTGAGTGCATCAAGCCCTGGGTGAGGCTCAGCGTGGGGGGTTCTTTGCAAGGGACTGAAACAGGCCCAGGCCGAGCTGGAGGGAGCGCGAGGGTTCCGTAACATTGCATTTGCTCTATCAAGGCTGGTCTCTCAATAGCTGTGGTTGAGTTTTCAGACTATTTAAAAGACTGGAAGAAAGTGAAAATCAATGGTGAGCAATTGTGCATGTAGCTTCCTATCATGACTTTAGCTTCTCATTCTACTCCAAAGAAATGAAGACTGGAGACCATAGCACAGGTGTCCCAGCTACACCTGAGGCTTCCGAGCCTTTGCCACATCTAGTGGGCAGCGCAGTCTCGTAAGCAAAGCTCTCAGCTAGCTGGCCTGGTAGCCTGCGGTCCAAGTACTCTGGGAGGCTGAAGCAGGAAAACCACGAGTTCCAACCTAGCCTGGTTACATAATGTCTCAAAATAAAGAGTGCTGGAGTTGTAGCTTGGTGTGTGGCCTTGGTTCTAGCACCAACCCTCACATACAATCACTGCAGCTGAGGACCTCAGTGACACATCAGTGGACTATACCTCCATCAGTGAGAATGCCTGCAATCTAGCCAACTTGTCCAAGAGCTTCCACTGTAGTGAACATGGTAATGTCAGTTACAACAGGAGAAAAAATGTGTATCTCTTCTGGGGGGTCAGACTTGGGTGCTAGGAGGAGAAAATGTATAAAGATACTGTTTTACACTTAGTATTACTTAGTGCAATTTAGACTTTATTATACGCAAACTTTTTTTTTCATTTATGTATTTGGTACAGGGTCTCATTACACAGCTTGGACTCGCAGTGATCCTCCTGTTTTCAGTCTCCCCAACGCTGGAATTACAGGCGTGTCCCACCATGCCGGGACTCGGTCCCGAGTTTAGCGCACCCCGAGGGTGGGGTCGGTGTGGCATGTGGGACTGGGGGTCGAATCCTGGTCCCCACACTTGCCAAAGCAGATGCTTAGTCCACTGAGCTATCTCGCTGGCACTGCAGAGTTATTTCAATGACAAACACACTCATTATAAAATCTCTGTGGCCTCTGATTCAGTGTGGCTTTGAGTCTAGGTGGCCAACACAGCCTCCAAGTGCAGCGCTGGCTAAGGTTGCCTGCATCTGAGTCTCAGCTTCCCTTCTCCTCTCCTGTGAGCTCAAGCAGTTGCCCAAGAAGCTACCTGCGCCTGGGCAAGATTAGACAGTGTCATGTTCATGAAAGGATTTAGCTCAGTATTACACATACATATTACTGCTTTACGAAAATAAAAACAAATGCTCAGGTAAATTTATTTATTTATGTCTTTATTTTTGCAGTACTGTGGATTGAACTCAGGACTCCATGCTTGCCAGGCAGGGCTTATTCTACTGTACTACTTCCCTGGCCTTTATTTATTTTTAATTTTAATTTTTTTGCTCAGGTGAATTTATATATTAATAAATTTTATTTTAATAAGTGATACCTGAGACCATCCAGTTTCTAGCAATAGGAAAATATTTCTTTCTTTCTTTTGGTGGAACTGGGGATTGAACTCAGGCCCTTGCACTTTCCAGGGAAGCACTTATTCTATTGAACTATCTCCCTGGCCCCAGGAAAATATTTCACTACATTACATTTGTAAAGTGTCATGTCAGTTGTTTAAAAAGGCTTATTTCTTAGGAATATTTATTGACATGGGAAAATGCCAACTGTATAATCTTAAGTAAAAGAAGATAAGCGACAAACCACCTACACATGTATCCATCTCCATATTTATACCTATAGTTATACAAAAGCATTTTATTTTAGTATTTTAAGGAAGGGTCTATAGGGTGTTCAGGGTCTCAGTACTAGATCAGACTCAGTGATCCACCTGTTTACAGCCTCCCAAGAGCTGGGATTATAGGTGGGCGCCACCCCATGCCCAGTCTCAATTGTGGGGCAGGGCCAGCATAGCTGGCCTGGGAATGGGCGCCCCCCGCACCCCTGCGCCTGCTTGCAGGCACTTTAATCTGCCGAGCTATTTGGCCAGCCCCAGCGTATACATGTAGCCATATTCACATATGTATATATTATACATATAGTGCCAATCATACACATATTATAAATAATGTATAAACATTGTAGATTATATAGCATATGTAATAATTGGAAGTATATAGATAATCCCAAGGTTTTGATGAGTATATTTTAGTACATGTTTGCATTCATACCTAGCGCGTCTTCATTCCTGTTTCCATTCCCTTTCCTTCGCCTCCTACCCTCCCTCTTGATCCCCTCCCCATTTGAGAAAGCTGTCTCTTCCCACTTCGATTATCTAGCTTTTATTTTGCTCTTTATTTATAATTTCAGTTCTCATGCAGGAGAACCATGCAATGTTTAAATTGCACGTCTGATTTGTTTCTCTTAGCGTTACTGTCTAAAGAGGCATCCATTCTCCGACGAGTGACTCAAGCTTAGCCTTCTTTATGGCAGTCATTTCCATTGTGTGCGAGTGCCACGTTTTCCTTGTGTACTCGTGTGTAGGTGGACGCGCAGAATTTAGCTCCTACCAGCTGTGCCGCTACGGATGCGGGCGTGCCGCGAGTCTGTGGCGTGATGACGTACCCTCGCAGGAAGATGCCTAGCCGGGAAGTGGCTTGCTCAGACGCGATTCCTAGTTTTAGATTTTGAGGACGCTACACTGACTTCCAGGGTGGTTGGCTGTGCTAGTTCATACTCCCCTCCGTGCAGAAGGCCCCTTGCTCCTCAGACCCATCAGCACTTGTTCTCGGTAGGTTTGGCGACACGCAGTCTTTCTGGGCTGAGATGGGATCTCGGTGCTGTTTGAATTTGCATTTTTCCTGCCAGTGATGTCGAGCGTTTCTTCATGCACTTATCGGCTGTTTGTACGCACAATTTTATACAGAAAAATTTCAGCTCTATACAAAAGGTTAGAAGGAAATTACCAAATGTTGATGGTGGCTGTCTGGGGAAGCAGAATTACTGCTGAGGTCACGGTCTGCTCCGCCGCTCGCCCCCTGGTGTGGGCACCGCGCTCCGTGAGCCCTACCCTTGCTCTCCAGCCCTGCTGCATTCTGTTCTGTCCTTGGGTCTGGGGGACACGGTCTGCGCTTGAGGAGAGAATGGCTGGGAAGGAGGAGAGTGCGGAGCCGTGTCCCTGGCCTCTGAGCTGCAGCCGATCAGCAGGCGTGAGGGGGACACAGCTTGGCCCGTCTACCCTACCGCTGCAGAGCAGCAAGGCCTGGCAAGGCAGGAGGACTTGGAAGCAGCTCCGGAAGGCATGAAACCAGGCCTGGCTTAGCGGATCAGGTTCCCCCAGCCTCTAGTCTTCCTCTCAGAAAGTGAGCGAGATGCCCTTTGCCTCTGCTTCATTGTTGAGATGTTTCCCTGTGGCCGGCTCGCTCTTGCCCAGATGCACGCACGTCTGTCAGTGCTGCCTCTCAGTCGCGCGGTGCCTGCCAGACCACCTAATCCCTGCACACCAGCCCCCGCACATTCCATGGGTCAAGGCTCTTTCATCGACCGATGATCTGATCGTTGCTAAGCAGGGCACACAGGATACAATGTGGCCAGCACTCAGCCTCCTGCTCCTCCCCAGGGTCGCCCAGTTCGTGGGTCGGCGTGGCTGAGCAGTGACTTCCCAGCTCAGCACCCAGCCTGAAGCACCTAGGACCTGTTACTAAAGCCGTCACCATGTTCTACAACTTCACTTTCCCTTAAACTCTAGAAGCAAGCATTGACTCAGTTTACACCGTCTGTGGGGTAGAAGGAGGTCCCAAGAGAAACCCCATGGAAGGTTCTGCCTCAGGTTCAGTGTTGGACCTGGGAGGGTCTACCCTTACGTGACAGCTTTTGTTCTACTCCATCAGGTGACGTGAGTGAAATGTGTCCCTGGCAACCTCTGACTTCTGACGCCTGGAGTTCAAGGGAATACAATCCTAGCATCCCCTTCTCCGGTGTGGTGATGACCAGCTCGGTCTCTGCACCTTCCTGAGCTTCTGCTTCCTCAGCGAAAGAATGGCAGCAGTTTATGTGCATGTAACTGAGAACATGCGTGTGTGAAAGGTCAGTCCTGGGAGTTCCTCCCCCAATAGCTTCTGTTACGAAGGCTTGAATATACAGTTGAACTTTATTTTAATCCTGAAAAATGGCTACATTGGCCAGTATGCATTTCACAAGAAGTAGTGCGGTGTGAAATGGATTGGTCATTTAGAACTCATTGTAAAGTAATTTCTGACTTTCTCGACTAATAATAACTGAAAATCAGGGGCTATGGAAACCTGGTCTAAGACCTGATAAAACAGTGCAAGGGGGCACATTCTCTAATTGTCTCTCCTTGTGACCAAACCCAGTATATTCCAGTAGGCTTGACGGGCTGTTGACACTCACTGGATACTGCCTGGGTGCTAATCCCCTCACTCATTTACATCCTTCTCTTTCCTTTCTCCCAAGCTCGCTTGCCACAGGCTGTCCCTGAACTGGAGGAGGGCAGCTTGGAGAACACTCACACTGCTCATGCTGTTTGGGGGAAGTTTTGATGCTGGAGTGGGGAGGGAGACTATGCTTGGCAGCTTGGGGTAGGGAGGAAAGGAGAAACCACAGCAAACCAACTGGAGCACTGTGAGACCATGAGGGACAGGTGTGAGGGAGAAGTTATTGATACGCTGCCCACCAGGCACACATGGCTGATCTACTGTACTGTTTCTCTGACCAAAGTTAGGGTTTTTCTTTCACTGAGCCCTTTTCATCTTTATTTAAGTGTAACTGACAAAAACTGTATATAAAAGATATCAGCCTGTTTCAGTACTCATAAGCACGGCGGCAAGATCACCCCATGCAGCTGATCAACCTGTCCATTACCTCAGCGTTTCACGGTCTTTTCATGTGTGGTGGAAACAGTTCTACCCACTTGGCATGTGTTGCACACGTGCAGTGCGGTGTCACATGTTATCATCGGACACGTGTGGTCACATCTTCAGGCGTACTCACTCACCTTCTGACTGCCCATGAAGCGAAGTGGACAAGCCTGAAAAGCTTGGAGGATACAGGTGGGGAAGAGCACGGGCTGCCTGGCAAACTCTTCTGTCACCCAAAGCCTGTCGCTGGCTGTCGCCATTTCAAGGTGTCCGCCTCGTGCTGTGCAGTGGCTGGCATATGTCAGGAGTGAGCTCAGGGTTCAGATTCTTACTCTGACCATGAGAAATAGATCCAAGGCTTTCAGCTGCCTCTGGTGCAACATGGGGCTGCTGCCCACCTTGGAGGGTTGAGGATTAGAAATAATGTTTTAAAAGTTCCAGCCATCCACTTGTACTGAAAAAACTATGGTTATTTCTTAAATTTGTTACTACCCCTCACGCCAGTCCTTAATAGGTCCTTTCTAGCCTCTGTAATGGCTCATCATCAACTGATGTGTCTGGTAGTCCCTCTGTGGGTAGCCACGAGAGTAACCTCACCAGAATACAGATTTGCTGTTCTTCCTGCTTCAAAGTTTTTCCTACTAAAGGCTATCACAAAGCCTTTCTTGAGACCCTCAGAGAACTTTCATGCCTGTCCTCACACTACATGAGCCTCTTGCCCACGGCGTCCTCACCCAGGCATGGCCAGAGCAGCACATTACCATGAAGTGGGACCATGAGCCACTCGTTGGAGTGGATGGGACTCTTTCACTTTTTCAAAAGGTTTTGCAGTCCTGGTTTTTGAGACTGTTGCAACCCTGCTCAGCGAATGTCCACAGAGCTCTTGCTGTCAGAAGGGCCCTTTGTCTGGCCTAACTCTCTGCTCAGCAGTGGGTGTCTCATAACCCTCGGTGGCCTCATCTTTAAGCCTGGGTTCTGGAGGTGGTGCTGCATGAAATAGCAGAGGACAGGATGAATGGAGGGTGAGCCAGGCAGGGAATTGCACGCGTGTGGGCTCAGGCCCTGGGCAGGGAGCGGAGGGCCAGGTAGGTGGCTGCCTGATGTTCATGTCCCTGGGCAGCTTCCAGATGGAGCCCAAGGGTCCCCAAGTGTGACCAAGGCTGGCACCTGGACGCAGGCAGGTAGTGGTGACAGCAGTGACAGCAGAGACAACAGAGGCCACAGTGGCCTGGCCTCAGAGAGGAGCGAGGCTTGGGTGTGGTGAGGAGTCTGGCGGCTGCCTGTGCTCTGGGGAGCCCCGCTGTGGGCACGTCCTGCTCCAGCCCAGCATCAGGTACTCTGGAGCGTCATCAGTGGCCACAACCCTTGAGTTAATAGATCTGCACATGGACAGTGCCTCAAAGCTTGTCGGCCAGTTATCAGGGTTATTTGGAAAGTTTTTAATTTCTGGAGTTTTTTGTTTGTTTGTTTTTGCTTGTTTGTTGATCCTAGAAATTGAACTTAGGACCTGTGCATGCCAGGCAGGTGCTGATGCCATTGAGCTATCTCACTGACCCAACTTTCTGGTTTTGAAGATTGCTACAACATCATAAGACAAATATCCACAGGGTAGAAAAGATAAATTTAAAGACAGTCACATATGACTGATAAGTGTTCTTTTCATATGAAATGGTAAGCGAGACTTTCATAAGGAAAAGTGTTCAAATCCAGGTCTGCCGTGGTGCGGGGATGCAGCGGTGGTACACGCGCTTGCGAGTCCTGACTCTATGTTCGTGAAGATGATTTCAGGTATTGTAAAAAACTGTGTACGGCTAAGACATGTCAGAGGAAAGTAAAATATGTCACTGCATAAGTTCATGTTAAAAATGTAATTCAGATTTATGTGAAATTGGTTTGTATGAATGGCCACATCTTTAAAACCATCATCCTGCAGAGCCATCAACTTTCAATGCACTGAAATTTATACTGCGTGGTGGTTCATCAAAGTATGTCTGTCCAGTGTGGCCAGAGCCTGCAAAACACCCTGAACGAGTCCAGTGAGACTGCGCCGTTAGGAGGGTCCTTCTGCGGACCAGGCTACCCCACAGGCCTCTGCACCTCCGCCACCCTGCAGGGCTGTTTCCAGTGCAGACCACACCTCCTGCCACCTGCCCGGCATGCTTCCTCCTTCCCACGAGAGGCCCCGACGCCCGCAGCACCTCCCCGTGAACTGTGAAGCTGTACCACCCTGTGCTACTCATCATGAGCCGTTTTTGTCCCTTCCCTCTGGTAGGATCTGGCTTTCCAAGGACCAGGATTATGCCTACCATAGGTGCCATTTCTTAGCACGGGGACCAGGCTTTCCGCAGCTTTCTGAGGGGAGAAGTGTTGGAGACTGAGCTTGCGCCTTGCACTGAGGCACTGCTCAAGACTCTGCTAACGTTTCTAAGTCTCATTTTGAGCCAGGGTCTTTCCAAGTGGCTGCGTTGTCCAGGCTGGACTTGAACTTGTGATTTTCTGGCCTCAGCCTCCCAGAGTGCTGAGATTCCAGGCATATGCCACTATGCACCGTGATGTTTCCACATTTTAGTGAGAAGGGTTTTATGCATATGTATTCAAATATAATGTAAAGTGTTGAGGAGAACCCCAGCCAACAAGATGGACCAGCCGTCTCCAACTCATCTGGGGGGCAGAACGAATGTCATTGTCTCTGTCCTCTCATTGCTTTACTCCCAGAGAAGTGACACCAAATCTGACACCAGAAGGATAAGTGGCCCGGCAAGGAGGTTGGGAGGAGAATGCAGCAGCACAAGCAGCAGGGCTGGCAGGCGAAGGCAGAGGTAAGACGAGCACTCCTCTCCCCAGCACAGGGCTTGGGCTTTGCAGGTAGTGGAGGACGTAGGATTTGTGTTGCTTCCCCTCAAGCCCCAGACAGCTTTCCATAGTCATCGCTTTGTCCATAAGAATGACCAGGAGGGTTTGGTTACATTGCTCAGCCCAGTGCCTAGAGCTGTCCTTCGCTGCCCTTTGGCTCTCTCAGGGGTGTCCTCTTAGCTCCGTAGCTGGGTGGATCCGAGTTACCCTCCAGGGCAGAGGCTCAGGCCTGGCTGCAGGGCAGGTGAGCGGGAGTCAGGACTGGACCTGCGGCGGCTGCCCTGACTTCACTGTAACAGTGCGGGCAGCAGGAGCCGCAAATCCGTCCTGGCACCTCTGTAAAATGTCAGTAAAGCCCATTCTCTTCATGTGAAGAGAAGCCCCCGCCTGGTTTTCCAGACCCAGGTGAGAGAGTTAACCGGTCATAAAACTTGCCATGGATAAAATATTTTATATGGAATTAACAACCCTACAATTACATCTTAAAAAGATCTGGTAATAACAAATGCTTGCTTCTTGCTTTTTATAAATGTGATGACTGACATCAAGGATTTTGTGCTGTATAAGGCTTTGTCTAGCTTCTCTGACCCTTGAGACTGTTTCATTCTCTCTTATTCTCCAGAGGAACCTGTCACAGGAAAAATGAACAGATTTGGAGGGATTCTACTTTTACTTTTGGCTCTACCGTGCAGCTTAACATGCAGTGAAGCTTCTGTGAGAGTGGACATGAAGCTGGAGCACAGGAGGCCGGGCGTGGTGGTGCATGCTGCAGTGCCAGCGCTCAGGAGGCTGAGGCAGGAGGAGCTTTGTGAGTTGAGGCCAGCTGAAGCTACAGAGTGAGTGCAAGGCCAGCCTGCACAGCATGGCAAGACCTATCTCAAAATGACAAAAACAAAAACAAACAACAAAAATCACAGGGAGCTGGACAGAGAGGTACAAAATCAGCTCTAAATTTTACAAAGCACAGTTGTGTTGATCAGCTCATAGGTGACTGTTTCTAAATGCATTTCTACTAATAATAACTAAGAGAAGGTGGGGGGAGTAAGCACAGTAGTTTGTGTTTCACATACAAACTAAGTAAGAAAGCAAAAAGTCCAGTGGAGAAGGCAAGAGAGAACGAAAGAAGAATGAATAGTCATTTCCTACAGTAAAAAAAGAAATGCTATGAGTTCTAGGCTGAGGATGTCACAGGACTTTAAAGATGGACCTTGTGAAGTTTTAGAAGTTATTAATGAAATAGTACAGCAAGATGGACATTAAAATATGTTTTCCAACCATTCCAGAAATCTTGGTCCAAGTTGGCATGTCGGGCTGGTAGGTCATCACTGTGAGTGTAGCTCAGATTGCCGGGGACACATCCTGCTCGTTAGCTTCAGGTGACAGCTGACTGTACAGGACAGATCCACTTGTAGGAAAAGACAGAAGGAGGAGAGGAAGATTTAGCACTGCATTTTTGCAGGGCAAGAAATTCCACCCCAGCCCCATGTGTGCTGGCCTGCTGCCTGGGATCTTGCTAAACATATGACCTTCACTCTTCTGCCTATTTCTAGCCTGGATTTGGAGTTCAGTAGCTAAGCAAACCCCAGCTGGAGCTAAAATTAGGTGGTCAAATTGTGACAGGATATGTTTGTCTTCAATAAAAGGACTTCTATTTTAAAAAGAAGATCTAGTCATGGGTTAATGTAAGGTACATGCTTTTCAGCACACTGTTTCTGTGGTGCAGAAACTGAACTAAAATAGATGAACTAGACTTGCGCTGCCTTCCAGACATCAGTAGACCCGACACAGCCCGCTCTGCTGTAAGTGGCGTGTCCCCCTGTAGGCTAGGCTAGGAGAAGCAACTGAAGGCCGCTGAGCAGGGTGACGAGGACAGACAAAGGCAACCGTCTTCAGACTTGGAGATGTAATCGTGCGGGACACTGCTGAAACTCTAACTCTCGGATCAGTCACACTGTGGGAATGGTGATCTTTCTGTCAGTCCTTGAAACTAATAATGTTTGGTATCAGCTGGAGGTGACCTTAGGAGATTAGGCAGTTTTAGCTATTGGTTTTTGTTTTTGTTTTTTTTTTTACCAAATTTCTTTTTTAAAGACTAATTTTATTTTATTTTGAAGAGTATCTTGCTTTTAAAAAAGCATTTAAATTTGATGTACTATAGCAAATTTCTTTTGCATTGTTAAAAAACAATAGAAATTTCGCTGTTCTGTAAAGAAATGACAAGAAAGACTCTTCTGGCTTGATGAATCTCAAGGAATTTCTGAAATGTGTTCTTGGCAGCATTTACACATTGGAACAAGAAGAAGCTGTGTTCAGGGGACGATTCACCCTGCGCACCAGCGGGGAGGACAGCTATTCACTGGGACAGCGAGTGCGGGGCCAGCAGCACCTGCTGAGCCCAGCTTGTCTCAGCCTCGAAGGCCGGCGGTGGCCACAGAGCCACCTCTCCTGTGGCTCTGCTGGCAGCATGACAGCCACCTTGTGCTGCCCAGAGTCGGACACGGCACGACAGGCTTTGAGCGTGTCTTTCAGGGTCACGGCTGAGGGCCTGGGGCCTCCGGAGAAAGAGCAGGGACACCCCAGACAAGCCCGAGGAGAAGAGCCGGCCCTGGCCTCGGCACCTGCTGTTCGGTGGGCTTGCGCTATCTTGGTCCCCACTGCGTGGATGGGGCTCCGCCTAAGTGGATTGCGGCTGGTGAACAAGACTGTGGCCTGTGGCGGTGCAGAAGAGGTGCTAGCGGGCCGCTCTTCAGAGGCGAGCAGGGACAAAAGTACAGGCTCACCTGTCCTGGGCTTGACGCGATTTGCATTTTCCTTCCCAGGAAGGGGTGTGCACTGGGGTGCCGCTGCCCCACGCCCTTCCGCGGTTCTGCTGTCATGGGGGAGGAGGAGGAGGGGGAGGAGGGGGG
>NW_004524610.1:671254-675195 GCF_000260255.1 Octodon degus | reverse complement strand
GGAGAGGGAGGGGGGAGGGGGAGGAGGAGGGGATGGGGAGGAGCAGGGGAGGGAGATGGGGAGGAGGAGTAGGAGGAGCACCCGCTGCTGCTGCCACCGAGTCCGCCTGGAGGGCCGGCGGGTGGGTAGCTAGGCCTGGGGGAACCCGCCCCGCAAGGCCGGGAGCGTAAATGAATTAAGCAGCAAAGTAAAGATGGCTGGTGGGAAAGCGAGACCGACCTTGGCGCGTGCAAGGGGCCCAGAGGTGGGCGGAGGGACTCGGGGTGGCGCCGGCGCCCCACAGGCGAGCACTCGGGCGCCAAGAGCAGTAAAACTGGAAGAAGAGATTTCAAGGATCCGCTGCTGCGCAGTGTTGAACGAAGGCTGCCGAACCTGAAGCGCCGCAGGTCAGGGCCTCTGCGCCGCCGCGTTCTGCGCGGTTGGCGGGCCGAATGGCTCCGTTCACTGCTCTTCTGTCCTCCACAGACGCCCCACGTGCGGAAGCTCCGGGAAGCATGTGGCATTGCTGGTCTGCTTGAGAATTATTTTTTTGTTTTCAATCTTGTAGAACATCCTTCTTTTCTCTTTCTCTTTTTTCGCTTTTTAAAAACTAGTGCATGTTTGCACTACCTGCAGTTTACCGTGTGGGACAGCTTGTGTATCTTTTAATCTTCCTATGCCTTCCCTCCTCCCCTAGTTCCACTTCCCCCTTCCATTCGTGTTGACATCAGTAATCTTGGTTCATGTTTATGGCGTATGACATCCACCTTGTTGAGGCTGTTAGGGTTTTGGGCCTGGTGCATCTGCTCTCTGCCTACTCCCCTCCCCGAGGCTTGGTCCCCTGGAACTCGTCCTATCCGCAAGGGACCCATCCCCTTGTCTCATTCTAGCCCTCCTTGACTTTTCTTTTACTTCGCACTTTGTCTTACTCAGATGAGAGAGATTATATGGCATTAAGTTTGTGTGTCTGATTGTTTAAGTCAACATCGTATTTTCCAGGTGCATCAGTTTTCCTACCTATGTCTCAAATTTGTTATTCTCTATAGCTGAGTAGTATTCCATTACATATAGACACCACATTTTCTTTATCTGGTTGTCTATTGGTGGGTATACAGGCTGCTTCGAGCATTTAGCTGTCAGGAAGTGGGCTGCTATAACCGTCAGGGAGGGCGTATCACTGTAGCATGAGGTCTTGAGCTCTTTGGGGAAGGTGCACAGAGGGGATAGCTGAGCCGTGCGGAACTTCTAATTCCAGCTCTTTGAGAAATGCCCCCCGACTTTCATGATGGTAGTACTAGTTCACATTCCCATGAGCAGTGCAGGAGGGTCCCTTCTTTTACTCAGCCACGCCAGCATTTGTTACTCTTTCATTTCTTGATGCTTGCCATTCTTTCTGGTGTAACATGGAGCCTTAGCGTTCTTTTAATTTGGGTCTCTCCAGTGCCAGAGATGTCAAACATTTTTCGTATATTTGTTGGCCATTTGTACTTCTTTCTCTGGGAAGTGCCTGTTCATTCCACTTGCTCGTTTCTTGGCTAAGTCTTTACCTGGACACCCCAGAAATAAAGAATCTTTAGTTGCACCGAGCTCTGCTCCACCTGCCAACTAAGCGTCATGAAGGGGGCATGTGGGAAGCCAGTGGAGACCTTGCTAAGGAGGTGAGGGGTGGGAGACCCCAGCAGCCGCAGGGCTGGCTTCCCTGGCAGTGGAGGGGCTAAAAAGAGACAAAGCCTTCTGTTTCTTCTTCAGTAGAAGTGTCATCTACTTTCCTTACCATGAGTGATTTCACGGCATTTATTACTTTCTTCAAGGTCATTTTCAAAAAGCCTATTAGTATTAGCTAATGGTGATGAGAGATGTGGACAGATTATCCCCTGTTCACTGCCACAGCATTCAGGGTGTGTGTGTGCGCGCACGCGTGCATGTGTGTGTGTGTGCGTGCGCACGTGTGGACCAGTGAACCAGAGGTATAAACTTTTATTTATTTTTTGCAGGACTGGGGATTGAACTCAGGACCCTGCGCTTGCCAGGCAAGCACTTATTCTACTGAGCTATCTCCCCAGCTCCCAGAGGTATAAACTCTTAGAAAAAAACCTTGTGTACATTCATTTAATTGAGAATTGTTAGAATTTGTATTTCAATATAATACGAGAAATAGAGGTTCATGTTTTAGAACATTTTATTGTCTAATATATATTATCTAATATATATGAATGAATGTACCATATCTGTAAGTAACCACGCATATAATGAAATGAACCTTGAAGATTCTCATTCCTAATGTAAAAGGCAAAAGATTTATACGATCTCAAGAGAAACCAGAGCATCATTCCTAACGTAGGAACTACAGCATTCCCAGAGTTCCCTGGGGCACAAGTGTGGCTTTTCTAAATTCCTTCTTTCTGTCACCTCCCCCTCAACCAGAAATTAAAACTTACCTTGGTTTTTGTGTTTATTATTTCTGGTCTTAAAAAAACATTTGAAGAACCAACTACATATGCCTTCAAGAAGAAAACTTTAAAACTGTTTTATTGTTTTTGAGCTTTATAAAATTGCTTTTAATTAGGTCTCCTCCCATAAGGCCATGTTCGTAAAATTCATCCATGAACTGCACACGCAGCTGTAGCTTATTTATTGTCATTGCTATACACATTCCAGTCTTTTGTTTGTGCCTCAAATGATCCTTCTGTCCTGCCTGTGTGCACTTGGATTTCCATTTTCTTTCTGTTCCTACAAATGCTGGGCACATTTTCATGCTATGTGTTGTGACACAAGTTTTGAAGAGCTTCTCTCGGGTGTGTGAGTCCCTTGGAATGGGGAGCATGTGCACACTTGCATAGAAGATAATCCTCGTGTTATTTCAGACTACGTACCAGGAGTGACTAAGAATTCCTGGTGTTTTACACTCTTCTGGACACTTGAATTTTTTATATTTAGAATTTTTATCAATTGAGTGGGTTGAAAATGTTATACTATTGAAGCTGCATTTGTGTTCTTAAGCTTTCTTTTGAGTTGAATATATTTATATGCTTTGTTAAATGCCTATTTATGACCTTTGCCCATTTTTCTTTTAGAGTAATTGCATTTTTTTTTTTTGTGGCCTGCTGAGCTCTCCTGGGGGTGGGGCTGGCATGGCATGTGACGCCAAGGATTGACCCTTGGACCCTGCGCTTTATTTGTCTAAGCTTGCTTAAGTAGGCACTTTAGATGGCTGAGCTATCTCACCAGCCCACATTTTTATTTCTGAATTTTAAAGTGACTTTTTTTTTATTCCAGATAGCAATTTTTTTGGCCAGTCATCTGTATCTTTAGCTTTGCTCTTCTTTTATTGTGTGTTTTGATTAAAATATCTTGTGGCACGAGCCTGTAACCCCAGCTCTTGGGAGGCTGTAAACAAGCGAATCACTAGGAGTCTGATCTAATAGTGAGACCCCGGACACCCTGTAGACTCTTCCCCCCCAAAAAAAGGGCAAAAATGAAATATCTTAATTTTTATTTTTTACTTACTATTTTTTTGATAGTTTATGCATTTTGTACTCTTAAAATCATTCCCTACATGGAAGTTAAATATGATATTCTTCAAAATTTTCTTCTTCATGTTTAGCAATTTTATCTTTCACAGTCTTTACTCTCTTGAGTAAAGAACTGGAAGTGATTTTTCTTGTTAGATGAGGAAATATACTGAAAACGATCCCTCGCAATTTCAGCACCGCCTCAGTTCCCTTTCCTTATTATGGGTAAGCAGCTTCTCTTGGTGAATATTCATTGGTTCTCATACTTCACAGGCTTTAAGTTTTCTGGGTTAACTGTCATGATTTGGGCCTAACAGGTGCTGCAGAGCACGTGCGCTGGGAAGCCGGGAAGCGGGTCGGACACGGCGCTGAGCTCAGTCTGAGTTCTAGACTCACAGTCCCGGGGCGGGCCTGAAGGCTGCTCCGCCCCCGGCCCCGCCCTCCCCCAGC
>NW_004524610.1:638919-671032 GCF_000260255.1 Octodon degus | reverse complement strand
CTCCCTTTGCCCCTTTGCACCTTCTCCTGCCTCTCTCCTTTGTCCCCTTCCTCCGTGCCTGTCTTGAGCCTGCCGTGGACAGAACCACGGGCCAGGAGAAACAGGTCCTCGGTCCGTTTGTGATTGTCAGGTCATTGTCCCAGCGACGGACAGTGACTAATGCGTTTATCACGACGCGTCTGCTCCAACTGTAATACTTCCTGGAGTTTCTTATCTTCACGTTACTGACGTAGACCTTCTGGTGCGGTGCTAAACACATGCAAGTAGTACTTCAGATGTTTCCAGTATTTAATCCTGAAAATAATTTGACTTTCAAAAGTTAATCTTTTGCTGCATAAATGTATTCCCATTCTCTTCCTAGTTTGATTAGAGGTTTTTCTTTACATAGGTATTGACATTTATTAAAATAATGCTACGGGTTAGTAGAAACAGCAAAGAACCAAGAAATTAAAATGCAAGCGATGTAAAATCCCACCTCAACCCCAGAAGGGTCTAATGTGTTCACTTATTAGCTGCCTAAAAGCCCCCAAAATACAAGACACCCAGTACAGTCAAGTACTGCAAAAACAATTGCCAAATCTCAGTTATCAAATTGTGGATTTTGCATTTTGTATCCTTTTTTCTTGGAGTTTTTCTTTAAAATAGAAGTCAAATTTTATGAAGTTAATTCTCTTCATCTCTTGAGATGATTATGGTTTTTCTTTTCTTTAAATAGTTATTGCAGATAGTCTTGCTAGATTTAATTTGCTAATATCCTAAATATTTTATTCTGGACTTTTTATTCATGTTTATGAATGACTTCAGAGATAAATTTTGTTGTCTTTTTCTTTTTGTTGTTGTTGTTTGTGTGTGTGTGTGTGTGTGTGTTTTAATCTTTTATACCAAGATATACTAGCCAATTAGAATGAGCTGAGAGCAGGCTGGTAGTGCATGCCTATAATCCTAGGACTTGGGAGGCTGAGGCAGGAGGGTCATTGTTAAGTTTGAGGCCAGCTGAGGCTACAAAACAAGACCCTGTCTCAAAAATAAAATTAAAAAAAAAAAAGAGTAAGATGAGATATATTTCCTCTTTCATTATTTTCTGGAAGAGTTTATATGAAGTTGGAATGGTCTATTACCTGAAAGTTTCATAGAATTTCTATGTAATTTGCTTAAATATTTATCAGTATTCATTGTTTCTGTTTTTCAAGTGTTGTAGAAGTCTCTTAATAGAACTCGTAAAAAATAAACCTTTATAGACCTTTTATTGCCTTTGGAGTTGATTTTGTTAAGCTTTTAAAGTGTGGAATTTAATTATTTTATCTTAGCTTTAAAATTTATAGGAATGAATTTTATAGTAGTTACTTTTTACTCTGCTCTTTTATTTGTAATACTTTGATACTAGTAAGTTTAGTGACTTTTTACCTCCTTAAGCATGTTTGACAGATGGTTACTAATTCTTTCTTTTAAAATAGTCAACCTTTAGATTTATGGTTCCCTCTTGTGTTTTTGCATCTTCCCTTTAAAATAAACTACTATAATACAATAAAATAAAATTTTACAGGGTTAACATTTTCTGAGTGTATAATTTAAAGGTTAAAATAATTTAAAAACTTAGTTTTCAGAAATGTGGTTGTCTACTGTCTCCTGGTGTTCTTGTACATCCTTTGTCCCTGAAAGACCCACTTCCATTTCTTTTACGTGATTATTTTGACATTTTCCACTAAGACTCTAAATGATGTTTCTATTCATACTTCCTAATTTTTTCAGTTGCAGTTATGCAACTTTTAAAGCTTCGTATTGGTTCAATTCTCTTTCCTAACACCCTGTATTTTCTTTCACAAGACAGTCCTAGATTTGTTTCTTTCTTTCTTTTTTTTTTTTTGGCAGAACCAGGGATTGAACTCAGGTCTGTGTGCTTGCCAGGCAAACACTTATTCTACTGAGCCATCTCCCCGGCCCTGTGTTTCTTTCTTTGAGTACCTTATTAGTGTTTGTCTTCCCTGGTAGTAAGTGTGTGTGGTCAAGGATCTTGTCTACCTTGATCTCCTTGGAGTCCCTGGTCCCTAGAGCTGGTTGGACATGCAACAACGTGGTGAGCGGATAGATGAATGTGCTAAGTGTGAAAAGCCAAGAGCTTCAGCGATGGGGTGGTCCTGGGAAATATCTTTGATGGCAGGAGGCAGGACACTGTCAGTCATGCCAGTTTATCTGCCACCAGGCAGTGGCTACCTAGTAAGGCGACTGTGCTTGGTCTGTCAGTGTGGGACCCTTTTCCTAAGTTTGTTTCTTATTGTCTTGTTTCCCGTAGGCTGGTGACAGAGTCCAAAGGCAGGAAAGAGCCAAGGTCAGGTGGGGCAGTGCTCTCTTGCTCAGCCTTTTGGTTCCATTCAGGGCTTCAGCTGACAAAATGAGGCTCCCAAAAATTAGGGAGGGAAGTCACCTGCCAGGGCTACTGAAGAGGGGCTTCTTTTACCCCACTGCCTCCCCAGCATTTGTTATTAGTTGATTTCTTTCTCTCTTTTTTAAATGTATTTAGTACAGGGTCTGCAGGGTCTCACTATGCAGATCGGACTCGTAGTGAATCCTGTTTTCAGCCTCCCAAGCGCTGGGACCGCAGGCATGTGCCACCACACCCAGGCTCATTCCCTGTCTCAGAGCGCCCCAGGGGCAGGGCTGGCATGGCATGCCAGGGATTGAACCCCAGTTCCTGTGCCTGCCTAAGCAGGTGCTTTAGTCTGCTGAGCTATCTGGCCAGCCCTTGATTTCTTGATGACAGCCATTATTTCTGGAGTGAGATGCTATCTCAATATTGTTTTAGTTTGTTTCTTGATTGACCAGTGATGTAGAACAATTTTTCATATATTTACTTGCCATTTGTATTTCTTCTTTTGAGAAGTGTGTATTCATTTCATATGCTTATTTTTGGATTGGGTCTTTGAATTTTGGAGCCCTGATTTTTTCTAGTTCTTTCTATATTCTACATAGAGACTTTTGTCTGAGTAATTGTTGGTTAAGAACTTTTCCCAATTCCTGGGTTGTCTTTTCACTCTGTTTCTGAGTTCTTTTGACTTGCAAAAACTTCTCAATAAGATGAGATCCCAGTTCTTGATTCTTCGAAGTATTTCCTGGTTTGTTTTTTGTTCATGAATTCTCTGTCTACACCTATGTCTTGAAGATTTCCACCTACTTTGTCTTCCAGTATACTTAGGGTTTCTGTTTTAATGTCTAGACCTTAATCCATTTTGGCTTTAGTTTAGTGCATAGTGATAGACATGAGTCAACTTTTAGCATGTGGAGAGCCAGTTTTTCGAGCACCATTTGTTAAAGAGGCTATCTTTCTTCCAATGAAAATGTTTGGCCCCTTTGTCAAATATTAGGTGGCTAAGTGTGTTTGTAGTTGTACCTGCATCTTCTTATCTGTGCCTTTGATACTGAGGTCTGGTTTTGTTTTGTTTTGGCTAGTACCATGCTGATTTTATCACAGTAGCTTTGCAGTATAACCTCAAGTCAGAGATTGTAATGCCTCCTGCCTTGCCTTTATTGCCCAAGATTGCCTTTGCTGTTCTAATTTTTTTCTGTTCCAGATAAATTTTAGGGATGTTCTCTCTAGATCTGTGAGGTCCATTGATGGTATTTTGATAGGGATTGCATTACAACTGTATAACAATTTTGGAGTGTGGCCATTTTCACAATGTTGGTTCTTCCTGTCCAGGATCAAGGAATATCTTTCCATTTTCTGAAATCTTCTTCAATCTCTTTTTTCAGAGTATTATAATTTTCCTTGTATAGATCTTTTACTTTGTTAGATTAATTCCCAAGTATTTTGTTTTTTTGGATGCTATTGTGAAGGGTATTTTTTCTATAATTTGTCTCTCAGTGAGTTTGTCATTTGTGCAGACGAGCGCTACTGAGTTCTGGGTGTTGGCTTTGTGTCCTGCCGTGCTGCTGAATTTGTTTATCAATTCTAGGAGCTTCCTGGTGGATCTTCCACGTACAGTATCATGTCATCTGCAAATAATGATAGTTTAATTTCTTCCTTACCTATTCTTACTGCTTTTGTTTCCCTCTCTTGTCTAATTGCTCTGGTTAATATTTCCAGATAGACATTGAACAGAGTGGTGATAATGGACATCCTGCTCTTGTTCCTGATTTTAGAGTAAAAGCTTTCAGTTTTTCTCCATTTAGAATGATGTTAGCTGTTGGTTTCTCATAGATGGCTTTTATCAGGGTGAACTATAGGCCATCTATTCCAATTTTCTGTAGGGCTTTGATTGTGCATGAGTGTTGGACTTAGTTAAAACCCTTCTCCTTATCTATTGAGATGATGATGTGGGTTTTTTTTTAAATGTATTTAGCACAGGGTCTACAGGGTCTCACTACACAGATCGGACTCATAGTGATCCTCCTATTTTCAGCCTGTGAAGCACTGGGATTATAGGTGTGCACCACCGTGCCCAATCACAGTCACCATCTCAGTGTGCCCCTGGTGTGGGGCTGGCATGGCATGCCGGGGATCGAACCCCAGTCTCTGCATTTGCCTAAGCAGGCACTTTAATCTGCTGAGCTATCTGGCCAGCCTGATGATGTGGTTTTTGGTCTTGGCTCTAATTGATATAGTGTATTACAATTATAGACTTGCATATATTGAACTATCCTTATATCCCTGGGATGACCCCCACATAGTCATGGTGTATAACCTTCCTGATGTTTAGCTGCATTGTATTTGCTAGTATTTTAAAGAGGATTTTAAAATCTATTTTCATGAGGGAGATTGGCCTTTAATTCTCTTCTTTGGCTGACTCTTTCTTCAGTTTTGGTATCAGTATAATACTTGCCTCCAGGAATAATGTTGGGAGTACTGCTTCCTTTTCAATTTCATTGAAGAGTCTGAGACATATTGGGATTAGATCTTCTCTATATTTCTTGTAAAATTCAGTTGTGAATACATCAGGATTTGGGATTTTTTTTGTTGTTAAGTTTTATTACATCTTCAATTTCATTGGCTGATACTGGGTTCTTTAGAGTTTTTACATCTTCTTGGTTCAGTTTTGGCAACTTGTACCTATATAGGAAGCTGTTCATTTCTTCTGTGTATTCAATTCTGTGAGAGTAAAGATTTTTAGAATAGTTGTTTATGACCTTCTGAATTTCCACAGGATCTATAGGTAACTTCTCCCCTTTCATTCCTTATTGCTGTATATGAGTTTTTTTCCCTCTTTTTATGAGATTGGCTAGAGGTTTATCAATTTTTTTAATCTTTCAAAGAACCAGCCCGTTGATTCATTAATTATTTGTATTGTTTTCTTTGTCTCAATTGCATTACTTTCTGCTCTAATCTTTATAGTTTCCTCATGTCTTTTGGTTTTGAGCTTGGTTTGTTCCCGTTTTCTAGAAGCTTGAGGTGCAGCAGTAGAGTATTTATTTGTTTTTGTTCTGTTTTTCTAATGTGTGAGTTCACTGCTATGAATTTCCCTCTGAGAACTGCTTTCATTGCATACCACAAATTCTGGTAAGTTGTGTTTGAATTATCATTGGATTGTAGATATTGTTTAATTTCATCTGTAACCCACTGGCTGCTGAGGAGGGTGTTACATAATTTTCATGTGTTTTTGTTGTTGTTAGTTTCCAGTTTCATTGCATTGTGGTCAGACAGTGCACACAGGATCATTTCTGTCCTCTTGTATTTACTTCACCATGACCTGTGGGCTAGCGTGTGCACCATGTTAGAGGACACCCCTGTGGACCTGAAAAGAATATGTGCTCAGACGTTGTGGGGTGGACCACTCTGTAAATGTCCCCTAAGTCCATTTGTTCAATGGCTTGGTTCAATTCTGCTACCTCTTTGCTAATTTTGTCTACTTGACCTATGTTTTTGAAATAAGGGGGTGTTAAGGTCTCCTGTTAAGATTGTGTTACTGGTTATTAGATTTTTCATGCCCTTTAAAACTTATATAGTTGGGTGCTCCCATATTTGGTGCATACATCTTTATGAATGTTATCTCTTCCTCTGGAAGTTTTCCCCTAACAAGTACATTGTGACTTTTTAAAATCTTGTTTGATCATTCTTGGTTTGAAGTTCAGATTATCTGTGAACAGAATAGCTACCCCTGCTTTTTCTCAAGTTCCTGAAGCATTAGTATTGTTTTCCACTCTTTGACTTTCAGCCTATGCATTTCTTTTTGGGTTAAATGTGTTTCTTGTATACAGCATATTGTTGGATTTCTTCTTCTTTTTTATGTATTTGGTACAGGGTCTGCCTTACTATGTATATCCAGACTCACAGTGATTCTTCTGTTTTCAGCCTCTCAAGTGCTGGGATTACAGGTGCTTGCCACCATGCCCAGTCTCAATGGCCATCTCAGTGTGTTCCAGGGGTGGGGCCAGCATGGCCCGCTGGGGATCCAACCCTGGCCACTGTGCTCTGACTGAGTAGACATTTTAGTCCGCTGAGCTATCTGGCTGGTCCTTGGATTTTTTTTCTTAATTCACCCTGCCAATCTATTTCTTGTAATTGGGGAATTGAGTCCATTTACATTGGTGGTTATAATTGACATGTACTGGCATGTATATGCTTGTCATGTGGTTTCCCTGCTGTTGGTTCTGTTCCTGTTTCTAATTGTTTGTCCTGTGTGGTGTGTTCTTTCCATTGTTTTTCTTGGGGTTGTGGTCATTTTGATCCCTTTCTAGAATATCTTTTTTTTATTTGTATTTTAGTACAGAGTCTATAGGGTCTCACTACACAAATTAGACGTGTAGTGATCCTCCTGTTTTCAGCCTCCCAAGTGCTGGGATTATAGGCACACCCCACCACAGAATATCTTTTAGTACTCTGTGTAGGGTTGTTTTTGTCATCATAAATTTCTTTAATTGTTCTTTGTCATGGAAGTATTTTACTTATCCATTAATTTTGAAAGAGAGTTTTGTAGGGTATTTCAACCTGGGTTGGAATTTCTTTTCTTATAGGATTTAGAACACTTCCGTCCATGCTCTTCTTTTTTGGAAATGTATTTTAGTACAGGGTCAACAGGGTCTCACTACACAGATCAGACTCATAGTGATCCTCCTGGTTTCAGCCTCTCAAGTGCTGGGATTACAGGTGCTTGCCACCATGCCCAGTCTCAACTGTGGTCTCAGCATGCCCCAGGGGTGGGGCCAGCAGGGCAAGCTGGGAATCGAACCCCGGTCCTTGTGTCTGCCTCAGCAGGTGCTTTAATTCACTGAGTGATCTTGCTGGCCCTTCCATGCTCTTCTTGACTTGGTGGTTTGTGCTGAGAAATCTGCATTGTTCTGACAGGTTTTCCTGTAAATGTGATGTTTCCTTTTTCTGGCAGCTTCTGGTATGTTGTTCTTGTGCTGAATTTCTGGGATCTGATTATTATATGTCTGATGTGGAATTAATTGGGTTGATATTATTGAGCTCTACTTGCCTTAGTTATCTGAATGTCAGATCGTTTCCCCATATTTGGTACGTTTTTGGCTGTTACTTCTGCCCATATGCTTTGCATGTCATTTGTAGTAGCTCCTTCTTTATCATTGATGCCTATTATGTTGTTCATCTTTGCATCATTTTGCAGCTCTTGGTCATTATTGTTTATAAGAGATCTTTCCTTACCTGTTCACTAGCTGCAGTGGTGTCTTCAAGGTATCTTCACTTTGATTCCAACAGTTTTACCAACTTTTAATGGAGTTTTTAAATTTCTTGTATATCTCTTTGAATGTTTCAGGCATTCTGTTTCTTTCCCATATTGTTCATTGAAGGTTTCCATCATTTTTTTATTCTCTTCTATTTTTTTTTATCAGTGTCTTCTCTGGAAACATTTAGCAATTCTTTCATTATAGTTATCATTTATTTTGTGACCAGGGAGATTGTTTCTGCTCCGATTTCCTCTATACCCTTCTGCAGTTGTTTCTTTACTTCAGTTGCTATTATTTCAGAGATTCCAGATGTGTGACTTCCAATTTCTTCTATGGTGATGTCTCCTAGGTTTGTTTTGGGTGGGTTCGGGGCCTGAGATTGCATTTTTCTCCTTTATAGTTTGTATTTCAGAGAGAACTCTTTATTTTCATTTCTATGGTTCTTTTTTTGGTGAAAATGTGATAGCAGATAGCATTATCACCAGTTGGAACCTCTCTGTACAGGGTCTGTTCTCTAGGTATCTCTCCTGCGTCAGAGACTCTTGTTTTGTGTGTGCCCCAAGGTTTGGCCTTCGCTGTTGGTTGAGAGTGAGATGCTGGTTTCCATGTGGCACTGTCCTCTGTCTTTCGGTACAGGGCTTTGGTGAGGTTATTACCAAGCAACTCCTGGTGTTATTATCCAGTGGAGGACATGTGGTTAAGGCAGATATAGTATCCTATTTACAGTAGTGCAGTTAGCAATACTAATTACAGCTAGTGAAATTTAGAAATGGACAAGCTTTTGTAGCTAGTGGTTTTGTACTTTAGACCACAGGAGCAAACATGGTAGCAGTATAACAGCGGATCATAAGCTGGGAATTTGCTTTTAAATTAGTTCCCCTAAGTTCTGTCTGAGCACCTCCTTCATGTACCTGGCGTCTTCCACGCAGACTCACCCACGCTACCTCCTGCCACCTCCGTGCTGCGAAGGTCCTCCGTGTAGGACTGGGTTTCAGTCTGAGCCCCACGGGGCCTAGCAGTATGCCTTGGCTCCTGGCTCTAGTTCTACTGAACTTGAACTCAACTGGCAGTGCCTGCTGGGCTTGGGTCCTTCTGGCTCCGCTACTGGTTTCTTGTACATTATTTATTATTCAGAAATTTATTGTAACAACATGCAATCATGAGCGCTTTTTAGTTTGGGTTAAAATCCAGTACCATTTCATTTTGTTGCTTAGATTTGATCATCAGTTTATCATTTTAACCTTGCCATTGAAAATTCTATTTATCTCCTGTGTCTTTATTTTTTCAAGAGAATTAAATCCTTTATTGTTTACATATGATAATGGATGATACACAGCTTCAATCCCATTTGTCTTTGTGTCTGGCACTACTATTCAACTTAGATATACAGGCTGTGCCAGAAATCTTACTTATTTATTTATTTTGCAATACCGGGGATTGAAGTCAGGACCTTGTGCTTGCCAGGCAAGTGCTTATTCTACTGAGCTATCTCCCCGGCACAGAAATCGTTTTTATAACCAACTAACTCACTCTACTTGGTGACCTTTCCCGTGATCAGATTCAGAGGTCACAGCAGCACCTGTTACTTCAACTACACCAAGGTTTCGGAGGAGAATGGCTTCTCTTTAGGCGAGCAATGGTAAAGAAACTTTAAGTGGAAGCTGGCGTCACTCACGCTGAAGGGATTCTAGCTTCACACTGCTGGAGATGTTCACCAAGAAGGCTTCAGAGTGCACTAACTTTGCACAGCACATCTGGAGAAGGGTATTTATTGATCGTCATCATCAGACTTGCATTTAACAACCAACAGCGTGGGTGCAGAAGTCTGCACTGCAGCCCTTTGTGGGGTGCTGCACTCTTTCCACAGGACAGAAACTAAAGCACCCTGTCACGACAACCTCTATGAATGTCAGTTTTTAGCTTTTAAATTCATTGACATTTGCTGGCCACTTCCTCACTGTCACTAAATGATATTCCAGGCTTGTCTTCTGTACTTCTTGCCTCAGTTCCAGTATCAGTCATTTCACAAAGCTCTTTGGGTCCCTTTACTGGGAAAATGTAGAAATCACGACTGGGAGTAGGCCTGTGCCTTCCTGTCAGAGACTTGAGGCTTCTGAGCAGCCTCAGCGGACAGCAATGAAGCATATGTGTGCACGCAGGCCTGCGGGCATGCGCACATCTGTAGCTCTCTGTATGTGTGACTATTTACAGTAAGCTATTAGAAAATGCATTAGAAAATGAATCTTTCTTGTCGCCTCCCCTTGTTTATCTGCAAATCAGCACTGTAAGCACAAGAAATCTGACTGCATCCACCACCCTTAACATTTTCAGTTTCAGCAAACATGCAGTCTGAAGGGAATTCCCTTTGAAGATTTGTAGTGAATTAGGTGATTTTTTCCATCCTGCTTTCTAATCTCTTCTGTGGTATACAAAATTGTTTATATAGCAAGGTTCACTTCTGTGTCATAAACTGTGTTTTGATAAGTGCACGAGTCACATATCCATCACTGCAGCACCACTCAGAACACCCTCATCACCCTGGAAGCCGCCTACAGTGTCAGCTTGTCCTCTGCACTACCCGAGCCTCTGGTGACTACTGGCCTTTTCACTTTTGCCTCTGTAGACTAGCAGGATTGCTACTAGGTGTGCAGAAAGCTGCCTTTTTCACTTGGAAACATGCACTTAAAGAAGAGGCATGTCTTTTTGTGAGTTATAACTTTGTATCACTGAATAATATGCCATTTTGTCCATATACCACAGTTTGTTGGTCCATTTATATATTGAAGAATTTTTTTTACATTGTAAAGGGAGCTGCTATAAAATTTTTATGGACAATTTTATGTGGATATGTTTTTCAGATAAGCTGGATAAATATCCAGGAACAGAATTCTGGGTCGTATTAAGGAACACTGGGCTGTATTAAGGCTGTGCTTATTTTCATATGAAACTATCACAATGTCTTCTAAAGTGGTCACATAGCTTTGTATTCCTAAAAGCACTGAATGAACTGGGTGTGGCAGGGCATATCTGTAGTCCCAGCACTTGGGAGGCTGAGGCAGGAGGATTGCTGCAAATTCTGGTCAGCATAAGTGTACAGTGCACACAAGGCCAGCCTGAACTACACAGTGAGACCTTGTCTCAAGCAAACAAGCCCTGGATGAGCGCTCCTGTGCTTTACATTCTCCTCGGCGTTGGTCGCCCGCTTTTCTTGTCTGCTAATTATTCTTCCAAGCGTGCAGCATCATTGCTGCCTTGAAATAGCTTTTAGACAGTGAGTTAAATCAGATGACATTTTATGTTAGTTGATAAGCTCAGTTAAACTAGCTGACATATACTGAGCTAAAAATGCTTTATTTTGAAGATCAGTGTGCACACACACACACACACACAATGTGACACTCATTAATGGTAGCAGAGAAAAGAATGATTCTTCTCTATAGCTGTATTTATATCATTTGCTTTCTTTGTAAAGTGCAAAGATTGATTATTGATTTTCTCATGTGCTATTTTGACACACCAGTTTATTTATTAGAGACCTGAACTGTTATTACCTTTCCTTTTTATGTTAAAAAGCTTGTTTTTTTCCCCAAGGATCAACTCACAGAAAGAAGCCTTGATATTTACATATTCTAAAAAGGAAACTCCTGTTTTCAGGGACAGAGAATGGGGGGTCGCGACTATCAGAGGAATCTTCGCTGTGAGTTTGCTGCGAGCGAGCGTCCTGCCCAGCGCGGAGCAGGCGCGGCTGCTCTCAGCAGAGTCTGGGCAGCAGACGCCCTGGGCGGTGTGTGAGTGGGGAGCTGCTGCCACATTCTTCTATGGTCATGTCACTCGTGCCTGTGGTCTTGAATTATGTGAATGAAATATTTGAAATTTTATCTTGCCATTTGCTACTTGTGCTTTGACTGCCTTTCTTTCGTTCTGCCCTAGAAGCCCCGCTTGGTCCTAAAGTGCTTGCTGCCTACAGGGCAGCGGCGGGCGGCTCGTCGGGCTGCGCGCTGTGCTCCGGGAACGTGTTTCAAGGATGAGTGAATACATTTCTGCAGCTCTCAGAAGGCTCACGTTGTCAGCAGGGCTGCCTATCTGCCCATCTGCAAAGCAGCCAAAGACCTCCACCAATGTAAACATAAAAGGAGACTCTCACAATCTGCATAGCTTTCTGTTAGCCCATGGGACACCCTGAAGGCCCACGCAGGGCTCAGCCCGGGTCGGCCACCCATTCCGGTCGGGCTTCTGTGTTGTGTGGCTGAGTGTGCCAAACATTTAGACTCAATGAAGTACACCACGCACGGCATCTCTCCTCTCCCAGGCATGGCCGCTAGGCTTGAAGAATCCAGGGAATCCGCGCCCTGCAGCCCAGTGCAAGGGAGAGGGAGAGGGAGCCTGCGTGGCTGCGCTACTCCGGCTGCAGGCAGAGTTGTGGGCTTAAGGTGCAGGCTGGGTGTGCTGGGGCAGCTGAAACTGCTGGGCTGCCCTCCTCCCCCGAGCACAGTGGAGGGGCCGTGGCTCCTGGGCACTGTCTGCCAACCCCGTAGCATGAAAAGCAGAGTCCTGTCCACAGGAGCCCTGATGCCCTGAGAGCAGCGATGGGCAAGAGGGCGAGTGGAGCCACACAGAGGCTTGTATGTAAGATGCTTCGTGGGCTCCTGCTGAGGAGCAGGGGTGGTCTAACCTTCTCGGTGGGTCACCTGGGCAGTGTGGTACCAGCCGTTATTTTGGAGCTGGGCGGCCTCTGTGCCCCAGTGACCTCGTCCTGCCACCGTGCCAGGCTGTGTAATTCCCACAAATAGAAGTGTCCTCAGTGGAAGCGCTGTGTGTCCAGGAGGCTCAGGTCATGCGACAGCCTGCAGGCAGCGCCTCCAGTGAAACCCATAACTGTGAGCCCACCAGCCTGGAGCCGGCTGCAGCAGATTTGCCATCTGCTGTAACCCAGCCCAGCTTTGCTCAGGCAAGCTTTTGACAGCCTCTTCACAGGAGTCGGGAAGGGGGGCCACAGGCCTATGTCAGAGAGCCCTGGCTTCCGGGGAGAGACCTGTGGTGGAGTGTCCCCCTCTGTCCTCCAGGGCTCAGGAGACCAGCCTTTGGGTGCTAGGAGCAAGGGGGACGCAAACAGAGCCAAAGAAATGGGCCTAGACTCATCAAGTAAGGCTCTAGTGTGGGATCGGGAGTGCTAAGGTGCACCACTGCACGTGCCTACTTTATTTTAATTAATTAATTAAAATTTCATGTATTTGATACAGGGTCTTACTAGCAGCTTGAACTCGTAGTGATGCTCCTGTCTTTAGCCTCCCCAGTGCTGGGATTACAGGCGTGCACCACCATGCCCAGGCTCACGTGCCTACTTTAAAGGAAGCAGTCCTCTCCGCTGCTTGGTGAAGGTCCCCGAGGCTTTCATAGCAATCCCCCCTTCTTGGGGGCGGAGGCACCAGCACAGGTGACACATCAGGAGAAACCACCTTCAGGAGCCTGTCTCCGGACAGCCCGAGGGAGCCCGGACTTGGCCTGCTGCTGCTGTAGGCAGCGCTCCTTCGCCCGCAGCAGCCACAGCTCCCGGCAGACCCTGCAGCCTGCTGCGGGTTGCCCAGGTTTCTGCCAGGGAGGCTCAGGGAATACACAGCTGCATTCTCAGGGCAGTGCTCGCGGTGTCTTCCGCTTCTTCTGGCTTGGCTTCTGTTCATTCCCGGTGTGGGCTCCCGCTCCATTTCCTGTGGGTGTAGAAGGGAGAGAAAACGCGCCCGCTGCCCGGCCTGGAGCTGGGCCCACGTGCACATGGCGGCCGGCACACGTGCTTCCTGGGAGCAGCGTTGCTGTGGCTGCGCTTTCGGTGGACCTGCCCAGCGTGGAGCAGAAAGCAGGCTCCCCACTGAGCACGCTCCCCATGAAGAAAAGAATGAGGAGCACAGAGACGGAACGCAGCCGAACAGGACACAAAAAGAAATCAGCAGACAGGGCCCAAAGTTCAGTGGCTGTGCTTCCCGAAGCAGCGAATGTCTGGAGCCTCAATGTTGCTTTATAAATGATAGAACTGATGAGAGTCTGCTTCACAAGGCATGAAAATGAAATGAAATGTTTTCCGTGGTGTGGCCAGCACTGTGATCCTGCTCCGCAGCAAGGACCTGCAGCTGTGGGTTGCCATGGGTTACCGAGGGTCTGCAGTGGCGGGAGGCAGTGGGGGGACAGTGGGCAGTGAGGAAGCAGCTCTGGTTGGAAGCGGCGGGGCATGGTGCTGGTGTGTGGGTAGGTGAGGGGGTTGGATGAAGGAAACATAAACACAAATGTGTGTGTTCAGGGAAAGAGCCAGGGGAGAAGTTGGAGATACCGTAGTCAAGTGGAACAGGAAGTCCCTCTTAAATCAAGTCTGTCTTTTCAATCAACTTAACCCAAGGGTCACTATGGGAAGGGAGCAGTGACACCTCCCCTGTCAAAGAAAGGAAAGCCCGGTGAGGGCAGGTGGAAGCTGGTGGGAATGAAGGCCCAGCAAGGGGAGAGAAAAAGAGAATGAGAAAGCGAGGAGAGAAAAATATGGAAGCTCCTGAATGGTGGGTGCTGGCAAGTCTGAAGGCTGCTGGGCCAGGGGAGAGCTGCAGCTGCAGCTTGGTTCAGAAGCAGAATGCCCTCCTCTGGTGGCCTTAGGGTGTGGTGGAAGGGCCCGAGTGAAGGCTACTGCTCTCGATGCTGACCTCATCTAAGATGGAGCTTTGCTAATGCATCCAGAGTGAGTAATGTCTGAATAAATTGAGGGCCTGGGCCTGGCCAAGTGGACACACAAAATTAACACCTGATGATGCTCTTTTCTAGACCTTTATTAGTGGTTCTTTGGCCTAAGAGGAAGTAAAGCTGGCTTGCTGCTGTGGGAAAGGCCACCCTTTTGCTATGCCAGAGCTGCCCACGTCAAAGCTTTCGTTTTCTTTAAAGCCTGTACTACCTGGTGCTTGGATCATCTCTGGTGCCCCTCCAGCCCTTGGTCTTAGTTCTTGGCCTCACTGCCCTTGGAGTTGTACCACGTGGCTCTTTTTGGGCCAGGGCTGAGCCTGCGGATTCCTGGGCAGCGCTTGGGGCCCATGCTGGTCTCTCCTGAGCAGACTGGGCCTGATGAAAGGTTGGGCCTGAAGGCGACAAACTTTTTATCTTATTGTCAGGCCTGAGTTGTTTAGTTGTGCCTGGCTCAGTCAGGGTGACAGTGCTACTAAGCAGCCTGAGCCAGATTTGATTTATTGGTGAAATCGAATTCTGCACTTCCACAATGATGCCAGTGCTTCCTGGGTCTTAAACAAAACAAAACAACAAAGCAAGGTAGAAGAGCAGCTGCCAGCCTGGCGGCTAATTCAGAAGCTGTCCCCGGCCAGTTGCTCACGGATGGCACGAAAGCAGGGTGCATTCTTTTTTTGGTGTGATAGAAGGAACCCTCCTCTTAAATTCCCAGTGTGCTTAAGCCATCGAAATGGAATAAAATGCTAAGTACTCTCTCAAAGTACTTTTGGGAAATCTTGTAATTTGTATTTTTGAGGGTTCGTTAATGACAGGATTACAACTAAAGCCAGTTTCCTTATTCACGGAGTATAGCAAGAGTTTTAAGTACGCAGAAAAATGTCTGAGGCACAGTTGCTGCTGACGTGAAGCTGTCAGTTCGGCTGGTCAGCTTAGTGGCATAAAGGCACCCCACGTTAGCTGTGAGACGCACAGTCCACAAACGATATATGTGCTTTACGCTGTGAAATCATTTCTGCCAATCTTTCACTGAGAAGAGTATAGCTTCTCTACTTAAGAAAAAGCAAGCTGTGAAGGAGACATTATGCCCTAAGATAAATAAGTAAAATAAAACATGAAATAAAATAGTGTGTTGTATCATCCCCACATTCATCCTCCAGCGGAGAGACTTGGGTCTTCCATTTGTGTGAACCATCCAACCTGCCCAGCTGCGAGTGGAACTCAGGAGAGACAGGCCTGAAAGCTGAGCTTCCAGGGGCTCCAGGAAACTTACATTTGTGCTCATAAAGTAACATGGGGCTTGTCGTGAGAGTACCTGATTGTATCATGTCTTCGTGTGCACGTAGAATGCTGCTCCCACATTCTGCATGGGGTAGTTTTGGTTTTTAAATTGAAAACAGGCAGCCATGCGGCTTAAGCCCTGGTTGCAGGTCTTGGAAACAGAAGTGCCTTGTCTTCCACTGGCACCAGCCACATGCTGAAAAGCTACAATCTTGGTGCTGTGAAGGAGCTCAGTGTGGTGTTTCTGGTGGTAATCTGGAAGAAAACCCTGGGCCTGGGGCTGGGGAGATGGCTCAGTAGAGTAAGCGCTTTCTTGTCAAGCACAAGGGTCTGAGTTCAATACCTGGTTCTGCCAAAAAAACCCAAAAAACAAAACAAAACAAAACAGGAGAGGAAGAAAAGAAAACCCTGGGCCACACACATGATGAGAACGAACAAGCCGCCTGGCACTGCGGGGTGGCTGGCTGCCGAAGGTGCAGCGGAGGTGATACCTGGGCTCCTTGACTGCCAGTTATCTCCGTGCTCTGAGGCACGTTCTGGGGCCAGGAGGACCTTCCAGCCTGTTAGTGGGTGAACTCGGTCACTGTTGGAACCTTGGGCATGCACAGGAAATGCAATTAGATGATGACTTAAATCTCCAGTGTTTAAGGATGCCGAGGACACTCATTACTAAGGACCTGATGGGAACAGAGTCAACAGGAGAGGTAGAAATACAGGGTAGAAGTCAAATCCAGAATGAATGGGACAAAGTATTGATTGGATTTTAGTTGCACTGAGAACAACTTACATCCCATCTGGATGGTCCAACCCAGATTTCCTCAGGGTCTTTCACGGAGCCTTTGCAAGAGAGTTGTAATCATTGTTTCAAACCAAAGGTGACTTTAGTTCTTGTTCATGGAATACATGCGATTGTGTTGGACAGAAGGCTCTTTCCAGAAGCTGAGACGCATGGCCTGAGTTTGTGCTCTGTAGCTTTCACAGACTTGGTTTTTTCTTATGTATTTCTAATATGAGATAATAATGAACTATAAGTTAAAATTGGCAACGTTTCCTGAGAGGAGAACACTGTGTGGTGCAGAACCAGTGCCGTGAGCCCACGAGTACCCACCCAGCATAGTTAGCATTTGCACAGGGCAGCTGCACTGGGATCTGCAGGCAAGTGCTACACACAGGTGGCTTGTTTGTTTATTTATTTATTTGGTATAGGGTCTCACTACACAGCTCAGATTCATAGTGATCCTCTTGTCTCAATCTCCCCGGTGCTGGGATTATAGGAGTGTGCCACTATGCCCGGTTTCAGTGGCTGGCACGGTGTGCAGGGCTGGTGTGGCATGTGGTACGTGGGAATCAAATCTGGGTCCTTGCGCTTGCCTAGGCAAGTGCTTAGACTGCTGAGCTAGCTCCCCAGCTCACACGGATGGTTTTGAAGTCATGCCTGATGAGCTACTTCAACCATATGCATAAATTAATAACGAGGTGAGAGTGCCTTCATTAGGGTTAGGCAGCACAGGCTTTCCTGAGTGCCCTGCCCACTTTGAGTGTGTGTCCTGTGGCCAGACGCTAGGCTGTCCAGTAGATGTGACAAGCAAGGGTCCAACCAGGCAGAGTCACAGTTAGGGACCAGGGCTCCATAACTCAGGACAGCGGGAGAGCACACGAGGTGGGGAAGCCGCATGCCCTCCCCCAAGTGGTGCACAGGAGCGGCCGCCGGCTGGTCTAAGAGCTCTGCATCACGCAGGCGAGTGGCTGCTGGTTGCTCTCTTGCCTTGTGCCTTCTCCAGGAGATGATGCAGTGTGCAGGTCCTCCTCGCCATGGGCCCTTGGACTTATGTCCCAGCCCCCCACAACCAGCAGAAAAGAAATCCTTTTTTAAAAATAAACCTGAGACTCAGGTGTTCTGTCATCATAACACAGAATGGACTAAGGAAATGAGGATGTTATAACAAATGCACGGAAACGTGTGACTTTGGAACCAGGAAACTTGTGGGACCTGGGAGAATCTGTAGGAGGAGGAGGCCAACGGAAGCCAGAACTGGTGTCAGTGGAACACGCAGGGTGCTTTTGGAGAGGACTCTGCAGGCGAAGCTGTCACAGGGGACATCTGCAACCTGTCAGAGATAACATGAGCGGCTGCCATCAGCGCTGCGGTAGAGACGTTCTAGTGAGGTCTTGGTAATGGGCTTACGTAGGCCCTGGAGTCCACAGTGAAGGCCACCCTCGCCGTAAAGCGGCAAAGAACTTGACCCATGCCCAGGTGCTTTAAGGAAATAGAATCTAGAAATCTGGTGGGAGAAATTTCTAAGCAAAATACTGAACGAGCTGTCTGCCTACTTTTAACATGGATTGTGCTTGCAGTGATGTCATACCGTGACTTGAACATGACACCCGATCGTGTTCTGGAAACAGAATGCCCAGTACAACAGTGTTGGAAACTGGACCAAGTCAAAGGTGATCAGGTTACCCAGGCTGTGCCCCGAGGATGGATCAGTGTCCCCAGCCTGGCCAGTAACTAGGAGTGAGCTTGTTATAGGAGTGAGTCAGGACTCTCCTGTTCTGCTGGGCTGTCACACTGCTGCCCTTCTTTTGCCCACCATGAGAAGATGCAGGAGGGAAGTCCTCTAGATGACCACATCACGCATGGACTTCCTGGGCCCCAGAGTACTGAGAAATGCACTTCTTCCTTTTCAAAGTACCCAGCCTCTGGTATTCTGGTCAGTCAGCATAAGTAGACTGAGGCACACGATTGAGTCGGCGTGCAGATTTAGAGTTGAGTGAAACAAAAACAAGAGAGTGACCCAAACAGCTGGGGAGCAGAACACCCAGGAAGAGACCACAGCCTTTCCTGGCACGTCCTGGGGGCAACAGGAAGGGCAGGGGGGCCATAGAAGAGTGAGTGGGGAGAATGCCTGGAGGTGGGGTCAGCTCGGTGGCGGCTTTTCCTGAGGGAAAAGAAAAAACTCAGACCCTGTTTTGGTTTAGATGGAGCACTCCAGCACCAGTGTGGGCACAGACTGAGAGAACAGGGGGTGTGACAGGACCAGGTCCGAGGCTGAGTGACAGACGTGGCTTACCAGACAAACTGAATTTTTATGATAATGGAATTAAACTACAGAGCTTGAGTCTAGACCTTCGCGCTCACAATATATTAAGAGATTTCTGAATTATGTTGATGTTACCTATCAAATACAGCATTCTGGTTACATGCTGTTTCTTCTAATCATACTGATTGTACTGACCACTTTAGCATCTTTAGGGCTGGTATTAAAATTCAAACTGTCAAAGAATTTTCATTATTTTGTTTCCATTCTCCAGTTACTTAAAAATGTAGTTCCTTTCCCTCCTCTAATGATATCTAGCTAGAACTCAAACTCCATCATCTTAAAGGTAGCTAAAATCATTTTTAATGAAGAAGTTGATTTTCAGCATGTAGAGAGCCAGTCTTTCCAGCACCATTTGTTAAAGAGGCTATCTTTCTTCCAGTGAGCATATTTGGCCCTTTGTTGAAGATCAGGTGGCTGAGAGTGTTCATAAAGGCTTCTGCATTTTCTAGTCTATTCCATTGATCCTCAGGTCTATTTTGTTGCCAGTACCATGCCGATTTTATCACAGTAGCCTTGTAGTATAATTTCAAGTCAGAAATTATAGTGCCTCCTGCCTTGTCTTTGTTGCCCAGGATTGCCTTGCTATTCTAGGTCTTTTCTGGTTCCAAACAAATTTTAGAAATGATTTCTCTAGGTCTGGGACGTATGTTGGTGGTACTTTGATAGGGATTGCATTAAATTTACATAGCAATTTTGGGAGTATGGCCATCTTCACAATGTTGGTTCTTCCTATCCAGGAGCGGGGAATATCTTTCCATTTTCTGAAATCCTCTACAATCTCTTTTTTCAGAGTACTGTAATTTTCATTGAAAAGATCTTTGACTTCTTTAGTTAGATGAATTCCAAGGTGTTTCATTTTCCTCGGTGCTATTGTAAAAGGTATTGTTTCTATAATTTCCCTCTCAGTGTGTTTGTTGTCTGTGTAGAGGAATGTTATTGACTTTTGCGTATTGACTTTGTATCCTGCTATGCTACTGAATTTGTGTATCAATTCTAGTAGCTTCTTGGTGGAGTTTTTAAAAGGCTGAAGTCAACAACTTCTGGCATTGCCAGTCTTATGGAAAACCCACTACTATTATGGACTACTGAACTATATTGGAATATTTTGTTGAATTCACACACTTATAATATTTAAATGACAATAGAATACCCTTCTCTGACAAAACTAAACAAAAAAGGGGATACAAATGAAGGACCATTTTGTCTGTATATTCAAAATAGTTACGATACATATACAGCTACTTTCTCTTAATTCAATGAGAAGAAAGATTTGTACTAATAGTGTTTGGACAGGATGTCATGTCTGCATTTTGTTCTATGAATAACCACTCTGAAGACAACAATATGCAATGCATTAATTATTGAAACTGTCCTACTAATCAGTTTTGAAACTGTCTCATTGCTATTTGTTTCTCAATAAAATTATGTTTAAAAAAGAACAAGTTGAATTGTATGAATGAAAGTGAACACTTTCCGTACAATGAGTGAATTTTGACAGTGCATGTACCCATGAAACTATCGCCACGACCAAGATAGGAACATTCCTACCCACCCTCAGCCCTCATCTTTGCAATCTGTCTCCTCAGGTAACCACAGAACTGAGCTCAAACTGTAATAGTTTCCAGATTTTAGGGTTGTGTAGTCATGAGTCTTTATTCTTTGGAGTTTAGTTTTCTTCATTTGATGTAATTCCATATTTTATTACTTGTGTCATCACTTGGTGAGGTTTGTTTGGTCAGGTACTAATTCTGTCATGTGAATACGCCACATATTTTCTGTCATTCCTTTATTAATGGGAATTTTTCTCCCCAAGTAGTGGACTAATAGGCTCAAATCCTAACTTTCAATACCTCACCTTGGAAATAAGGTCCTTGCACATGTAATTCATTAAAGTGAGCACATACTAGATTGGGGTGGGCCCTGTATCCGATCCTTGGGGTCCTGATGAGAGGACAGGCACAGAGACATGTTGGGAAGGCCACTTAACTATGGAGGCAGAGACTGGGGGACGTGGTGTCAAACTCATGGTGCTGGGGATCAACCGGCAGCTCTGAGCACTGGGAGAGAGGTTGAGGAGATTCTAGCCCAGGCTCTTCAGAAGGAGCCTGGCTGTCGGCCTCTGGGCTCATGGTCTGACCTTCTCAGCTTTGAGAGAAAACGAATTTCTGCTGTTTGAGGCCACTCTGCTGGTGAAAGTTTGCTGTAGCCTCCCCAGGGCATGGATACTCTAAGGTTTTGGTCTCTGAGTAGAGCTGCTGTGAACACTTGCAGACACACTGTGCACGTACATTATCATTTCTCCTGGGTGGCTGTCTACTACAGGAATGGTGGCCAAGACATGTGTTTAACTTTTAAGGAAATTTTGAAACAGGTTTCATGGGAATGTATGCTTCACATTTTCACTGGCAGAACATGGCTATTCGTTTCTCCAGCTCTACTGAAAGGTAGTTTAGCTAAGTAGATTTAATTTCGTCCATTCCAAAAGGTATTTAATTGTACCTTTTTGTGGTCTTAATTTGCATTTCCCTAGTGTCTCTTGGCCATTAATATATCTTCTATTCTATTTTTACTGGAAGTCTGTCTTACTGTTTTATACGAGCACCCTCTCTCACTCATTTCATCTTTTAGCTTTTATTTTTATTTCGTAATGGTGTCTTTTGAAAAAAGAAACTTAAAATTTTGATGAGGCCCAACTTATCAATTTTTCTTTTGTGCTTTTTGCTTTTTGTGGATCTTTCTAAGCACAGAAATAGTTCACTCATGCCCCAGGAACTAATGCTACTGCACCTTTCCTAACCTACGTCCCACAGCCCTTGTCCCGGCTTAGGTTCGCGCAGTAGGCTTCCATTTTAGGATTATGGCTCATTGTAATATTTCAGAGACATTTAGGCTGATCAGAAGCCCATGTTGAATCAAATTCAGTTACTGGAACACAGTGACTGTGGGCAAATGCATCACTATGACCTGGGGGCCGGGCCCCCGCCGTCGTACATGGTATTTGGCGAGACATTCATCCACCCAGCCTCATCGCCCCATGCTGGCGTGCATTGGCTTTGCAGCCCCAGCCTTGGCCTTGTGAAGGAAGTGAAGACAGAGCTTGAGAACGTGAGACGGGAGCCACAGAGAAGAGCAAAGGTCCGTTTGCCCACGCCACGCCAAGGTGAGAGCCAGCTGCAATGCTGATACATCTGCTAGCCTGGTCACACGAAGTGCTTCCATTTGTGGCTCTTCTCACCACACTAACTGGTATCCTAGGTGGTGAGGAAAACAGTTAAAAAGTGTGCTGAATGTTGGTACAAGGCAGGCTCATTACAGACTATGGGAGAGGAAGAAGCCCTGAGATGCTTCTTAATTGAGTGCCCATTTGACTCAATTAATGTGTAATTAGGTTCTAATTAAAACATCTAATTCTATAATGTCACAGAACATGGTGGTTGCTTGATTGTGTCAACTTGAGTAGGAAAACCTTGAGTAGGATGACCCGCCGTAGGACAGCTTGTCTCCTGGGTGGTATAAAGGGGAAATGGGGAAGGATGAACCTGTTTCTGTTTCTCAGGAAGAACTCTGGTCTTTGTCTCCACTCTGGACATCACCTGGCTTCTGGTGCAGACCCTCCAGCCTCCTGGCGTATACTCTTCAGCCTTCCATGAAATACCTATTGGTTGCCTGATGCGGACTCACATGGGACACTGCAGTGCGCGCCAGACCTGTGATTGGGTCCTGCAGTCCCCAGTGGCCCTGGGCCCTGTCTGCACTTTTCCTCACCCAACTCTGTGGCTGACCATCATAAACCAATCTTGTGTTATATTTGTTTTCCTGGTAAGTGCTGACTGATACATTGTAGGAATTATCCCAATCTGCAGGGACCATAAAGTCTAACTACAGATACGGGACATCACCATATGTATTTACACTAGGTTATTGACGTTTCTATCACAAATAGAATTTTCACTTCCTGTTTTATGTTTGGTTTCAATGTTCTGCTGCTTAGGTCTCCCCATTTTCCAAACTTTCTGGCACTCCTTCAAACTGGGTTGAAGGACCGGTGCAAAGGGCGGAGAGGTGTTAAAGAGCTTATGTCTTGCGGTTTTGATGCGCAGCAAATGTGTAGAGCTAGAGTTCAGAGAAATTGCTGCCTCATGGAATTTCAGAAGGATTTAGTCAACTTGGTGGGTGCTTGACCCCCAGCAATCAGAGACATTCTAAACCCACTGTTCTTTGTGGATCAAACATTTGGTTCTGGCCACAGGCTTGGGGACTGGGCCTGGACTGCACTGAGAACTCCTGGAGAGTTTTGAGTACTGGAGGAGGGAAGGCTGCTTCTGCTGGGGCTGGGGCTACAGCCTAGGAAAGGTTAGAGGAGAGCGGGGACACCGGCTCTGTGTTCTAGGGGAGGGAGTTGTGCTGCAGGAGTGTTAAGACACACTTACAGGACAGCAGGCTTGCAGGCATAGTCTAACAAAAGTTAGAAATCAGTTCATAGCCTGTGACTACAACCATGCTCCTTGCCACGTAGCCAGCCTTGATTGTCCAGGCCCAGTGGTTTCCCTTAACAATGTGTGGGTCAAACTGACTGTGTCTGCTTATGTTTTGAAAGCACACAGCAATTCCAAGTGCTTCAAGGTTGTCATGTTTGGGGAAACTTGGCCCTGCCACGGACACTTTCCACTCTCCCTGCTGTGCTCAGTCCCCCTCCCTCCTAGAACATTCCTGTACATGCCTGCCTGGCAGAATGAGGCATCTTTCTTGTATTCCATGTAGCCAGTCTTGTAATAACCTGCTATCAGCTTTGTACTTCCCACTCGCAAGCCATATTTAAACTGAACTCAATTGCCTGAATCTGGGCTGGTGGTTGAAGCCTGCGTTTCCCAGCCCACTAGCATAATGCACTTTGCTTTCTAGCTCCTCGGGCAAAGCATCTCCATTTGGGTTGCTGTGGGCTGTTCTGCAGGAGGAGGATGTCTTTGCGACTTAGAACCGAGAAGGCCTGAGCAACTCAGATGGGAATACGATGGAGCCCCACGAGCCAAGTGCCTCGCAGCTTCATGCCTCAGAGTGCAAAGCGCACTGCGGCGGCTCACTGGGGTCTGCAGACGCCCAAATCTGATCTTCACAGAGCTCAGGCTTTCCTCAAGTTCCTATTCATCTGTCCCACATGTGTACACTGAGAACACACGACATCAGTGGGTGCTGCTGCAAGCACTGCAGTCAGGCCTGCTCAGAGCTAGCCTTCTGCGTGGCATCGGCAGACCTGCAGACAGGCTGCTCCGTGTCACATTGTGATGAATGCTGCAGAGCAGCAACACACAGTAGAGGGATAAAAATGAAGGTTGGTCTGGCCTTTGGGGTACAAACAACTTCCCTCTTCAGTTGTGTACACGCAACCCACAACGTGCGAAGACAAAGGAAGATAGATGTGCCCTTCCACTCCATCTACGCAGCAGCATGCAGGGACAGTTGGTCTTTGCACATTCATGCCTCTTCTATAGGGACCCCTGCTGTGAGCCCCCAACCTCCGGCCAGGTGTTGCAGTGCACGTGGAAAGAAACAGCAAGAGGCAAAATGGCGGCACAGTGGGGATCCAGGAGGGCCAGCTGTTCCCAGGAACAGAAGCTGAGAGGCAGCCAGAACCTCCATGTGTCCTGATTGAGGGAAATGGTGAGGGGATTATCAGGTGACTGAGAGGGCAGCAGAGGTCTTGTGCTAGGAAGGATCTTGCCCTGGAGCATCTTTTTTCTTTATCTTAGTGGAAGGGAGAGGATGGCCCAGCCTAATGGGGCCATGGGAAATCTCAAAAGGGTGATACCAGAAATCTCAAGCCATTGTTCCTCCCTTAGGGAAAGACACAGAACTAGACCTGTGGGTTTGTGGTTCCAACACCTCCCAACCTCAAGGTGAGCACACAGGTGAATTTTGAAGGGCTAGAGCAAGTGCTGGGCAGGTGAGCTTGACAGTGGCGGTGAAGGGCCTGGACTCCTAGGGCAGGCAGGGCTGGCACCCGAGAAACCCAGAAGCAATCCAGGCCTGGGAGGGGTTGGGGTGGACACAAACTCACTGTGCTCCATGAACTCTGTGACCAGTACAGACCGAGGAAGGCAGGCCAGAGCACATCATTTCAAAGGCCACACCTGGCGTGAGTGTGCCTGTCCCTTCCAGCTGCAGCATCAGTTATTGCTCCTCTGCAGCTTGGCCTTCCAGGCCAGGAGCACTGCCCACCCTCCCCTGGGTGGAGCTGCGTGGGTCATTCTCTAAGTTCTGCGTAGGAGGTCATGCGGCACTTAGCTTCCTCATTCTTGAAAACCTGCTCTTGGCTTTGTTTTCTTGCACCCCTTCTCATTTGGATTCTCAGACGTTGACTTGCGGGGTCTGAGAGCCTAATGCCTTTAGAATTCTTTATGATCTGTGAAATTATTTAACAAAAGCTGATTTTTCTTTCCTTTTCTTTATCCTTGTTTTAAAATGTCCAACATCACTGCTCATTCAAGAGGTGTAAATTAAAACACTGAGATTCCATCTCACCCTAGAAAGAAAGGCTATCATCAAGAAGTCAACCAATAACAAATGCTGGAGGGGCTGTCGGGAAAAAAGAGCCCTTCTTCACTCTTGGTGGGAGTGCAGAGTAGTACAAGCACTGTGGAATCAATGTGGAGAATCCTCAAAAAGCTGTGGTTAGAGGTCCCATTTGATCCGTCTATTCCTTTCCAAGGTATCTTCCTAAAAGAATTAAAAACATCACACCACAGCAAAATATGTGCACTCATGTTTATAGCAGCAGAATTTGTAATATCTAAGTCTTAGAAACAACCCAAATGCCCAATACCTGAGGAATGGACAAAAAGATGTGTTTTTAAAAAATTATAATGGAGTTCTACTCAGCCAAACAGAAGGATAAACTGGAGACCTTTACAGGTAAATGGATGCAACGTGAGACCATGTTAACGTTGGCTGACCATGGGCAGATAAATTAGAAACAAGACTCCAGATGATTTGATTGCATACTATGAATATAGAAATTTTGAGTGCACATATTGAGCCCTAATACTTGCATGTATGTTTTTTTCTTTTCTTTTTATTTTTTTATTTTTTGATAACAATAAAATTCTTCATAGGAAAATTTTCCTGGGTTTAGGTACACAATTTCTGTACAAGTATAGGCAGACATCATCAGATTTGTACTATCACATACATATGTTATCTTTATGTAGTATTTCAAAGCTTGTAGACCAAAAATGTTATTTTTTTTTCAATAATACACTGCATACATTCTTCCCAGTGGTTAAAAAATATGGAACGCTTCACGAATTTGCGTGTCATCCTTGCGCAGGGGCCATGCTAATCTTCTCTGTATCGTCCCAATTTTAGTATATGTGCAGCCGAAGCGAGCACTGCGTGTATGTTTAATGACACACATATACTACTTTTCCGTGCAATTACAAAAGCACAAAAAATATATACATATCTATACATATTTTAATGAAGTACAAATAGATGAAATACAGATAAAATGGCATATGTACAGTGAATTTAACTTATTGATAGTATAAAATGCTGTTTGATATCATTATGGAAGTTTAGCAGTGATACTTTGGAGGAGAACAATGTAGCTAAAAATACTTATTACAGAAAATCTTGTAAGTCTTGGTGACAGCGTTTCTAAAATACCTGATGCAGATGTATATTCAGGGTGGAAGAGGCATCATCGGCTATGCTTGCTAACTACAGTGCTTCCTTTGCAGTACAGTTCAGTCCTTGTTTTTTTAAAATCAATTTTATTGAGAAAGAAATAGCAATGAGACAGTTTCAAAGCAGGTCAGTAGAACAGTTACAATAATTAATACATTGCATATTGTTGCCTTCATAGTAGTTATTCATATAAGATGCAGACATGATATCTTGTCTAAACACTGTTAGTACAAGTCTTTCTTCTTCGTAATGTTGTAATCTGGCCAATAAATGTCCGTTTTCTTAGCTGTGACCAGTTTTTCATGAAACCTAAGGGGAAGATACTATATTTTTAACAAATTGGATCAAAACCCAATGAGCTGCTTTCTACAAGCTTTTTAAGCTGCCTTTTATGTGTCAATGAAATTTTTTTGTAATAAAATTACATAATAATGGAAACATTTCCAAAAATGTTCTTTCTGGAGCATGAGTTTCTCTCTCACTTATTAAAATATCAGTTTTTCTCAGAAAGAGGATTTAAAAGTGGTCCCCTGCAGTTAATGCCAGGGAGTGTATTAGGGACAGTACCGTCATCAGAGGGAAGGTCAGTGACTCGGACCCTCACTGCTTTGTGGAAGACAAACATGTGGCTCGTTTTGGTTCACCAGGCCCTGGAAAGTGTCCTGTGATGGGATGGTCAGCGTCAACCTGTGTGTTCAAGCACGCTGTCCTGCACAACCAGACCACACCAAGCCACTCTGAGGCTCCTATCAGTGGCCTGCGCCTCACCCTGTGACCCAGGCGTGCGTGGCTGCGCGTCCCAGTGCTGGACTCCTCAGCAGATCTGCTGGGGGCGTGAGGGGGTGCAGCACTGGCCCCAGGAGAGTTTCTCTTAGTTTCAGCCAATGTAGCTGTTGCAGGAGGCATTACTTTTACAGACTGAGTGTAAAACCTGACTTCATTAAGTAAGTTACTGGCAGCATTGTATCTCTTTTGGAGCTTCTCTTGTGTAGGGGCCACCAAAGTCACTCGTCTTCTGCTGCATTTTGAGATTGTGCCCAGCAAACACTGTAAGCTGAGAAGACTTGCAATTACTATTGCTTTCATCCAACTGTATTACAAACAGCACACGTCGAGTAATTAAATCTGGCTCTTTACATTTTCCTGGCCTTTTGTAACACTATTTACTAAGAAATTAATTTAGTTCATTCCTTTGCTGATCCGTATTTGCTTTGTTGGCCCTTTTTTATTGAATTAGAAACTTCACCTGCAGTTGTGATTTGGACCTTGTATGTTCCCACAGGCCCAACTGCGAACGTTTGACTGCCTCGCCACGTGCACGTATGTGTGTGGATGTGCACACGTGTACACACACACGCTGTGGTGGGGGCTACTGACTCACCTGGAGCAAACGCTGTGCCTCAAAATTACTGACACTTGCCTGCAGAGGAGCGGGTGGAGGAGACGTGCCGTTCAGGCGTGATGGAGGACCGCTCTGCCGGAAGAAAGATGAGCGCGTTTCTTGTGTGAAAACATGTGGTGCGTCTTGAGACTATGATGTGGCCAAGTGAAAGAGCTCAGACACACAAGCTGGATATTACATAGCTTCCCTTCTGTGAGCAGCCCAAAATATAAATAAAGAGCAAAATAAAAGATAGATAATAAAAAGTAAGAAGATGGATCTTTTGCAAAAGGGAGAGAAGGGAAGGGGACAAAACAGGAGCTGAGATATGCTACTGAGTGCAGGTACAACTCCCCGAGAGGAGCGTGACCAGCGTGGGCTCCAGACACATACTGAGCAGAGAGTGAAGATCGCGCCCTTCCCCAAGCACACACCTGTGTATTACAGGGCTTGTCGTCATTGCTAAATGTGGTGCGCACCTGATGCTTTGGTTGCGAGGAAAACTGAATAAGCCACTTCAACTATGAAGACAATCACTGGCATTTGTGGTGACCCACCGTAGGAGCCTTGAGAATCACGGCTCGAGGGGAAGTACCGATAGGAAAGGATGAGTAGGTTTGAAGGACTCCAGGCAAGAAGCCAGGATTTATTTGAGCTGACGGGTGAGGGGTCATCTTGCCCTTTCTGCATGAGGACTGCCTGTGCCAAAGATCGCCACCTTTGGCAGACTTGGTCAGATGCTTCTCGTGGCTCTGAGAGCAGTGTCACTGTCAGCTGCCCCAAGGAGGCTGGCAGGCGTGCCATGGCTTGCATCTGAGGAAATTGTCTAGAGGTTTTAATTCACTGTCTCTTTGGTGAAGATGACAGCTCATGCTGACTTGTCAGACTGTTTGGTGCATTTCACGCCTTTTCATTGCTTTCTCTTTTATTGTAAATCTCATTAGGAAAATTAACTTAATGGATATTTTAAAATTTTATTCTCACAATTTCCCACAGTACCTAGAACACTTATTTCTTAATTCCTCTAAGCCCCATGTTCATGGTGGGACCACTGTTTCAACATTAGAGGAACCCACATTTGTTTAGGGCTCACCACACCGAGGACAGAAATTACAGAGGCGTCACTGCAGGCCCAAAGGGACCTCAGCATTGCCAGCAGAGCCTGAGGGGCTGGGAAGCCCACCTAACCGCCCTCTGCCGTTTGACTCACTTAGACACGCAGCTGTCCTTGACTGTCCTAACTGCAGCTAAGCCGCTTGCCCTCCAGAGACGCTGCCTCTTGAACGCTGCCTAGAGTCAGGTCGCTGAGGAGAGGCATAGTCATTTAGCGCTCCGCCTTAGAGACCGAGTTTCTCCTTACTGTCAGGAGACCACAGTGCCTTGTAAATATCAGCCCATCACCACGAGGTGCTGCCCTGGCAGCAGCATCCTGCAGATGGCTCGCAGCTGGTCTTCCTTTTCTCACCTGCATTGCAGAATGGCCAGTGGGAAAAGAGCTAGCAGTTGTGATGTCACACACAGGATGAGGCTGCCCTTTTGACATCTGCTGGACTCTTCCTGCTGTTATTGCTGATCTCAGCTTGTGTCCCTCCTGGTGCTCCTGCTCTGCTGCATGACTGTCGCTGCTCTCCCTGCCGCATGACTCAGCTTCGCACATGGCCTGTGGGATCCAAGAGAGCGAGGCTGCAGGAAGAGGAGAGGCTCCATGTCTGAGCCGAGGCTTCGTGGGCCTTGCGTGTTCTGTTCACCTGCCTCTCAGCACCTACAGCACGGCCGATTTGTGTTATCGCTAGTTCTGGAAAGAGCACATGGCCTCGGGCTGCGCTTGCACGATGGACCGGCCCAACGCAGCTCAATGCACAGCCCTGTGCTGTCCTCAGAGGCATTCGCAAGCCAGGCCCAGATCAACGGGCAGTCCTCAAGCCCGCGCCCGCCAGTCTCTGGCCAAACACGGGTACATGATATGTGACCGTGAGTGGTGTGCTGTGACTCTCGGGGTTCTCAGGCAGTTTGCTGTATGGCTAGAGCTGATATGTTAACTGAATCCCAAAAAGTCTCCAAAAGGTAACACAAAAGAAAATAAAACTTGCTGGGTGTTGTGGTACATACTTGTAATTCCAGTGCTCGGGAAGCCGAGGCAAGAGGATTAATGTGAGTTTGAGGCCAACTGGGCTACATAGCAATTTCAAGGCCAGCCTGAACCACTTAAGCAGAACTTATCTCGAAAAAATGAACAAACACAGACAGACAACCACAAAATTTGACTGCATGGGGAACTAAAAGCAGTCAAATTTCTGTGTAAGAGATACTTCAGGAATAATAGAAATGGATTTTAAAAAATGGAAGAAAATGAAAATAGTTAGAGACCACATTTGAACATACAAGGATGACTAAAGTTAAGGTTAGATTGAAAATATCATTGAAGCACATACAGAACAAATGCTTCGCGGATGGTAAATTAAATGCTCTCTGAAAGGTTCTGGAAAATTCCCAGACTTCCTACAAAATAGCCAAGTTAACTTTTAGAAAAAGATCTACTGTGGCGGATAAAGCCAAACATTTTAAGAATTTTACCATTTTGCCATAAAAATTTAAATGATCGCTCATTTATTCAACCCAATGATTGCCAACCCTAGATAATAGCTTCACAAAACTATTATGATTAGGGACATTTTGCTTAAATAAAATAAAACATATGACTATATCTGTAACATTCAAGCTAGCTTGTTTGGAATTAAAATTTTCTTATGTAGGGCTGGTAAGATGGCTCAGTGGTCTAAAGCACCTACTTAGAACAAGCTTAGCAAAGCACAGGGACCATGGTTCAATCCCCAGCGCCACATGCCAGCCAGCCCCGCCCCCTGGTGGGCTGAGCTGGCCACACACACACACACACACACACACACACACACACACATAAAAAAATAATAATAAAAAAATTTCTTATGTAAAGTAAATCCTTGTGTGTGTGTAAGCTTTTTCCCCTTAACTGTGAATAATGATTTCTAAAATGAGCTAATGTAATAAATGTAACAAATAGCTATTCGTGTGGTCCTTTCCTAATTGGAAGTGACCCCACAGACTATTTATGACGCTTTAGGAAGTTGCTACTATCCAAGCCTAGGAGAGATGGAGCAGTGTGGACCCAGCCCCTGCAGGCTCTGACTAGCTAGCGATGGACATATCGGCACTGTCCTTTCTAGTGTGAGAATTAGGCGTGGGGGCAGAGCTTGGGCCATTCTTCAATCTGATACAAAAGTTCAAAGTGAAGTACCACCATTCTCCTACAGGAGAGTGTAGGTAAGCCCTGATGTAACACGTTAGAGATGGTTAGAACTTTGAGGAAAATCCTCAGGATGTGTTGTTCTGAGAAAGCTGAGAGTTTCTGTGTATTTAGAGTGCTACAGCAGGGGGCTGGGGAGATGGCTCAGTGGAACAAGTGCTTCCCTGGCAAGTGCAAGGGCCTGAGTTCAATCCCCGGTTCTGAAAAAAAAAAAAAAAAAAAAAAGAGTTCTGTTAGAGTGCTACAGCAGTAAGTCCTAAGTGTTTAAACATGTGCTGTGTGCCACCCAGCCCTTAGCTACCCGTTTGATCTCCACTCTTGTGCTTGTCAAGTGTCATGGATAGAGCCAGGCATAAAAAGGGTTCATTTCTTTTCTATATCCTTCCTTCTTTCTTCTCTCCCTTCTCCTTTCATCCCTCCCTTCCTTTCCTCCTGACTTCCTTCTTTTTTTTAAATGAGAACTTATTGTAAAGGCTATATAGCCCATAGGAAGTAGGAAATAAATATTTGTTAAACGAGCCTACCAGGGCCGGCCTGATAGCTCAAGCAGACTAAAGTGCCTGCTTAGGCGGATGCAGTGGTCAGGGTTCATCCCTGGTGTGCCGTGCCCTCTCCGACCCCAGGGCGTGTCGAGATGGCCATGGAGGCTGGGCATGGTGACACATACCTGTAATCCCAGTGCGTGGGAGGGCGAAAGCAGGAGAATCACTATGAGTCTGATCTATGCAGTGAGACCCTGTAGAGCCTGTCTTAGATACAAAAATAAATAAATAGGCCGACCTACCCTTGCCAAGCAGCAAATTACTGCTGGCACCCATTAAACCCACTGATGAAAATGGACTGCTTTGTTCCAGGTGCCTCACGTGGCACCTTGACTCACCCTGTAACAATATCGCTCACCAAGCAGTTTCTTCTCCTTACAGATGAGGAAAATGAGGCTTAGATAGGTAAGATAATTTGCTCAGGTTCACATAGCTGCTAAGTGGCCACGGCTGGATTCATGCCCAGATTTACAAGACTTGACACCTGAAGTTGTCTCTTGTTTCTCCACTCAGCAAA